>NC_053436.1:80699058-81299058 GCF_007990345.1 Gossypium hirsutum
ATGATGTAACTTTAGTGAATGAAGTGTTGAGCAAATGATCAGCCATTGGAATGGCTAAGTATGATCATATGTGGGCATATGTATGACAAGGCCCTAGTTGGTCCATGAAACCCCGAAAATAGGTAAGGTTTACTTTGAAAACAGAGGCTGACAGCAGCAGTGGTGTAGATTCGAAAAATCACAAGAATTCGTAGGAGTGGAATTAAATAGTGAATAAATTATGTAATAGAACCTTGATGAATCTACTTTCATATGAAAGTAACGAAACAATCATATGAACAGTACAGTAAGAGATATTCAGGTTCTTGTGGAACAGGGCCAGAACAGTTTCTGGATTCCCTGTTCCGACTTTGGAAATTTACTATAAATTGACCAGAGATAATTAGGGGTCATACCATATATGTATGGATTTCTCTCTGAGTCTAGTTTCCATAGAAACAAACGGCATCAGTATTGAAGCTCTGTGCAGAGATATATCCAAGTCGTAATGGGAAAAGGTCAGTGTAGTCGACCCCTGTAACATGGGAGACTTTGACTAATAAACTGTACTAATTGGCCCAACCAAAAATTCTAGAAAAAAATACATAGGTGGGGAAATGAGTCTAGTTTCAGGGAAAAATGACAAAACTAATTTTCGAGTTGTGAAACTCAAGATATGATTTTTGAAGCAACTAGTACTCAGACTGGGCAGTGTCTGGAAAAATTTTTCAAAGTTTGTTAACATCTCGTGTCCGACTCCGGTGTCGGTCTCGGGTTCGGGGTGTTACAGATAAATTACTGAAATACCTTTAAAAGTGGAAAATTTACAGTTTTACCCCTAAGAGGTAAATTACCAAAATACCCCTAGGGTTAAATTGACCTAAATGCATGTTTGACTGTTGTTATTTACTGCATGCCATGTTGTTATTATCTGATGCATGGGACTAGGATATTGACGGAGGAAGTGCTGAAAGTGGCTTGTCCACGTACTGGAGGCTTTGCCTCAATTTACTGTTAACTGAGCAGCAAGGCTGCAACTGTGGAGTGTTGGGCTGGGTGGGTTGAGCTATTCCCCACATGGAGTGTATGGCTGGTATGGGTGGAGTGTAGTGGTTGGTGGGTTGAGTAGTCTCCCGAAATGGGCTTGCATATGTTATTGATGTTGCATGTATTTTGAAATGGGCCTATAGGCCATACTGTTATCTGAATAAGGGGCTAAGGCCTAGTTTATTGTAATCTGAAAAGGGCTCTGGCCCAGTACCACTGTTACCTGAATGGGCTTAGGCCCAATAGGCTTGAGCTGACTTGGGCTTTGAATGGGTTTTCCTTACACACTGAGTTTCCCCAAACTCACCCCTTTTATTTTCATCCACGCAGGAAATCCCCAACCATAGTGGGCTTGGAGCTGTGAGGGAATTCGGAGTGGCCACCCGTTCTGAAAGTTTGATTGTCTTCTGGTGAACTGGACATCCTTTTATTTACGTTTGAAGTTTTGGGTTTTTAAATGTAATAAGGCCGCTTAATTATTTTTAGTGGTTTTAATATGTATTACTAAGATAGGTTTTACTTATTTTAACTGTTGAAATTGGATAGCTTTAGGGCGCGTTTTCAAAAACAACAATTGATTTCAAAATAACACGACAACAAATAAAGCTTCCGCAATGAAAGTATTTTCCAAAATTAATCACTTTTCCTAAAAATGACTTAATCAAATCAGTTTCCTAGAAATATCCATGACGTTAAGGTGTGGCAATGGCGGTATGCATGTCTAGGATTGGATCCGAAGGGAGCTTGGTACTTAAGCAGTCCGATGGACTCACCACCTCTTTTCCGGTTTCCTACCTGGTGCACAGCTTCCATTCACCTTAACCCTTAATGAATTAATCTTTTGAACATCAAGTACGATTTTCTGGACTTAGAATGGAAAAATTTTTTAACGTTTTTGATGTGGCATGCCGAATCCGGCCATAACTTCTAGGCCGGGTTTGGGGTGCTACATTTAATGGTATCAGAGCCTAGGTTGCAACAACTCGGCTGTAGAATGGGTTTACAAAAATAAATATTTTCGAAAATGAAAACTTTGTAAAGAATGCAAAAAACTCGATTTTCAAAATTTAGATCTTTAGAAGGTGGCATTCCGAATCTCCGGCTCAAGTCTGTAAGTATTACTCTGAACTCTTTTGAATATTTTTCTGACTTATCTGTCTGTACTGAAATCCTGCTAGGATACTCTAGATAGGATGATACTGAAACCATAGGAAAATCTGATAAGAGACTGAAACTGTAGCTAGACTTTGATTCTGTGGAAACAAACTCTGAACTACTGATTGATTCATAAAACATCTGTAATAAACACTGGAATATTAATTGATGCATAAAAATTCGTAATCAAGATAATACGATATGAGTACAAGAGGCCATGGACGGAGCCGAGGAAGTGCTCGAGCGAGATCTTCGTCTTCGAGACATATACCAGCGGTGGATGCACCGGTACCACCAACAACAGAGGTAGAGTCATGTGGTGCCCGGGATGATGCCCTGTCTCAGGCAATGCTTCGTGTTATGCAAAGGGTTGCCGAGGCAAGTACGGGCAATGGAGTTCGGGGATCTATTTCTGAATGACTTCGGGCTAACGGAGCGGAGATCTTTAAGGGCGTGTCTGGTATAGCCCCGAATGTGGCGGAATATTGGTTGGAGGCCACAGAACGGATTATGGACGACTTGGACTGCTCTGAGGAGATTTTGAGTGGGGTATCTGTACTAAGTCCCTTGGGTCACTCGGTTAGGGTAGACAAATTGTATAGGAATGTACCCTTAGAAACTCAAGGCAAGGTTTTTCCTAGAGATCTGATGGAGTTACCGTTCAGAGAGTTTGACCTCATTCTGGGAATGAATTGGCTTGTTAAGCATAAGGCGACTCTGGATTGTGCTGCTAAACGAATGGTGTTAAGAACTACAAAGGATGAGGAGGTTATGGTGATAGGTGAGAGAAGGGATTATTTGTCCAATGTGGTGTCGGCATTAAGAGCCGAAAAGTGGATTCAAAAAGGTTGTGAGGCCTAATTGGTATTTGTAAGTTAGTCGGAAGAGGAGGGACTGATAGTGGATAAGGTTAGGACCGTAAAGGAGTTCCAAGATGTTTTTCCGGAGGAGCTTCTAGGATTGCCTCCGAATCGAGAAGTTGAGTTTGGAATAGACTTGTTGCCTGGAATGGCGCCTGTGTCTATCGCACCGTATAGGATGGCACCGAAGGAGTTAGTAGAGTTAAATGCTCAAATTCAAGAGTTGTTGGATAGGGGCTTTATTAGGCCAAGCGTGTCTTCATGGGGAGCACTAGTGCTATTCGTGAAAAAGAAGGATGGTACGATTCGGATGTGCATTGATTATCGCCAGTTGAACAAACTGACGATTAAGAATAAGTATCCACTGCCAAGGATTGACAATCTATTCGACCAGCTTAGAGGAGCTTCTGTATTTTCCAAGATCGACCTTCGATCTGGATATCATCAGTTAAGGGTCAATGAGGCAAATATCCAAAAGACGACATTCAGGACTCGGTATGGTCATTACGAGTTTTTGGTTATGCCATTTGGACTAACGAACGCTCCTACAGCGTTTATGGATCTGATGAATCGTGTGTTCAAACCATTTTTAGATCAGTTCGTAGTCGTCTTTATTGACGATATCCTGGTATATTCTAAAAATGAAGCGAAACATGATGAGCATCTCCGTATAATGCTGCAAGTGTTAAGGAAGAAGGAACTCTTTACGAAGTTCAGCAAGTGTGAATTTTGGTTGAGGAAGGTAACCTTCTTAGGGCATGTGGTCTCTGCTGAGGGGATTAAGGTGGACCCTCGAAAAATTGAAGCGATTTTGGAGTGGACGCCGCCTAGGTCAGTTTCGGAAATATGGAGTTTCCTAGGATTGGCAGGATACTACAGAAGGTTTGTGGAAGGTTTTTCTGTGATGGCAGCACCTCTGACAAAACACATAAGGAAAGGAGTACCGTTTGTATGGACTAAGAAACAGCAGGAAGCTTATGAGAAGTTGAAGAAAGTTCTGACTGAAGCACTTGTGTTAATTCAGCCGGAGTCTGGGAAGGATTTTACTGTGTACAGTGACGCATCACACGTGGGTTTGGGCTGCGTGTTAATGCAAGAGGGTAAGGTGGTTGCATATGCATCACGATAGCTTAAGCCTCATGAGGGAAACTATTCAACTCATGATTTAGAGTTGGCAGCAGTGATATTTGCACTTAAGATTTGGAGACATTACTTGTACGGAGAAAGGTGTATTATATACACTGACCATAAGAGTCTTAAGTATTTGTTGACTCAGAAGGAGCTGAACCTTAGGCAAAGGAGATGGATTGAGTTGCTTAAGGATTATGACTGTTCGATCGAGTATCACCCAAGCAAGGCTAATGTGGTAGTCGATGCTCTAAGTCGTAGAGCTGTATCTGATCTGAGAGCAATGTTTGCTCGTCTGAGTCTGTATGATGATGGAAGTCTGTTGGCTGAGTTGCAAGTGAGGCCAACCTGGGTGGATCAGATTAAGGAAAAATAGTTGAACGATGAGTCTTTGGTCGCTCGTTTTCAACAAGTTAAGGAAGGGGAAACTTCTGAGTTTTGGAGCCAGAAGAGACGATGCAACAATAATACCCTCTTCTGTTTGGATCAGGTAAATTTCGAGGACGAAATTTCTTTAAGGAGGGTAGAGTTGTAACACCCCAATTTTCGGGAATTCTGTGAATGTTGGCATAGGTTTAATTATGTTAGTGGGCTTCTAGAAGGCCCAAGCCTAAGATAGAACCCCGTAATTTTAGTTAATTTTTGCTCCATAAGAAAAAGGGAGTGAAATTATGAAATAGGACCTATGTGAAAATGTTTGAAAATTCAATAGGCTAAATTGAAGTGACCAAATAAATAGGAGTGCAAAATAAGAGGATTTGCATGACAAACCTCTCATTTTACATGAAGTGGCCAGCCATCATGTTGTTGTAGACAAAATGTACACTTGATATCCATAATTTATGGTACAAATTGATACAAATTGATAATAGGTTAGGTAAATGTTTCATGATAATGGGTTAGGTAAATGTTTCATGATAAGAATTTCATGTCTTTTGCATTAAAGAATTAAATGGATGAAATATGAAGTTTTATTAAAAGAAAAAGGGGTGAAAAGAACAAAGTTTTGTCCATCTTTGTTCATCATAGCTGAAAGTTAGAGAAGAGAAAGGAGAGGAGAAAGCTCTTGAGTGTTCGGTCACTTGGGGAAGAAAATTGAAGGTAAGTTCATGGTAGTTGGCTTCTATCTTGATGTTCATGAGTTCTTCTTGATTCTACCTTAACTCTTGAAGCATATTTTGGTTTTTAGTTGTGTTGTGAGCATTTAGTCATGAATTAAAATGAAGGAAATGGTTGTTGTTTCATGTTCTTTTGATGAAAAAAATGGAAGATAGGTGAAGTTGAGCCAAACAAATGAGCATGCATGTGCCTTAGATGTTAAAGGGAAAAATCAGCTAACATGTTGTGCTTTAAAATGATGAAATGTGACAGCCCTAAAGTGACCCTAGTCAGAAAGCGGTTTCGAGACCGCTAAATCAAGTCACCAAATTATTTGAATATGATAATTATTGTCTAAAATATGTGAATATGAATGTGTGAAAGTTTTAAGCTTTGATTTAGTTAATTGCATGTGAATTTAGTTAATAGGACTTATGTGTGACACTTTTGAAATGTGATAGGTTAATCTATAAGGATCTATTAGTGCATGTAATCAAAGGGGTGGACTTGCATGTCAATTTCCCCCATTTAATTACTAGTGGCCGGCCATGACAAAGGGTGATGGGTAAAACATGTCATAAACATGTTGTGATAATGGTTTATGTTAGAAATGATAAAATAATAATGGTTAGTAGGATGATGAAAAAAAAAAGAAAAGGTTCTCATTTGTTTCTTCTTGACCGAAAAATCAAAGGAAGGAGGGGAAGAAAAGGTTGAGGAGGTTCAGCCATACTTGTATCTAGATTAAGGTATGTTTGATGATGTTCCATGAGATGCATGCATGTTTTAGTTGCTAGCTTGAGTTCTACCTAGCCCATGGTTTAAATCTTTGCTATGTGATGGAGATGATATTCGGCCATGGGTGTTGTCTTCTTGGGTGGTGTTTGATGTTGGTGTTGATGCATGAAGATGAGTTAAGTTTCGGCTAAGGTGGATTTGTGTTGATGTCATTTGCATGCTAAATGTGAAGCTTTATAATGATACATGTGATGGTGGATTGATGCCTCTTGGATTTTCTTTTTTGCATTTTTTTTGAGATAAACATTACGTTCTTTGTTTAACCCATGACTAAAATTGAAATGGTATGGTGTCTTGATGCATTCGGCCATAGTAGGAAATATGGTTGTTGTTCATGTTATTTGCATGAGAAATGGTAGTAAGGTGAAGTGCAAATATTAGTATTTGATTACTAGTGTACATATGTGTATTAGCCGAGTTTTGAACTTGAAACAAGATGGTATGTAGTTAATACAAGTAACCATATTTGTAGGAAGTATTAAGCATATAATTGGCCTCAACATAGACATGCATATTCGGCCACATGAGATAGATTGGTGTTGCATGTATTCGGTTAGGGGCAAGCATATTGATGCTTTTATCTTGACTTAGATAATCGGCTCAAAGAGAATTTGTTAAAGTGCTTAGTTAATTGATAATAGGTTAATGATGTGTGTATTCGGTCATGAAGGTGCACATGAGGAAATGTTAGATTAATTGTATTAAATTGTTGAATGTGATTAAAAATGCGTATGACCATTTTGTATTTGAGCTAAAGGTGGCCATATGACCTATCAACTCCTTGTCATATTCGGCCATAAGCTAGCATAATGAGACATTAATAAGTTAAATTTGCTTGAATTAGCTCAAGAGCTTAGAGGACCAAAGTTGGACAAGGGAAAGGAAAAAGTGATCGAATAGCCGCCGAAATCGTTCGACAACATCCGAGGTAAGTTTTCAAGTAATGAAACTTAGTTTACGATTCGATTAAGTCATGACGTATAGTCATAACAAAAATACGGTGATATAACGATTCTACTTGAATTATATGTTGAATTAATTAGTCTATACGTATGATGGGTAGCCGTATGTGCATAGAGATCATGTCATAAAGCAAATCAAAATCGTGCTCTTTGTATGTGGCTATTGAGCCGAAATTAGTAAGTGTGATAAGTGTCTTGTGTTTGAGCTTTGGTAATGAAAATGAAATATGGATGTGTCATGATTATTGATATATGTGCATGGTTATTCGAATGATATCCGGGCTAAGTCCCGAAGGCTTTTATGCTAGTGACTATATCCGGACTAAGATCCGAAGGCATTTGTGTGAGTTGCTATATCCGGGCTAAGACCCGAAGGCATTTGTGCTAGCGATTATATCCGGGCTAAGTCCCGAAGGCATTTATGCTAGTGACCATATCCGGGCTAAGACCCGAAGGCCTTGTGCGAGTGGTTATATCCGGCTAAATCCCGAAGATACTTGGGTTTGGGAATGAGCGATCTTGCTGTAATAATTTCTATTAATACGCTCATAAAATCCCAACGATAAGGTATGTTTCGTATGTGCATTGAGATAATTGATTCCTTCTAAATAGTATTTACTCAATCGACTAACAAGCTTCCAGCTTTTAGACAAGTTGATTCCTTACGTATGAATATAAGGGTTGGAAATGTGAAGTAGGTATGATTGTGAGAATATGGGTATATGAAATTATTCGTTTAGTCGTATGAATGCTATACTTCAGTTGTGCATGATTTCATTGCTCAGAACTTACTAAGCATTAAATGCTTACTCCGTTCTTTGAATCTCTATTTTATAGATTTTGGTTCGTCAGCTATCAGACTCGGGGTCATCGAAGTCGAAGTCGTCCACACTATCAAAGCCCTTTTGGTACATTTTTGGTTGAACTCTGAAAATGGCATGTATAGGACTACCCCTTTTTGTTGTTGGTCACGTACCCTTGGGTTTTGCATAAATTTGGATAGCCATGTGAAAATGGCTTATATACACTTTGAGCATAGCATTATAATCGTTTTGTATGTTGTTCATTGAGAGGTAGGGAAATGTTGGTAACGATTAGCCATTGGAATGGTTAATCATGATCATTTTGGTGCTTTGTATGACAAATTCTAGTTGATTCATGGAAAACCATGAAATAGATGAAGTTTACCTTAAAAATAGATGCTGACAGCAGCAGTGGTACAGATTTGAAAAATCACTAAAAATAGTAGGAATGGAATTAAATAGTGAATAAATTATGTAATCGAACCTTGATGAATCTACTTTCATATGGAATAAACTAAATGAACATATAAGTTTTACTTTAAGAGATATTTAAGTTTTCGTGGAACAAGGCCAGAGCAATTTCTGGATCCCCTAATCTGACTTTGGAAATTCACTATAAATTAACCAGAGATAATTAGAGGTCATGCCATATATTTATAGATTTCTTTTTGAGTCTAGTTTCATTAGAAACAAACGGAATAAGTAATGAGGCCCTGTACAGGAGGATATATAAGTCGTAAATCATGAAGGTCAGAGCAGTCGAACCCTGAAATAGGGGAGACTTTAACTAATAAACTGTACTAATTGTCTTGACCAAAAATTCTAGAAAAAATTTTGTAGATGTATATATGAGTCTAGTGTCAGTTAAAATTTACGAAACTGGTTTCTGAGTTCTGGAACTCAAGATATGATTTTTAAGGTAACAGTGATGCAGTTAGCCAGCTTGTCTGGAAAATTTTAAATGAACTGTGTTTTACAATGAAATAAGTCTGTTAGCACCTCGTGTTCGACTCCGGCAACGGTCTCGGGTACGGGGTGTTACAATTTTATTGGTATCAGAGCTACGATTTAGTCGATTCTAGGACTACCGTAATATGTTTGGGTCTAGCTATACATGCCATTATGTGATTATTTGATAGTGTGGTGATTTCTGACAATTGAAAATGTGTTTATTTATAGTAATGGATCCCGATCTCGACCGAGCGGTAGCTGATGATCTTGAGAGTGTAGCGCCTGCTCCCGCACAAGGGACAGCGCCGGCGGACTCTCAACCTATTGCTAGTAATCTGAATGATGAGGCTAGACAAGCTTTTTATAGCGTGATGAATGATTGGTTCAACCAATACATTCGAACTAATACGGCTGTTCCAAAACCTCCATTCCCGACTAATACCACCCCCGCACCTACAATACCTCCGGCAACTGACCAAATAAGGTCAAATAATCCCTCAGTTGACAGAATTCGAAAACACAGGGCTACTGAATTTAAAGCTACGGACAGCGATGATGCCGAGCAAGCTAAATTTTGGTTGGACAACACTATTCGGCTACTCGATGAGCTATCTTGGACACCCGATGAGTGCCTAAAGTGTACTATCTCCTTGCTGCGTGATTCTGCCTACTATTGGTGGAATACGTTGACTTCTGTTGTGCCCAGAGAGCAAGTAACTTGGGAGTTTTTCCAAACCGAGTGTCGGAAAAAGTATATCAGTCAGAGATTCATGGATCAAAAACGGAAGGAATTTCTTAAACTTAAACAAGGTTCCATGTCGGTTACCGACTATGAGCGAAAGTTTGTAAGGCTTAGCCGGTACGCTTGAGAATGTATCTCTTCAGAAGCCGTGATGTGTAAACGTTTCGAGGATGGGCTGAATGATGATATAAAGCTGTATGTTGGCATTTTGGAAATCCGAGAATTTGTGGTACTTGTCGAGCGAGCTTGCAAAGCCGAGGAGCTCAGTATGGAGAAAAGAAAAGCTGAGGTGGGAGCAAAGGAGTTTCGTAAGAGGTCTTCGGGGAAGCCCTTCCAACAGTCATCGAAGAAATTTAGAGATGACTTAGGCCGGTCTAGAGACACCTCGGGTTTTTCTAGACGAGATCGCGGCCGACCCCCTGTGAGTGCACGAGTCACTTCGGTCGCCAGTGTTGGAAATGATCGTCGAGACAGAACGGAGTATCAATATTGTGGTAAATGGCATTCGGGGAGTTGTAGATTTCATGACCGCTCCTGTTACAAGTGCGGATCAGCTGACCACTTTATTAAAGATTGCCCGAGATTGTCTGAACAGAACGTAAATCAGAGTGGGAAACCTGGTGCTACTACTGCTCGGGGTAGACCATCTAGAAATACGGGCAATGCTAGTGGCGGTCAGAGAGGATCTAGAGATGCTACAACCAGATCTGAGGCTCGTGCTCCTGCTAAAGCTTACGCTATACGTGCACGCGAGGATGCTTCCTCGCCAGATGTTATTACCTGTACTTTTACTCTCTTTGATCTAATGTGATTGCTTTGATCGACCCTGGTTCTACTCATTCTTATATATGTGAAACCTTAGCATCCAGTAAGACTTTACCTATTGAGTCTACTGAGTTCGTACTTCGGGTGTCAAATCCCTTGGGTCGTTACGTGCTTGTCGACAAAGTGTGTAAGAAATGTCCCCTAGTAATTCGAGGTTCCTATTTTCCGGCGGACTTGATGCTTTTGCCGTTTGATGAGTTTGATGTTATTCTCGGTTTGGATTGGTTGACTGTGCATGATGCGGTTGTGAATTGCAAAAGCAAGACTATTGATTTGAGGTGCGCAAATAATGAGATAATCCAAGTTGAGTCTACTGCCTTCTATAGATTGCCAACAATAGTATCCTCGATGTTAGCCCAAAAATATGTGAAAAAGGGGTGTGAAGCATATCTTGCATACGTACTTGATAATAAAGAGCCAGAAAGGAAACTTGAATCTGTGCCGGTGGTTTGTGAATACCCGGAAGTTTTTCCCGAAGAATTACCGGGTTTACCACCTGTTCGGGAGGTAGAGTTTGGCATTGAGCTTGTACCTGGTACTACACCAATCTCGATAGCTCCGTATCGTATGGCACCAACCGAGTTAAAAGAGTTGAAAGCTCAGTTGCAAGAGTTGACGAATAGAGGTTTCGCTCGACCAAGTTTCTCACATTGAGGTGCACCAGTATTGTTTGTGAAAAAGAAGGACGGAACCATGAGGTTGTGCATCGACTATCGTCAGCTGAATAAGGTGACAATAAAGAATAAATATCCGATACCGCGCATTGATGATTTGTTTGATCAACTAAAGGGAGCCTCGGTGTTTTCAAAGATAGATTTGAGATCGGGTTATTATCAGTTGCGAATTCGAGATTCAGACATACCCAAAACTGCTTTCAGAACGAGATACGGTCACTACGAATTCTTAGTGATGCCGTTTGGGCTCACTAATGCCCCCGCAGTATTTATGGATCTGATGAATCGGATCTTCAGACCGTATTTGGATCGATTTGTAGTTGTGTTTATCGACGATATTTTGGTCTATTCGAGACATGAAACCGATCATGCTGAACACCTGGGATTAGTGTTGCAAACTTTACGGGATAAGCAATTATATGCTAAGTTCAGTAAGTGTGAGTTCTGGTTAAGAGAGGTTAGCATCTTGGGTCATGTGGTGTCTGCATCGGGTATTCGAGTTGATCCGAGCAAAATTTCAGCCATACTTAACTGGAAGCCTCCGAGAAATATCACTGAGGTTCGGAGCTTTTTGGGACTTGTCGGTTACTACAGACGGTTTGTAAAAGGTTTCTCGATGATAGCCACACCAATGACGAAGCTACTTCAGAAAGATGTTAAGTTTGAATGGATGGAAAAATGTCAGAAAAGTTTTGATCAACTGAAAACTTATTTGACTGAAGCTCCAATTCTAGTGCAACCCGAATCAGGCAAGGAGTTTGTCATTTATAGTGATGCATCCCTACTTGGGTTGGGTTGCGTAT
The DNA here is from genome assembly GCF_007990345.1 of Gossypium hirsutum. Lineage (NCBI taxonomy): Eukaryota > Viridiplantae > Streptophyta > Magnoliopsida > Malvales > Malvaceae > Gossypium > Gossypium hirsutum. Next base: position 80,710,884 of record NC_053436.1, read on the forward strand.
TGATACAAGAAGGTCGAGTTGTGGCCTATGCGTCAAGACAATTAAAGCCACATGAGAAAAATTATCCGACCCATGATCTCGAACTAGCTGCCATCGTATTCGCTTTGAAAATATGGCGACATTATTTATTTGGTGAGAAGTGCCATGTATATTCGGATCACAAAAGTCTCAAATATTTGATGACTCAAAGAGACTTGAATCTGCGACAAAGGCGTTGGCTTGAGTTGTTGAAAGATTATGAGCTTGTCATTGATTATCACCCGGGAAAGGCTAATGTGGTTGCGGACGCCTTAAGCCGAAAATCACTGTTTGCTTTACGAGCGATGAATGTACACTTGTCTGTTCTACCCGACAATGTGTTAGTAGCTGAATTAAAGGCCAAACCATTGTTGATTCATCAAATTCGTGAAACTCAGAAAGTCGATGATGAATTGGTTGCAAAACGGGCTGAATGTGTTTCGAATATGGAATCAGAGTTTCAAATTGATGATGACGATTGTTTGAGGTTCAGAAGTCGTTTGTGTGTTCCAAGAAATTCAGAACTTATTTCGATGATTCTGAACGAAGCTCATTGTAGCCGAATGTCAATTCACCCGGGGAGTACGAAAATGTACAACGATCTGAGACGTCAGTTTTGGTGGCATGGTATGAAACGAGACATTTTCGATTTTGTTTCGAAGTGCTTAGTATGTCAGCAAGTGAAGGCGGAACATCAAGTGCCTACGGGATTACTTCAGCCGATCATGATACTTGAATGGAAATGTGATCGAGTCACGATGGACTTTGTAACTGGGTTGCCAGTGTCGGCAAGTAAGAAAGATGCGATTTGGGTAGTTGTTGATAGACTGACTAAGTCGGCTCACTTTATCCCCGTACGCACGGATTTTTCATTGGATAAACTAGCTGAATTGTATGTTTCTCAGATTGTGAGATTACACGGGGTACCTATTTCTATTGTGTCGGATAGAGATCCGAGATTCACCTCGCGATTTTGGAAGAAATTGTAAGAAGCTTTGGGTACCAAGTTACATTTTAGCACTGCTTTTCATCCCCAAACCGATGGTCAATCCGAGCGGATAATTCAGATACTCGAGGATATGTTAAGATGTTGCATCCTTGAGTTTAGTGGTTCATGGGAACGGTATTTACCTTTGATTGAATTCGCTTACAACAATAGTTTTCAATCAAGTATTAAGATGGCACCTTACGAGGCTTTGTACGGTCGTAAATGCCGTACACCATTGTTTTGGACCGAGCTCGGTAAAGGAAAAATTTTCGGAGTTGATTTGATTAAAGATGCTGAGCAGAAAGTAAAAGTAATCCGTGAAAGTCTGAAGGCAGCCACAGATCGTCAAAAGTCGTACGCGGATTTGAAACGAAAGGACATTGAGTATCAGGTGGGAGATAAAGTGTTTCTTAAAGTTTCACCTTGGAAAAAGATGCTCAGATTTGGGCGTAAGGGCAAATTGAGTCCGAGATTCATAGGGCCATATGAAAGATCCGAACGAGTCGGTCCAGTTGCGTATAGATTGATTTTACCCCCTGAACTTGAAAGGATCCACAACGTTTTTCATGTTTCGATGCTTCGACGTTACAGATCTGATCCTTCGCACATAATAAGTCCCTCCGAGGTTGAAATTCAAGCCGATATGAGTTATGAAGAAGAACCAATTCGTATCCTAACTCGTGAAGTAAAAGAGTTGCGAAACAAAAAGGTTCCTTTAGTAAAAGTGTTATGGCTCAAACACGGGATGGAAGAAGCTACTTGGGAACCCGAGAACTCTATGAAAGAACGATACCCAAACCTATTTACCGGTAAGATTTTCGGGGACGAAAATTTCTTAAAGTGGGGGAGAGTTGTGACAGCCCTAAAGTGACCCTAGTCGGAAAGCGGTTTCGGGACCGCTAAACCGAGTCACCAAATTATTTGAATATGATAATTATTGTCTAAAATATTTGAATATGAATGTGTGAAAGTTTTAAGCTTTGATTTAGTTAATTGCATGTGAATTTAGTTAATAGGACTTATGTGTGACACTTTTGAAATGTGATAGGTTAATCTATAAGGATCTATTAGTGCATGTAATCAAAGGGGTGGACTTGCATGTCAATTTCCCCCATTTAATTACTAGTGGCCGGCCATGACAAAGGGTGATGGGTAAAACATGTCATAAACATGTTGTGATAATGGTTTATGTTAGAAATGATAAAATAATAATGGTTAGTAGGATGATGAAAAAAAAAAGAAAAGGTTCTCATTTGTTTCTTCTTGACCGAAAAATCAAAGGAATAAGGGGAAGAAAAGGTTGAGGAGGTTCGGCCATACTTGTATCTAGATTAAGGTATGTTTGATGATGTTCCATGAGATGCATGCATGTTTTAGTTGTTAGCTTGAGTTCTACCTAGCCCATGGTTTAAATCTTTGCTATGTGATGGAGATGATATTCGGCCATGGGTGTTGTCTTCTTGGTGGTGTTTGATGTTGGTGTTGATGCATGAAGATGAGTTAAGTTTCGGCTAAGGTGGATTTGTGTTGATGTCATTTGCATGCTAAATGTGAAGCTTTATAATGATACATGTGATGGTGGATTGATGCCTCTTGGATTTTCTTTTTAGCATTTTTTTGAGATAAACATTAGGTTCTTTGTTTAACCCATGACCAAAATTGAAATGGTATGGTGTCTTGATGCATTCGGCCATAGTAGGAAATATGGTTGTTGTTCATGTTATTTGCATGAGAAATGGTAGGAAGGTGAAATGCAAATATTAGTATTTGATTACTAGTGTACATATGTGTATTAGCCGAGTTTTGAACTTGAAACAAGATGGTATGTAGTTAATACAAGTAACCATATTTGTAGGAAGTATTAAGCATATAATTGGCCTCAACATAGACATGCATATTCGGCCACATGAGATAGATTGGTGTTGCATGTATTCGGTTAGGGGCAAGCATATTGATGCTTTTATCTTGATTTAGATAATCGGCTCAAGGAGAATTTGTTAAAGTGTTTAGTTAATTGATAATAGGTTAATGATGTGTGTATTCGGTCATGAAGGTGCACATGAGGAAATGTTAGATTAATTGTATTAAATTGCTCAATGTGATTAAAAATGCGTATGACCACTTTGTATTTGAGGTAAAGGTGGCCATATGACCTATCAACTCCTTGTCATATTCGGCCATAAGCTAGCATAATGAGACATTAATAAGTTAAATTTGCTTGAATTAGCTCAAGAGCTTAGAGGACCAAAGTTGGACAAGGGAAAGGAAAAAGTGATCGAATAGCCGCCGAAATCATCCGACAACATCCGAGGTAAGTTTTCGAGTAATGAAACTTAGTTTACAGTTTGATTAAGTCATGACGTATAGTCATAACAAAAATACAGTGATATAACGATTCTACTTGAATTATATGTTGAATTAATTAGTCTATACGTATGATGGGTAGCCGTATGTGCATAGAGATCATGTCATAAAGCAAATCAAAATCGTGCTCTTTGTATGTGGCTATTGAGCCGAAATTAGTAAGTGTGATAAGTGTCTTGTGTTTGAGCTTTGGTAATGAAAATGAAATATGGATGTGTCATGATTATTGATATATGTGCATGGTTATTCGAATGATATCCGGGCTAAGTCCCGAAGGCTTTTATGCTAGTGACTATATCCGGACTAAGATCCGAAGGCATTTGTGCGAGTTGCTATATCCGGGCTAAGACCCGAAGGCATTTGTGCTAGCGATTATATCCGGGCTAAGTCCCGAAGGCATTTATGCTAGTGACCATATCCGGGCTAAGACCCGAAGGCCTTGTGCGAGTGGTTATATCCGGCTAAATCCCGAAGATACTTGGGTTTGGGAATGAGCGATCTTGCTGTAATAATTTCAATTAATACGCTCGTAAAATCCCAACGATGAGGTATGTTTCGTATGTGCATTGAGATAATTGATTCCTTCTAAATAGTATTTGCTCAATCGACTAACAAGCTTCCAGCTTTTAGACAAGTTGATTCCTTACGTATGAATATAAGGGTTGGAAATGTGAAGTAGGTATGATTGTGAGAATATGGGTATATGAAATTATTCGTTTAGTCGTATGAATGCTATACTTCAGTTGTGCATGATTTCATTGCTCAGAACTTACTAAGCATTAAATGCTTACTCCGTTCTTTGAATCTCTATTTTATAGATTTTGGTTCATCAGCTATCGAAATCAGGGTCGTCGAAGTCGAAGTCGTCCACACTATCAAAGCCCTTTTGGTACATTTTTGGTTGAACTCTGAAAATGGCATGTATAGGACTACCCCTTTTTGTTGTTGGTCACGTACCCTTGGGTTTTGTATAAATTTGGATAGCCATGTGAAAATGGCTTATATACACTTTGAACATAGCATTATAATCGTTTTGTATGTTGTTCATTGAGAGGTAGGGAAATGTTGGTAACGATTAGCCATTGGAATGGTTAATCATGATCATTTTGGTGCTTTGTATGACAAATTCTAGTTGATTCATGGAAAACCATGAAATAGATGAAGTTTACCTTAAAAATAGATGCTGACAGCAGCAGTGGTGTGGATTTGAAAATTCACTAAAAATAGTAGGAATGGAATTAAATAGTGAATAAATTATGTAATCAGACCTTGATGAATCTACTTTCATATGGAAGAAACTAAATGATCATATGAGTTGTACTTTAAGAGATATTTAAGTTTTCGTGGAATAGGGCCAGAGCAATTTCTGGATCCCCTGATCTGACTTTGGAAATTCACTATAAATTAACCAGAGATAATTAGAGGTCATGCCATATATGTATAGATTCATTTTTGATTCTCATTTCGTTAGAAATAAACGGAATAAGTAATGAAGTCCTGTACAGGAAGATATATAAGTCGTAATGCATGAAGGTTAGAGCAGTTGAACCCTGAAACAGGGGAGATTTTAATTAATAAACTGTACTAATTGGCTTGACCACAAATTCTAGAAAAAAATTTGTAGATGGATATATGAGTCTAGTGTCAGTTAAAATTTACGAAACTGGTTTCCAAGTTCTGGAACTCAAGATATGATTTTTAAGGTAACAGTGACGCAGTTAGCCAGCTTGTCTGGAAAATTTTAAATGAACTGTGTTTTACAATGAAATAAGTCTGTTAGCACCTCGTGTTCGACTCCCGCAACGGTCTCGGGTACGGGGTGTTACAAGAAATGGAGATTATTCTTAAGTAAAATCATAGATATGTGATGATTGATTGGTGATATACATGTTTAAATAACATGCATGCAAGGTATGTGTGAAAGAGTGATTCGGTAATAAATCTGCTTGGGACAGCAGCAGTAACGTGACTTTGGAAAATCACCATAAATTGTGGGAGATGAGTTAGAAGATGCATAAATTATGTAATTAAAGATTAATGAGTATAGTTTCAAATGGAATAAACTAGAACATATTTTGAATTCTGTACAATGAGAAATTTGATTCGTAATGAAGAGTGGTCAGATTAGTCAAACAGTGAAACATGGGAAACTTTAAGAAAAATCTGGTATTGATTGGCCATACCAAAAATTCTGAAAATTTTATGGATAGAAGATATATGAGTCTATTTTCAGGGAAAATTAACGGAACTTGATTTGGAGTTTCGTAGTTCCAGTTATAAATAATTTAGTGACTGTTGCTCAGGAAGACAACTTGCAGTGAAATTATGATTATGTGGTAAACATTGACAAAAATTTGTTAATGAGTTGCCTATTGATTTCTTATAAGCTTACTATGATCTGTAGGTGTGGTTGGCCAAATATTGTAAGGGGTTAATACGTAGTTTGTATTTGAATAGTTAGATTAACGTGTTAGTAATCCAATTGTAGGCGGTTCGTGTGTGGATCTCGTCAGCATATCGTCGCAAACAGGTGTGTAACTAACACCCTCTTTCTTAGTCTAGATTGGCAAAAGTCGAAAAGCCGAAATGCCGAAAACCGGTATTTTGTAGATTTGCGAGTGTGCGAATGCTCGTGAGGTAAATCGATTAATGTTTTTGGTAAGCTGCAAAATTTGGACTGCAAAGTGCGTGATTTCTGTGCCCTCGATATTTTTAGGCTTAATGGGCCAAAATTGGAATGATGGGCCAACGGGCCCAATTCGGTAAGAACCCTAGGTACGTGATTCTGTTAGTACGTGAAAAGTAGGAATATGCATGAAAAACCCTAAAATAGATAAATTATTGAAATACCTTTAAAAGTGGAAAATTTACAGTTTTACCCCTAAGAGATAAATTATCGAAATACCCCTAGGGTTAAATTGACCTAAATGCATGTTTGACTATTGTTATTTACTGCATGCCATGTTGTTATTATCTGATGCATGGGACTGGGATATTGACGGAGGAAGTGCTAAAAGTGGCTTGTCCACGTAATGGAGGTTTTGCCTCAATTTACTGTTAACTGAGCAGCAAGGCTGCAACTGTGGAGTGTTGGGCTGGGTGGGTTGAGCTATTCCCCACATGGAGTGTATGGCTGGTATGGGTGGAGTGTAGTGGTCGGTGGGTTGAGTTGTCTCCCCAAATGGGCTTGCATATGTTATTGATGCTGCATGTATTTTGAAATGGGCCTATGGGCCATACTATTATCTGAATAAGGGGCTAAGGCCCAGTTTATTGTAATCTGAAAAGGGCTCTGGCCCAGTACCACTGTTACCTGAATGGGCTTAGGCCCAATAGGCTTGAGCTGACTTGGGCTTTGAATGGGTTTTCCTTACACACTGAGTTTCCCCAAACTCACCCCTTTTATTTTCATCCACGCAGGAAATCCCCAACCATAGTGGGCTTGGAGCTGTGAGGGAATTCGGAGTGGCCACCCATTCTGAAAGTTTGATTTTCTTCTGGTGAACTGGACATCCTTTTATTTACGTTTGAAGTTTCTGGTTTTTAAATGTAATAAGGCCGCTTAATTATTTTTGATGGTTTTAATATGTATTACTAAGATAGGTATTACTTATTTTAACTGTTGAAATTGGATAGCTTTAGGGCGCGTTTTCAAAAACAACAATTGATTTCAAAATAACACGACAACAAATAGAGCTTCCGCAATGAAAGTATTTTCCAAAATTAATCACTTTTCCTAAAAATGACTTAATCAAATCAGTTTCCTAGAAATATCCATGACGTTAAGGTGTGGCAATGGCGGTATGCATGTCTAGGATTGGATCCGAAGGGAGCTTGGTACTTAAGCAGTCCGATGGACTCACCACCTCTTTTCCGGTTTTCTACTTGGTGCACAGCTTCCATTCACTTTAACCTATAATGAAATTATCTTTTAAAGCACTAAATAAGTTTTTCTAGACCAATAATATAAAATGTTTTGAATGCTTCGATTTGGCATGTCGAATCCGACCATAACGTCTGGGCCGGGTTTGGGGTGCTACATATTCAAGCATATGAATTCATTAAAAATTGCTATAAAGTCATTCTAAGTTAGTTTAGAACATGCTAGAACTTAAAAGCCACCTTAGGAAAATTTTCTGCACTGGGCCGGGTTTGGGGTGGTACATATTCAAGCATATGAATTCATTAAAAATTGCTATAAAGTCATTCTAAGTTAGTTTAGAACATGCTAGAACTTAAAAGCCACCTTAGGAAAATTTTCTGCACTTTGGAAAATAGTTTCAACATTTGGTATAGATATCGATACTATTTTATCGATACTTTTTGAAAAATATCAATATTTATTTAAAAAGTATCGATATTCATTGTATTTTAAAGATTCCTATAGTGTGTCTTCAACAAATTAAGAAAAACATTTTTTCTTTGCCCCCCTTTCAAAACCCTCTCAACCTTATTCTTCAAAATCTTAAAATTCTTCATTTTCCTTTAAATTCTTGACACAAAACAACTAACATTGCCATTTTATACAAGAATTCATCAAGTTTTCTTTCAAATTTCATCATTCTAAGAAATTTCGAGGTAAAAACTCATTTTTCCCATTTCAAAATTTGTTGAATTTTTGTAAAACTATTGGTTGGAAATTGTGTTATTGGTTTCATTTGGAATATATACTTGTGTTTTCTTGCAAGAGGTTGCCTAAATTTAGTCAAAATCTTAAAATTTTTCCTTTAAACCCTTTGCTTACAAGGTGCTCGATAAAATTCTCCAACCAGATTGTTTTAATGATTGTTTTAGAAATGACAATGATTCTTACCGGTTTGATCAGTATTTTTAAAAATGAAAAGTTAATGTTTCTTATACTCTTAATATCAAATTTTTAACCAAAATCAATTTTCAATTTCTTAAAACGTTAGCCAAATGGCATTGGGTCGATTTTTTTAAAATCCGTTCACCTACACATGCTAATATTATTCTTGTTCAAGCATTTTATTCAAATGCTAGACTCGAACATGATGAATCCTGTGAGACTGTGATTGCTATTAATTCTTTTCTCATGAATACTCTTATTTGTCTCACTTTGGAGAACTTTGGTGAATTTTTTAAACTTCCTCTCGGCTGTGAGTCGAATGAGAAAGGCCCTTATAATCCAGCCTTGAACGTTTGACACTCGCATGCATCTGAGCTCAATGTTCACGATCGCGTTTTACATTTTATAATCACATAGATATTAAGTCATATTTCAAAACACGTCGTTCTTCGATCTACCGACTATTGGTGGATTGATTGTTTTCATAGCAATAAACGTCTGGATCTTGCTTTAGTTTTATTTAATAACATTACCAAACAAATTGGTAAGGAACTTGCTAGTAAGATCTCTTTGCCTTTTGACATGTACTTGTCATGCATTTTTAAATGCCTAAACATCCCAACCAATGCAAATACTCCTTTGGCTATTAATTGTCAACCTATTAGCTTTACTGCCCTTCATAAAGTTGGTTTTAAAATGGATCATCTTATAGGAAATCAGGTTAAGGATGACCATCATAACCCTCAAGATGATAATGATTATGATGACATTAAAGAAGACCATGATGATATTCCTCCTGCAGAGCATGACCCTCCACCGACTTCTTTATTTGCTCAAACATCTGCTCCGCCTCTCTCTGACGGCATGTTTGTCGTTGTCTTTAGTGTCATTACTTCCTTGAGTGAGGAGTTTCGAGGGTTCCGCACTTGAGTAGATGATGCATTTGAACATGTTAATACTAATGTTGAAGCTTTTGCTTTAATAATGTATTTCTCCCAAGTGAGATGTTGAAAATGTGAATTTTTGTCTTTGAAGGTTGCTAGGAGAATATTTGGAGTGTGAAGAAAAGAAGATGCTGAATTTTAACATTTAAAGCCCTAATGCTACAGCAAAATCGTGGCATCAAGTCTAATTGGAGAATATTGGAGACCTCACATTTAAAGAACACCACAGCAACTCTTGGGCTTAATCCATTTCTTAGTCAATAGTTGATAATGATTTAGAACTAGAAGGAATTAGGCTCTGCAAAAATTGAATGGCCCAAATACTCATAAGAGGACAAAAATAGAATAGAAAAGGGAGTTAACCTAGCACCCACCATCTTTTGGGGATATAAATACCTCATTGTCAGAATAGGATAGGAGGTAGCCGCTTGATACAAGATAGAACACCCATTTTCAGAAGAATAAAAGCTAGAAAGAAGAAGAAAATAATGGGGAAAAGAGAGAAGAACCATTGAGGAGAATCACATTATTTTGCTTGAAATCTCTTCACTTTTCTCTTTACATTTTGTTTCTTTTCTTATTTTTATCTTAGACCATTGCTAAGTTTCTCTTAATCGTTTTTAATTTGGTGTCTGTGGGCTAAAGTTTATTAGCTAGAATAATTATGAAACCTTAAAATGAGATTTTTGGTACTTTGCTAAGGATGCTTTAAGAAATATGAGATTTATTCATTCAAATGTTATTCATGTTTGATTCTTGCTATTACCTGATCAATGTTAGTGGGTATAATTGCTAATTTTGAAAAGATTGTAATTAACGAACTTAAAACTTGAATGGTGCATGTTTAATTTCTTTTATTTAAATTTATAATGATATAGACATATATTGTTACTATGCATAATCTTGTAGGAATGGTGCTTGCAAATATATTTTTGACGTTAAATTGGCAAAGATATATGTTAATTTAATTAAATAATTGAACATAGTGAGTTCAAGAGAAGCCTATAAACTGTCGAATCCAGATTAATAAGTTGTAATATTGCCTCAACATTGCTGCAACATCGCTATCAGTAGTTGCATATTAGGGGGAATTAATTATTCTGGCTCATCATTTCAATATTATCAATTTGTGTTACTATTTTTAAATTTCTTTGAATATTTCTATGCATTTAATCAAAATTGTATTTACTTCCTAAGTTGCCATTTGTTAATTTTGCAATTTACGTTTTAAAATCAGTTTCTGTGGAGATGATAACTCTAGTATTCGCTACCATAGTATTTGCTAGTGATTGTGTACACTTGCACATCATAAGAAATTCACAACAGATGTCTATATAAAAGACTTTTCTGTTAGTCATTTTCACTATTTTGCTTGCAGTGTTGAGAGTTTTGTTGTATCTTAGAGGCATGTAAAAGCCTTAAGAAAAGTGTTATACACGCCTCAAAGCCATTACATTTTATAAATTCATTTTATTTTTCTTGTTTTAGTCTTTATTATTTATTTTTCTAACAATAATTACTCTATTGGACTTGTTGTTGAGCCTCAAAATCATACGCACAATGATTGGCATTAGTATTTTAGTTAACTGTCATCCCTTGAAACACTAGAGTAAGATGGATGAAATCGATAATAACACTTGCTAACCATGTGCCCCATCTTCCCGCATAATTGAAATTGTGGCCTAAAACCCCTTAAGCATGCATGAACCCTTCCTTTATTGCATAAGGTGACCTAAATGGTGGCTTAGACATAACGGATTAATAGTGTGGTCAATGCATTAAAGACTAAACACTACTTCGTTGTTGAATCATAACATTAATAGCCAAAGAGAGTTATGCTCGGAGACTTAGAATCAAGCAACACATTGCACACCCCTTGCAAATTACACGACTATTAGCTTGACGCAATACTTAGTTGGAAACCCAGATAATATAGTTAAAATACGCGTAGTCTTTGAAATTAGAGCTGATCATGGCTCACCCAAAAAATAGGTTTCGGTAAAAATATAGGCTCGAAAAATTGGCTTAGACAAAAAAAAGACCCGTTTAGAAAACGGGTGGGACCTCAGGCAAGATTTTTTGGCCCGGGCCTAGCCCGAATTATATAATAATTTATATTTTATTTTATTTTTAATCATTTTTAATTTTTAATATAATCACTTTTTATTATATTTTTAATTTGTGTATTGTTTTAAGAATTATTTTAATAACATTTTTTATTTGTTTTAATATTTTTAAATGTATTTGATTTATTATATTTTAAATTTTTTTATTTAATAAAATAAGCTAAAAAAATTTAATATGGGCCGGGCCGAATTGGGCTCGGACTTAACAATTTTATTTTGGGTTGGACTTGGACAATTTTTTAGGCCCATATTTCGAGCCAGCTGAGTCTGAGTCTAAAAAACGGGTCTAAAATTTTATTTGGGCCCGGCCATAATCAGCTCTTAGGGTTCCCAAAACTAACAAATTGTGACAAATTAGTTGTAGTTTTGCTAGATACCTATGCATCGATTGATCACGTTTCTTCATGGATTTTAGCATACAATGAAGGTGTATGACTTAGGTGGGTGAAAAAACATAAAACATTTGCTGCAACTTATTCCAAATCTCACGAGCAGTGTTACACCGAATTAAAGTAGGTAAGAATGAAATACTTAGAAAGGCAAGTAACCAAGATTCAAGAGCACCATCTTGCTGCCTAAAAGCCAAAAGTTCAAGATTTCCAACTTTATTTCCATTTGTTATAAACTTAAAAGCAAGATCTATCAACATACTAGTGCAAAGACTCACTATGGTGAAATATACTTATTGTTCCACATTACATAATTTGTTTCATCCAACTGAATTTTGCAAGACAAAAATAGGAGCATATGCAAAGATTGAAACATCCATTTATTGAATCTCTTCCACACAAACACCTTAGACTTGTAAATTTCTTTGAAGCACAATACCACTAGAGGTGTTCATAGGTCAAATCGAGTCAGGTTTAGGTTAAGTTCATGCAAGATATACAACAATTTTTCAAGTTTGGGCCTGACCCAACTTGAAAAAATGAGATTAAATTTTTTTGCTTAAGCCTGACCCAATTAAGATAGATAAACTTGAGTTCAACTCGGCTTGGCCCACCCATATTTGAATTTTTTAGATTAGTTTTTTATTTAAAAATAAGATTTTTAAAAAATATAATACACTAAATGTACGAAAAAACGCTAAAATAAAAGTTTTCTAACACATTAAAAATACATTATAGAAACATTTATATTAAAAAACATTATCATAAATATAATAAATGTTTTATTATATTAAAAATAAAAAAATATAAAAAATATTTTATTGTATTAAATATAATTTTTTTTAAATTTTATATGTTGGGTATCGTTATTTAGTTGGATAAGTTTTTTTTTTTAAAGTTTGGGTAATAAGTTTAATTGTTATTGGATTAGTGATCTAATATAAATATAAATATAAATATATAATTATTATTTAACATATATAATTAATATAACATTTTTTATAACATAATATATTCAGGCTGGGCCGAGTCAGGCCAGGCTCGGGTCAAAAAAATTTGCCCAAAGCTCGGCCCATATAGAAAACGAGACTTAAAATTTACCTAAACCCATTTTTTGGTCCTCGTATTTTGTTCAAACTCTTCTATTTTTCCAGCGAACCTTTGAATTTGGACAGATGACCTAGTCAATGAGCAACTTAGTTTGATTAAAACTGAATTAACCGACCGAACCAATCTAATTCGATTAATCGACAAATGGCCAAATTTAGTTTGGTCGAAGGTGAGTTTATAATTTTTAAAATTTTAATTATCAATTAATTTAATTCGAAATCAGGTAATTAACCGAAATAAATAATATATATTATATATAATACATTTTTTAAACTATTATTTTTTATATTAGTCCAAATAAATATTATATATTATATATTTTTAAAACTTCTTAAATAAAAGGATTTTTATATATTTTATATAAATTTGGTTAATTCGTATTAATTGAAATATTTCTATTCAACTAATGATCAAAGAATTTTATATTTGGGATAATTAATTAATAATAATTCGAAATCGAATCATCGAAGCAAATAAGAAAAAAAAAAGAAAAAGAAGGAACTTTGAACTTCGGTACCATAATCAAATATATCATCAGTACAAAAGGTTACAAATATAACATAAACAAAATCTACAGCCTTGCTGCAGCTGCAGGCACCGCTGCATCTCTTCCTTTCTTTTTCTTTCTCTAGTCTCTACCAACAATGGGCATTAAGGTGGGTTTTTTTCTCTTAAGCATTACTTAGAAAAAGGAACATTGGGGGGTTTCCTTTATTTGAATATTGATGTAGATTTTCGGATTTAATTTTGATGTTAGGGTTTAACGAAGCTTCTAGCAGACAATGCACCAAATGTAATGAAGGAACAGAAACTCGAGAGCTATATCGGTCGCAAGATTGCCATTGATGCTAGCATGAGTATTTTCCAGTTTCTCGTCCGTATATCATTCCCTTGCTCTTTCCTCAAAAAAAGAAAAGAAAAAAAAAAAGAAAAGAAGATAAGCTTCATTATCATAACCATTTGGGGCTAAGGCTAGCTAATAATGTAAAAAAGGCTCTATTTTGTTATGGGATGAGTGCAGATAGTGGTCGGCCGTAGGGGCACTGAAATGCTTACTAATGAGGCTGGTGAAGTTACCAGGTTTTTTACTATATTTACTCTCCAATCATTAATCCTCTTTATTTCTCTACAGAATTATCTTTAGCAGATTCTTATGTATCACTTTTCTTTTGTAATTACATTTTTGTTTTCAATTGTTGACATTGGTTTTACTGGCTTAATCCTCAGTCATCTGCAAGGCATGTTTACTCGCACAATTCGACTTCTTGAAGCCGGAATGGAACCTATGTAATGCGTGTCTTTACCATTTTTTTTTATCAATTTCTTCAGAAAGAAATTAGTTTTCAACTATTACTAATTTGGAGCATCTCCTTTCAGCTACGTTTTTGACGGACATCCACCTGATTTGAAGAAAAAAGTGCTAGTAAAACGGTACTTTTCTGCAACTCGTACAGATTCTTCTTATTACTTTTCACTTCAAAATTGCTGGAATTCGATGAGTCTTTGGTTGCTACTCTGCCATTATTTTCTACTAAATTTGTCATGTAGTTACTCGAAAAGGGCAAATGCTACTGAGGATTTGCATCAAGCCATTGAGGTACCTTTCCTTCGTTGTTCAGACTGATTAATAAAGTTCCCTTCAATTGTTTAACCACCACTTAAAATCAAGCTTCTATTATTATATTGTTAGACTGGCAATAAGGACGACATTGAAAAGTTCAGCAAACGGACGGTAAAAGTGAGTTCTTTTTGTCATCCTTCAGCTCCCAATACTAGATAAGAGAGCCCACTAATGTTTAGTCATGATAGAAATAGAAATGATCAAAATAAAAATGTGCCTAAAAATGGTGTTGGATTATTTGCTCACTATGTTTCCAGGTCACAAAGCAGCACAATGAAGACTGCAAACGGCTATTAAGACTTATGGGGGTGCCTGTGATTGAGGTGAGTTTTCATCATTTTTGGTCTGATGTTTTAGGTTTCAGAGTTTAGTGTGGAAAGCTAGATTGAATCCAGGGACTCATGTTTTAGTTTCCATAGGCTCCATCAGAAGCAGAGGCCCAATGTGCTGCACTTTGCAAATCTGGAAAGGCAAGTATCTAGTAGATCATTATAATTTTGTCTTTATGAGATTGAAAACGTAAAAATTGTTTCTATTAACATTTTAAAAAGCAGCTTGTTTTAAATTTGAGTTCTTTCATAGTGTTTGTTTTGTACGTCCTAGTATTCTATATGGCTTTAGTAGTTGAACCATTTCACATTTATCAGGTTTATGCTGTTGCTTCCGAGGATATGGACTCTTTAACCTTTGGAGCTCCTAGATTTCTTCGCCATTTAATGGGCCCTGGCTCAAGAAAAGTTCCGGTCTTGGAGTTTGAAGTTGGAAAGGTACTTTGAGCATTGCACACTGATGTAGTTTGTTGAATTTGAGTTTCTGTTTTGATGGGATATTTGCTAGGTTTTAGAGGAGCTGAATCTCACCATGGATCAATTCATTGACTTGTGCATCCTTTCTGGATGTGATTATTGTGAGAGCATTCGTGGTAAGCTGGGATTGTTTTAGAGTGTCTGACCTTTATGTTGATCCACCTAAACGTTGGGTTATGTAGTTGGTATATGAAATCCTTCTCAAGCTGTGCTCAGGTATTGGGGGACAAACAGCTTTGAAGCTAATTCGTCAGCAAGGGTCTATAGAGCATATACTTCAGAACATAAACAAAGAGAGGTCTGAACTGTTTATGTGTGGTGCGAAATGATCTATACCTATTTCTGCGTAAAGTAACTAATATTAATAAAAACAACTTCTATTCAGGTACCCGATTCCTGATGATTGGCCATATGAGGAGGCTCGATATCTTTTTAAAGAACCATTAGTCTGCACCAATATTGAGCAATTTGAGATGAAGCGGAGTGCTCCAGATGATGAAGTTTTTAATTCCTTATCCTATTTACATATATTTTTCTAAGAGGCAAGATTGACAGACCTGCGTTATTTTGTTGATTTTCTAGGGGTTGATTACCTTTCTGGTGACTGAAAATGGGTTCAATAGTGACAGAGTGACAAAGGTATGACCTCTCTCATTAACTCCATTATTATGATACTTTTTGTTGAATTATTAAAACGATTAACTATCTATTTCTGTTTTTTATGTTCACTAGGCAATAGAAAAAATTAAAGCAGCCAAGAACAAGTCATCACAGGGCCAGTCAGTAATGCTTAGCTACATAAAATAATGCTCTGTTAAAATGATAATATAAGTTTCTGTGTTATCACTTACTATGTCTTATATCTTTCTCTGTCCAGGTTAGAGTCATTTTCTAAGTCAGTTGCTAACATATCTATACCAATTAAAACGAAGGTACAACTCCACTAATCATTTTGACCCTTGTGTTTCATGCATCATGTAACTATTTTTCTTTTAAACTGGATTTAATGGTTTTTTTTTTTTTTGGTGCTACCTTAAATGGTTATTGCCTTAGTTGAAACACACTGTCATTTATAATATAGTTTAGTTACATACAAGTATGCAAGGTTGATTTTTGTTAAGTTTGAGAAATATATTTGGCTTTAGATGATCTCCCTCTATAATTTAGAAAGGAAGAAGTGTGAAAGGGAATACATTCTCTGATAGTTGCTCTAATCTAGGCTAGACTTGTTGGTTTCCATAATTTCTCAGTATCACTGGTTGACAGGCAACCAAGTCCATGCTTCAATTTCCCAAATCGATGTTCAACTCTAAGATATTCTCTCCACAAGACAGTATCTGTTCCAGGCCCAAGGGTTTCAGCAGCATGGCACCACTGTGTTTGCATTTCAAGCACTCCATGGTATTTTCTAGAGGTGTCTGCTATGGCATATGAAGCTACAAATCATGGTGAACCTAATAGTAAACCTGTGCTCATTATTTGTTGAACATCCAGGAAATGCACATGGTGCTATTATTGCGGTTCTTGTCATCGTTAATATGTTAGTAGTGTTAACGATAGGAAAGTGAGTCTAGTACAAGAAACCTCCTTCCTTGTTCACTTTTATCTGGTTGTTTACTTTGATACTTTTGGCGGTTAAATGTCTGAGAACTATAGGCTTAGAGCGCTATATATTGTGATTGAAAGTGTAACAAAGCTGAGTTTGGATCAACATTGTCTTCTTTGCAGTTTCTGTTATATGTTTGTCAGCAAAATCCTTTGATCATTGGTAGTTTACCTCTGAGGGTTCAAGGGGAAAATGGTTGAGTCTAGACAGTCTAGCACGTGCCAGAAGGTCAGCTTTGTCTAAATCATTGTAAGAATGTAGGATATGGGCAGGTTCAAGTACATTTGAATGTTATAGGGTAGAGATAATGAAAGGGTAGTCGGTATCTTTAGATCTTTAGACGACATAACCCTTAATTGAGCAAATTGGAGAAAATGTGATTTGAGTTGTGTTCTAAACATCAGGATCTGTATAATTTCTTGCATGTCAGAACTGCACCATTCCAATATAATAGCTGCATTGGTAATTTGAGATATGAAAATATGGTATAGTTATTAATATATCAAAATTTATATAAAAATATAATTGATGAATCTATAAAAAAAATGATGAACAAAACTAAATAATTAAATTTATAGAAAATTTTTATAAAAACTTCCAAAAAAATGCTTCCGCCTCAAGAGTCGTGATCTGTATTTTCTCATTTACATATTTTTCATTTGGAATACGTTTCTAATGCAAACCAAGTAATTGAGGTTCCTCATCATTAGAGGAACGACACACCATGCATGTTAGTCTTCCAAGTACAAATATGGAAATGAACCACAGACATCCAAAAACTATGGGATAAAGATACAATGACCTGCCAAAGCATTCACAAACATCATCCTACACACAACAAATGCGTAGAAATAGGAAAAATATGTTTTGTATTAGCAATTAATATATAAAATGAGATATCCATTGTGGTCAATCTTGTATGTACCAGATGATCTGGAAAATATAAAGGAAGATGTAAAAATATGAAAAACTAAAAATTAAAACCTAACACTTCTTGATGATAACAAAATTTAAATTCTCAACATGTTTTTGAAATATAATAATATTTGGTGATGAAGGAATATTGCTAGCAATTCTGATCGGAAAGGGTAGTTTAAAATTTGTAGAAGCAGTGGGGGATATGACTAATGAGTAAGGTAACAACTTATATTATGCTCAGATATGTGATTGATATCAGTTTAATATGTTTATAGTAACCTGATTGACGGGGTAATAGCTAGAATTAGAATCCACCAAATTTGCCTATATTAGAGGGAAACTATTACATCCTTTGCATATAAATTAAGACTTTTTTTGTGTGTGTTAATATGGATTGAAAAAGTAGCATGGTAATATTTTTCGTGATTGGGATCTTGGAATAATTATTGCATAGGGGCTATCGTATTTTACTTATATATGCCATTAATTTGATTTTATTCATCTTTAGATTGGGGAAGGAGTTTTGCATTCAAGGTGTATGTTATCTTCTCCTTTTAATAATATATTTTAATTATCAATCGAGTTTTAACTTAATTGACCCAATATAAAAAAAATATAGATTCGAATGTTTTGAAGTACACTGTTTTCTTATTTGAATTTAGTTATCATTAATATGATTGTGCAACAAAATTTTCCCATTTAAAAAATGTTTGACCCATAGTAAAAGTAAATTTTAGATAATAATACCAAAATTTAATTGATTTTGTATTGATTTATGTGGTTCAATTTGAACTTCTTTTTCATAAAAAGAATAAAAGTACATGACACCCTAACACTAGCGGTACGTTTAGTTGACTATAATAGAATAGGATTGTAATTAAATACAGTTGTAATCAATAATTCAATTGTTTGGTTGAATGGAATGGAATAGAGCTATAATAGAATTCTTGTGTTTGGTTTAATGGAATAGATGTTGTAATAGCATAAGGAAAAAGACTTAAATGACCAAAACCCTTAGCTAAATTTTTTAAGTAGATGATTATTGTTATTGTTATTAAATTGTAATAAGATTATTATTAAATATATTTTAATAAAAATAATAAATAATTTAATCATATTTTAACATAATTATTATTAAATATAATTTAATAAAATAACATATAATTTAATAACATTCTTAATATAATTATTAGTATATGAATTAAAAAAATCATAATATATAATATTATACAAATAATATATAACCTTACTTTTTTTATTTTTAAACTGTAATACATATTTAATGTGCTAAAATATCATTAGTGAAACAAATAATTTAATTATTCTAAAATAAAAAGAAAAATATTAGAAGTAATAAATAACTTGAGAATTATATTTTACATCCAAACATAATATTCATATATTAACAAAAAGTTATATGATTTCAATAGCTTATAAGTCATAATCTATATGTTAAATTTTACAACATCAAAAAGTTACAATATTATAATGACATTCTATCATGTCATTATACCATCCAAATATTATATATACAAAAAGTTACCAAAACATCACCGGCACAACCATGATTTTTAATGGTTAGAAAGAAATCTTCTTACTCATTCCAATCGCACAGAAGATAGACTATAGAAAATGAACATTTGCATTGGATGGTCTAGAATTTTGCTCAACGCGCGGTAGCACTCATCCTCAGCTTGGTACAAATTATGCAGACCATGGAAGCCAGAAAATATATAGAAAGACAATCATGGAGATAAAATTTCCAAAATGTAGATTTACTTCAGATAATGGCATCATAATAAAATTACAAAAGAAATAGGGTACAAAGGACGCAAGTAAATTATGTACTTTGCATCAATAGACGTTATTCATTCATTATTCTAGATAAGCTTAAGTTCAATACGACTGAGTCTAGGACAATTATATTTATTTAAAACCCGCCTTAGATATCCTGATATCCTTCCTCTACAATCTCCGGTCACCTGAATAAAAAAAAATATTACTTCTAATAAAACTATACCATCACCAAGCTTATACAAAAGGAAAAGAGCATAATGGAATTCCCAAGTACGAATCGAAAACAAAAAAACAGAACAACAAGTAATGTAAGGTATAAAACTAAAAAAGCAACAAGATTATTGATAGTAAAAGCTAACAGGATTTTCTCCAAAAGTAAGGGCCTTCAGCTAAAATTTGTGGTAATAAGGTTTTTGAGATTCGGATGGACAGATACTCTTTGTGTAAGAGGGATAGAGGCTATTAAGCTCTAATGCTACATATAGATGAGGCAAAATTATAGTAGTAGAATGATTTTGAAAATCTAATAATCTAGCGTTATCGGGGCCGGCAACAGCCGATGTGGTAGAATTTAATCAAATTTATAACCAAACTATTCATTTCCTTGGTTTAGTTTCTAAGTAACACTAGCAAAATCATGTATTAGGCAAAGAACAATGGAAAGATTATTTAATTTTTCATATTCCCAAGCCTACAAAATAGAGTAACCCAGAACCTAATAACATATGCCATTACCATGCCTCAATTTTACTAATTTCCTTAACATCATCTCTTCAGGTTACAACTTACAATTAACCAAGGTTAGCAATTCCTTTTATTCATCCAAACATGTAAATTCTATTTGTTAGTTGACTACACTTATTTTCCAACCTTTTTGGCTTGGATTTATTTTCCAAACTGTTATAATCCTCACTAAACCCTCAAGTTCATCCTTTTGCTCATTGCATACTTCATGCGCTATCTGAACTCTTTAGGCCTTGATTTGTCCCCTTTCCCCTGTATCTCATTCTTGGTATTTTAGCAAAAAATATGAAACACAAAAAATTGGAAAGAAAGACATATTTGAAGCACGCTATAATATGTTGTAATGTTTAGATTATATAGCAAAAAAAAACTGTTAAACTTACTCCCAAAAATCATGCCACAAACACTTAACTTACTTCTAAAATCATGTGACAAAAATTAAAATCCATAAAGACTTGGTTTAGAGACCTATTATTAAGCAAGCCTAAGGCACATTCTCAACACTCCTCCTTACTTTAGTAATTGCAAAAGCCTAATTTATTTCTTAAAACTTTAAATCTAACTTTTGGAAGAGCCTTGGTTAACATACCTATAATTTGATCTTCAGTCTTGCAAAAAATAGACTTGATTTCACTAAATTTCTGTTCTTCTTTCAAATGATATCCATCAATTCTGTTGTACCAAGCCCTAGAAGTTTGTTTAAGACTATATGAGGCATTGTTTAACAAGTAGACTTTCTCCTCCTGCCCTTTGACTTGGAATGCCTTGGGCTGCTTTTCTCTCATTGCTTCAATTCGCTTGTCATCCATTTCAACTTCTTTGAACTCAACAGACTCAACTTCTTTAAACTCAACAGACTCAAATACAACAACATTGCACCTTTCATAAATTTTAGATAAATATCTTGTGTCACAAACTGGAACATCATCTATGTTGTCATCAAAGTATTGAGGAATCTCTAGCAATTGCTTCATTGTTGGCTTCTCCTCCATTAGATTTAAAGCAAAACTTTTCGCTTTCATTTTTACTTTGAATATATCTTTACCTTTTGAGTTTTTGATCAAGCACCATTTGTCTTCAAATATGACCTTAAATCCTTTTTCAATCAACTGCCCCGACATTAAGAAGATTTTGATCAATGTTAGGCACATATAGAACATTAATTATGTGTTTTAAACCTATTAAACTTTCAATAACCACTGTTCTTTTTCCCTTAATTGGAATAAACTCACCATTTCCAATTTTTATTTTGGAAATGATAGTTTATCAAGTTCTTTGAAAAGTGTTGGGTCATTGGTCATGTGATTTGTGCAGCCGTTATCGATTAATCAGGAATCATTGGAGAAACATGTTGCCACAAAAAGGAACTTATCTTCTTGTTGCTCAATAGATACTTTTACCTTTTCATGTTGTTGAGACTTACAGACCCGCTCTATGTGCCCAGTATTGTCACATATTCTGCATTTGATATTAAGCCTCCACCAACACTTTTTTGGTAAGTGATTTGTCTTCTTATAATGTGAACATGGTGGATAGGTCTGGTTGTTGTTATTATTACTGGTCTTATCTTTAATTTTCTTGTTTTTGCCTCTATAATTTTCAAACTTTTCCCAGAAAACACCTTCTACTGATGCTTCTTGTCTAATCTTTCTCTTTTGTTTTGGAGTCTGCAATGCTTTTGGAGCCTGCAATGCATTCATTAATTCTGCCAAGGATATACTTGACAAATCCTTAGATTCTTTTAATGAATAAATTTTAGACTCATATTTTTCAGGTAAAGTGACAATAATTTTTTGCACTATTCGATCATCAGAAAAATATTTACCCAACAATCTTACCTTGTTTACTATGTCCTCCAACTTTTTCAAATAACCTTTAATGGTTTTTATCTCATTTATTTTCATCATTTCAAACTCTCTGATCATATTGAGTGCTTGCATATTTTCTGTTCTTTCATTGCCCTAGTATTCTTTCTTGAGGTAGTCCTAAATTTCTTTCGCTAACCTCAAATTCATGACTCTTGTAAATATTTTGCTTGAAACAACAGACAAAAGGCATGCTTTAGCTTTGGACTTCCTTATCTTCTTCTCTTTATGAGTCTTCAATTGATTCGTTGTTAGATTTGCTGGCAAAGGTGGAACATCATAGTCTTCTTCTACTACTTCCCAAAGATCCATTGCATCAAGATAGACTGTCATTCAAACAGCCTAAGCTTGATAGTTACCACCATAAAATATTGGTGGATCAATATGAGAAAACGTTGTGTCAATTTTCATGTTTATGTGTTTCTTTTAACTCACAGATCCCTTAAGATAAAAGCTCTGATGACAATTGTTGGTATTTTAGTAAAAAAATATGAAATAAAAAATCTGAAAGAAAGATATATTGGGAGTACACTATAATCTGTTGTATTGTTTAGATTATATAGCACAAAAAAAAGAGACCTATTAAGCTTACTCCTAAAAATTATGCCACAAACACTTAACTTACTCATAAAATCATGTGATAAAAATTAAAATCTCTAAAAACTTGGTCTACAGACCTATTATTAAGCAAAGTCTAAGGCACATTCTCAACACTCATCCTACCTTATCCATTACAATTGTCTACAAAAAGCTCAATCTTTTTAATTTATACTCTACGAAAAATAATTGCCATACAAGCAAGCATATTGATGAAGCAACAACATGCACATGCAATCGCACATTGAAAGGAAGAAAAAAAATGGAGAACTGTTAAATCAAACCAATCCCAACAAAAAAAACCTGGCAACTTAAACATCAATCCACAATTCAAAATTCAATTTGGTTGAACCAAAGACAACCCAAATAATCAATTTGCTTGCCAACTTTTCATAATTTGTGAAATGAGTTTCAATCCCCAACTATGAATTATGACAAAGTTCATTATCCGAAGGCTTAAATGAACCCACATCCAAGAACAAATGAGATTCCATGATTGAATACTACTTTTTAAGGTCCATAAAAGATTAACCCATATTTTTATTTAATTACCGACAATAAGAAAAGAAAAGAAAATTAGGAATGGGATTGATCTTTAACTTTAAGTGGTGGAAGTACAACTAGCAAGAGCATTGCCAATAAGCTTGAAATCCTATAACTCCTTGATATTCATCCATGGCATGTCCCACACCTTGGCTTCATAAACTTTCGTCTTGTCACCATCCATCGCCTCTAACGTTATGTAATACATAGTCCCAAAAACCACTTGTTGTTTTACATTCGTCACCTTCTTAAACTGCAGCATCGTATTCTACATTTTTATGCCCCAAAAAAACCATTAATTGAAAATAAGTTTTATAGAATTGACATGTAAATTCAAATTAGAAAAAGAAAATAAGTACCCATTCCTTGTTGTGTTCATCAACAGTAAAAGGAGTGAGGTTTTCAATCTCCAGACTATTGGAACAAATAAAAAGACTAGGAAAAAGTACATATAGAGGGAACATGGAGCTCAAAAGTATCACCCAGAACAAAAAGAGCACTTATAGTTATAATAAACTAAAAATCATACATGATATACTAAATTGATTTCGTATAATAGCGAGGTAAGACCTTGAGAATTTAATGTAGTTAATTTATTAGATGGTTTGCCATCATTAAAAAGAAACTTATTATTTCTACTAATTTAACCAAATAAATCAGAAAAAAGAAAATCAAAACGGGAGAATAGATAATTACAGGCAAATGAATTGAATGCAAATCTTAGGAAAATTTTGGCAGATTAGAGATTCAGATGGAGGCGGAGATAACCCTTCTGGCAAAACACAGATTTGCCATTTCCATTTTCAAGACTTTGAACCAGTCTTATTCTTGGGGTTACTAAAAGAGGTAGAGAGGAAATCGAAAGGAATAACAAAAGACATAAAGGTTTACCTAAGAGAGGACTGCTACTAGCCGCAGACGAAGGAAGTAAAGGAGGTTAGGACTGAGATTGGGCTGAGTGAGAGCTTTTTTGAGGTGCGAAAATGGAAGGGTAAAATGGAAACGAAACAACTATTCAGTGGGTATTTAGTGGGGATGAAACAGAATAGGAATGCCCCATATTCCATGCTTAAACATGTAATAGAATAGGCCCGAAATAGACATTCCATTGAACCAAACTATGGTTTGTGGTAGGCCCATAGAATTGGGTTGTAATGGCTATGCTATTACATCCAACCAAACATGTTGTAGGAGTTTAAGGTACAAAATGCATACGTAAAAGTTGTCTTTTGACTTGATGAGGATGTGATAATCGAGCATCACTTCGGGACTTTATCTGCTACCTATGTGTGAAAAAAATGAAATGAAACACACATGTATAAGCTTCAATGAAGCTTAGCGAGGCCAGTTAATTCTAAACTAATATATATTAGTAAACAAATTTATATGCTCAACAAACAAGTAATCTCATTTTAGTATTTAATAATATTTATCAAAATTTAGGTTAATATAATATGAAATTTGTTAACCACATGTACACCAAATTATAATTAACTTACAGATTTCAAGCTAGAGGTAATCTTTAGGAAATCATTGACAGATACACGGGTTTCAAACCTTCTGAACAGAGAATTGCCATGTGCTCCACCATCACACCAAATGCATAAGAGTGATAGAATGATAGAACAAATATGTGCAAAGGATTAGATCTCCAAATATAGAACTCTATATCAAATATCCAACCTAATATCAATAAAAAATAGTGCAGTATTGCTAAACTTTATAGCATGCCAACTATATCTACCAAATTTAACATAAACTTAATAGGGCTCGTATAAACTGACTTAATGCCAAATATCATATGTAACACATGCAGAGCTTAGAAATTCATCAAAATTCGTACCAACAAACATTAAATAATATTATAGCATAATACTTCATCAAATTTAGAGCCAAAGTCGGAACATATATAAAATTCAAACAATTGTGAATAATCAGATTTTGATTATAGTTCAAATTTCAAATAGAAGATATTATGTCATAATCATATCATAATATAACCAACTAATTAAATTATCAATTAAGCCATTAATTTATACATATGAATATATGTATATTAAAATTCAAAATTCAAAAACAATAACCTCAAAAATGCTTTCAAAAGATAAAATTCAATACCAAACACTTCAGTAAACTAATTTGGCTTTGTCCTTAGCATTTGAAGCTTCACCGATCTTTAGATTTAAAATTCAACAAACAAGAGTCGATTGAGTATTAGTTCAATTGGTATGGGTATTGTTGCCAATGTAGAAAGACGTAGGTTTGAGTGTGTTGAAGTGCATTATCCTCCTATTTATGGGTTGGGGAGGGGTTATATATGATCAGAAATTATAATGAGATTGTTCAAAAAAAATTCAACAAACAAGAAAGCAAAACTAGAATTATTGATTATATTAAAAAAATACTGATATTCAAAATGCATCTAAATCCTACAATATTTAATCATAAAATACAAGTTTTTCAAGGAGTTTTTCTCACCCTCCCTTTTAACCTTCAAACCAAAAAACTATGTCTTTCCAAGCTAACCTCAACAAATTACTAAAAAAAAGATGGTCTCTCAATTTGGCTTAATTTTCACTAATCGAATTTTAACCAACTCACAAGAACTTTCTTTAAAATTTTATGTTAATAGAGCTATAAGAAGTTAAGAACGATTGCAAATAAATAAAACATAAACAATAATGACGACGATAATTGATTTTCCATATTGTATATGCTTTTTGCACTGCTTTTTATATACAAAGTCTTTATAAACTACTTCCTAACTACTTCTTAAACTAACTAATCAAATTAACAGCTGTTAAATATATTTACAAAGTCTACACTTCCTCTCAAGTTGGTGGATGAAACAAGTCTCTCATCCCCAACCTGGTAACAAAAAACTCATGTTGGTGAACACCAAGCCCTTTCTTTAGGACATCTACTAATTGTTCTTTAGTTGATACATGCTTTGTCCGAAGCAGTCCTCTTTGTATTCTCTCTCACACAAAATGACAATCAATCTCTATATGCTTTGTCCTTTCATGGAACATCAGATTGTTTGCTATTTGAATTGTAACTTTGTTGTCACAAAACAATGTAGCTGGTTCTTTGCCTTTAAAACCAAAATCATCTAACAATCAACTTAACCAAACTATCTTTGCAACGGTTGAGGCCATGCTTCTGTATTCTGCCTCGGCTGATGACCTCGAGATGGTGTTATGTTTTTTTTATTTCCGTGAAATCAATGAACCTTTCAATTTTATACAATATCCAATTACAAATTTTCGTGACATTGGACATGATGCCCCATTAGAATCACAATAGGCTACCAACTGTAAAGAACCTTTTGCTGGGAAAAATAAACCTCTTCCTGGATTTTTCTTCACATAATGTATAAGACGACATGCTGCCTTGTAGTGTGATTTCTTGGGCCTTTGCAGAAATTGACTTAGATACTGGACTGAAAAAACTATATTCGACTTTGTGTGAGTCAAATACAACAACCTTCTAATATAATTGTACATCTACTAGAACTTCATCATGTTGATTAACTTGTATTGTTTCATCATACTCAATAGATGTTAACTTCAGATTTTGCTCTAAAGGAGTAAAAACCACTTTCCCTCTTGTAAACCCATGTCTAAAATTAACTCAATAACATACTTCCTTTGAGTCAATATTATCCTAATTTCTGACCAAAAAATCTCAATGCCAACAAAATACTTGAGACCCCTTAAATCTTTCATCTTAAAGTTGTGATGCAACACTTATTTCAACTCACAAATCAGCTCAGTATCATTTCTAGTTATTAACAAATTATCCACATATATAAGTATTATGACAATCCGATCTCTAACCTTTTTTTGTAAACAAGGAATAATCATGCTTACTTTGTAAATATCCATTGAGTAAAAGAGCCTGTGTAAGCTCCATGTTCCATTGTCTCGAAGCTTGCTTCAAATCGCAAAGTGTTTTTTGCAATTTTCCAAGTCGAGTCTCACCTTGAGTGTGAAAACCAGGAGGACGCCTCATGTACACCTTTTCATGTAAGTTTTCTTGTAAGAAAGCATTATAAACCTCCATTTGAAACAAGGGACAACCCTACTGGGCTACAAGAGAAATAACATTATGAATCGTGACTTGCTTGAAAATTATAGGAAACGTCATGATAGTCAATACCCTATTGCTAAGTGAAACCTTGTCCCACAAGATGAACTTTGAACTACTCATCCGAGTCATCATAATTATATTTCACCTTGAAGATCCATTTGCATCCAATGGGTGTTTTACCAAGGGGTAAGTAAACATCCCAAGTGACATTTGATTCCAATGCTTGAATTTCTTGTTTCATAGCTTCAACCCAACGATGATCTTTAATTGCCTCAGCATAAGTTCGGGGTTTAGGTATATGAGAAATAAAAGTAACAAAATATTGGGTGTGAGAAGGTAAATGATGATAAGTAAGAAAAGAAGAAAGGGAATATTGACTTGTCACAAATGAAGAGTATGAATGTGATTGGGACCAGTAAACATAATCTTGCATCCAAGGTGGTGGCTTAGAAGACTGGGTAGTATGACATAAAGGAACAGTGGAAGGAATAGAAGGAACATAGGATGATACAATGGGTGAATGGTCATTAACAGAAGGAGTAGAAAACAATTCATAGGCTACAAGAGTAGGCAATGGGTCAAAAAAAAGGGGTGTAGGTGCGGTATTACAAGTCATCACAAATGCATGGTAGAAGTTGAGGCAGGGGTTTCATGAGGTGCCAAACTGAGAAATTCAATATCAAAACAAGGGTGAGATGTGTCAGATGGAAATAAAATTGATGAGACTGGTCAAGTTTAAAAAGAAACACATTTTCATGAAAAATGACATCCCTATTGACAAAGAAAGATTTAGTAGACTGATTATATAAAATATAACCTTTTTGCACAGATGAGTATCCCATAAAAAGAAAAGGTAAAGATCGAAGGGCAAATTTATCAGAACTGGTAAAATTTTTAGCATAACAAAGGCACACGAAAACCCTTAAATAAGATAAAGAAGGTGGTTTATGATAGACCATCTCAAAAGTTGTAACACCCCAAACTCAGTCTAGAAGTTATGACCGAATTTGGAGAAATTACATCGACTCATTTGAAAAAACTAATTTTAGTAAATATTTCACAAACAGTCATTAGAACACTATTTGTTCGCTTTCAGAAAAAAAACTTAAGAAATTAGTTAATTTTCAATAGAAAACCTGTTCCAGAGTTTTAGTTTTGGAAACCAAAATTTATTTTGTCGACTTAAGTGATTTTGCAGTCTCGCTTTAGAGAATATCAATTATTGACGAATTAAGAAAAAGCCCATAATGAATTTGAAAATAGATTCCAAGCCCAAAAGATCAAAACAAATAATTATGAAATTCACCATATTTACATTAAGTGCAAAAAAAAAATCTGACATCCCATACGCCGTTCGATCCTAAGTCAAAGGTTTACCTGAACAGAAAAAGATAAAACAAAAGGGTGAGCTATGAAGCTCAGTGTATAACTAACTCAAACTGAGATCTAGCAAAACACAATATACAAGTTAGAGTAACACAAAGAATTTCATATCGATCCTATAACTAGAAAGGAACAAATTAGAGTATCACAAAGATTTTCACAATAATCGTATAATAGAACAAAGGATGTACGATTATGCCAATGTGGTGTTTTTCAGAAAATCAAAATATAGATTATCAAAAAAAAATCCTACTCAGCTCCGCTACACACCAAAATAGTGTTTCCCAGAACTCATCCAACCAAATCACACCAACAGATAATTGTGGACAGTGCCAACAGAATTGCAGCTAAAATTGCCAGATCAGATATATGTGGTCAAGCCACTATAATTGCAGACAAATTGCTAGACAGAATTGTGGATAAACCACCAAATAATGTAGTTCAATAAAGTGATAGAAAACTTCCTCCATTCATATTATCCTGAACCCCATACAACGTGTCATGTCATGCATATTCTGAATCATAATGATAAGCATGTAGGGCATGCTGTCATACAATAATAGAAACATAAGGCATAGGATTCCATGCTTTGCAGGACAAATTGATCAAATCTTAATGAATCATATTAGATTTTCTATGAAGTCACATGCATGGTTACATATCAAAATCAGTATCATACATAACAATATATTCGAATATCACATGTTCTAATCCAACTCAGTAACATAAAAACGAATCATCAAATTTTTACAAAGCTCGAATCACATCAATTTTTTACAAAGCTCGAATCACACCTGAAAAAATCACATACGTTAAACACGTCTCAAACAAAAAACATATTCTATGCTACAAATCATACTTAGCTTATATCATATTAAACATATGTATAGATAATGAATTATACGTCAACCGATCATCACATATCAAGTTTTATAGCTTGGTTTAGATTATACAAGTCCTACAGTAGTCCCACATTCGATTCGAATAACAATTATGGCCTCAGGGAACAATCCTGATTTTTGGTCCATATACCCGTGTGGATTTACACAGCTTTGGTGATTGGCTCGTATGGTCCACACGGCCTAGCACACACCGTGTCTTTGGCCATGTGACTCTAATTTCAAAACAGTAAGTTACACAGCCTGGACACATGCTCGTGTCCCTGGCCCGTGTGATTCTAATTCCAAAACAGTGAGTTACACGGCCTGGACACACACTCGTGTCCATGGTTGATGTGACTCTAATTCTAAAGTAGAGTGTTACACAGCCATGTGGTTCACACGCGCTACCTGATGGTCGTGTGGCGTCGACAGCCATGGATTCTAACTTTCGAAGTTCGTAGAAATCTAGGTTTTCATTACGCACTTGATATGGTTTTGACATAGAAGCAACGAAGATGATTCCGAGACCTAAAAATGACATTCCATTGACAAAATCAGACTGTTCAATCGAATCAAATCGGTTGGATTAGCATCCAAATCAAAGTCATGTTGAGGAACTTCGACATAAAATTTCAAAAGAAAGTTAAACACTTACCCTTGCTTATAAACCGAACAGAAAACTTAAATTGTTGGGGAACTCTACTTTCAAGATTTTCGCCTAACAAAAACTTACACAAATAAAAAATTTGCACCCCACAAAAAAAATAAAACTTTGTTCATCCCAAACTCAAGATGTTCATCCCAAACTCAAGCAAATAAACTTGATGAGGAACGCTTACAATTCAATTGAAGATTAATGGCCCAATGGGACTTAGCGTAATGAAAACGAAAGGCTTCGAACAACAATTAATAGGGAAAATAAGAAGAAAGGCACAAACTTTGAGTGAAAAGGAAAAAAATAAAAGAACAATAGAAAAGAAGGGAACGTTTTGGGAACATAAGAAGATGAAGTTAATAAATTTAAAAAAAATAAAACTAATTTACGAAATAGCATAAAAGTATTTCCTTATTGCTTATGCAAAGACTCAAACACAAGACCAAATAGTATACAAAAGCTTTACCACTGAACCACTAGGCTCATTGTTGACATTAGTTGATCAAAAATGTTATTTATGACAGATAACCAAGAGTAAAGGTTTAATAAAAAAAAGAACAAAAATTACAAAGAAGAGATTAGAACACAAGACCTCAGGTACATAAACAGAACTCTTAATCACTGAACCAAATTAACACACTTTGCAAAATTTTCAAAATCTTAACTCAAAATCAAGAGGTAACCACTATTGGTTTCATTAACCTAATTTATTCTAATCTGATTTTTGGGATGTTACAAAAGGGGCCTTCTAATTTAAAATAGAAGTAGGCAAACGATTTACTAAGTAATAGGTTGTCAAAACACATTCTTCACAAAATTTAGTAGGAACATTTGATTGAAATTTTATAGCTTGAGCAATATCTAACAAATGTCTATACTTATGCTCAACAACACCATTTTGTTGTTGTGTTTGAATGCAAGAACTTTGATAAGTAATCCCTAGGGAAGATAACAAAGAATTACATCCATAATTAAAAAATCTGATGCCATTATCACTACAAAAGTTTTAATGGTCAAAGAAAAATATGTTTGAATAAGGGTAACAAATTGTTTTAAAATTATAATGGTGTCACTCTTAAGTTTGAGAAGGAAAACCCATGTCATTCGCGAAAAATCATTATTAGTTAAAAAAATGATGCCCTAAATGTGTTGGAATTTTATAAGGACCCCATAAACCAAGGAGTACCAAATCAAAAGGTGCATTTGCTCGTGAATTATTGACAGTAAATGGAAGTCTTGTTTGGTTAACCAAAGGAAAAACATGTCAATGAGAGATACAACTATTGTTGAAAGTATTACAAGGCAAATAATGTAGCTTATGCAGTTTGGATATTAAAGCATGCCCAAGACGAGCATGCCATAGGAATGGATGATCTTATGTTATCAATGAAGAGACTGGTGTTGAAACAAAATTCGTTGGCTATGGAAAAGATGGTGGCAAGAGGATGTAAAG
The DNA here is from genome assembly GCF_007990345.1 of Gossypium hirsutum. NCBI lineage: Eukaryota > Viridiplantae > Streptophyta > Magnoliopsida > Malvales > Malvaceae > Gossypium > Gossypium hirsutum. The sequence goes on from NC_053436.1 coordinate 80,742,591, forward strand.
ACCATGTTTCTCCTTACCAATCACCTTCACCTATCCATTGCAAAAGTCCTGAAGAAGACAAAAATAAGGATAAAAAGAAACAAAACATCGTAATTCACAAGTTAGGTTTGAGATGGAAAGCAAACTAAAATTGAAATTTGGTACATGAAAAACATTAGTAAGTTTAGTAGATGGAAATAAAGTGTAGGAACCACTATATGTAATTGGAATCAATTTTCCAATAGGCAATTGAATGAAGAATGAGTTTGAAGCACATGAAACAAGAGAGTTCAAGTATTATCCATCAGATATCATATGATTTGTTGCTCCAATATCCAAAATCCACTGGAAGAAAGATGGTTTAGAAACCATACTTGCCATATGCATAGCTCCCTCAACTGAAATAGTTGGTGTCTTGGAATAATTTTTTAAAATATTCAATATCTACTGATACTGCTCTTGAGTTAATACTGGTGCTGTTGGAAGAGACTCGAACAAAACCTCATTGGTACCAACTTGATTGACCATCAAATTGACAGTCTTATGTTTGGTAAACTTAAAATCTGGTGGAAAACCAATAAACTTGTAACATGTTTCTCTATTATGCCTTTTTATCTTACAATGGTTACAAACCCCATTGAATTGCTTCTTTTGAACTTGTTGTTGCACATTAGAAGAATATAATACCGTAAGATTATTGAAAGAAACCCTTTGAAGAATGTTGACGTTGTAACCTTTCTTATACCAACATTGAATAAGCAAGATTTACTAAAGAAAGTGGCTATATAAGCAAGACTTGACTATGAATGGTAACATATAAGTCATTTAAACCTATAAGAAATTGAAATAGCCTTTATTGTTGAATATAATCAGAATATATTTGGTCTATTTCACAATTACATGAAGAAAGTGGTACCAAAGCATGAAATTCATCCCAAAGTAACTTCAATTGTGTAAAGAAAACAAAAATAGAAGCAGTACCTTAAACATGTGAGGCAACCTCTCGGTGTAAAAAGTATATACGAGTTCCATCAGCTTTGTCATATCTTTCTTTAAGATCTTTCCACACCTGTGTTGCATTAGTGGAAAACATGATACCAACTGCTAATTTGGAGCTTACACTATTCAAGATCCATGAAAGAACTATCGCATTACAACAACCTCATTGTGATTGTAGATTCGGTTGCACGACTTCCTTTATGCATGATCCATTGACAAAACCAAGTTTGTTCTTGGCTAAGAGTGTGATTCGCATTGAACGACTCCAAATAGCATAGTTTTCATGACTGGTCAATTGATGCGAAACCAACTAGGCACCTTTCGTATCAAAAAAATGAGGTTGTTGAAGTCAACAGTGATAGAAGACTCACCATTTCTGTTGATTATCCCTGAGGTCATCATCACAGAGGAAAAAAAAACGCAACACAATATGAATGGAAAATTGAACCAAGAAAACCAAATCTGAGAAAGCAGAAAAAGAGAAAATAACTGAGAAAGTAAAAGCAAAGAAAGCTAGAACAAGAAGAGTGATGATCAACCAATCTCTGTCCCCAACGTTGTCATGTGTGGTGGTTTTGATACCATGTTAATGGATCTACAAAAAATTAAGAACGATCGCAAAGAAATAGAACATAAACAAGACTGAAAAGGAAAACTGATTTTCCATATTTATATGCTTTCTGTACTATTATTTATATATAAAGTCTTTATAAACAGCTTCATAACTACTTCTTAAACTAACTAACCAAATTAACAACAGTTAAATATATTTAAAAAGTTTACATTTTGGCTTAATAGCTCACCACTAGCAATGAAAAAACTTGGATAATTTTTTACTTCCTTACCACAAAATGGAGAAGAAGGCTTTTGGAAGCTTCTCTCCCACTAATTCTACTTTATCAATATTAGAGAAATTATCATTAGGCTAATTAATCTAATTTTTTTCTCCTTCTTAACGGTGGTGATGAATAAATAAGAAAGTTTAGTGGAAATCCATGATGGAAAATCATGTTCATCCACTAAATTTCATATATATATTAATCAAAGCATCATACAACTGAGATTTAAGGTTGAGAAGATTAATGGCAATCCATTGCTATGATCAAGGTGCTCACTAACTTCAATAAGTTTCTAGTCTAATTACACCTTAATCCATAGCATAATTCATTTTCAAGTCTTAAATTCTCATAGCACATTTTCCTTACTCTTACATTAAACTTATCCATTTACTAATATTCACAATCTCGTCCATAGGTCATATAATAAAATTTGAAATTCAATTGAAATTTTTATAATTTTCTCAATATCATATTTAATTAATAATTAATTATGTTAAAACTAACACTCGTATTTGGGAATTTATTTCACACAATCATTGAGACAATGTAAATTCTGACATGAAAAATTTGGGGTGTTATATGGAGAAAGTAATTGCATTATTCAATTATTTAGAAGAGGAATATTCGAGTGTTTTGTATTTTCACATTTGTGTAACCGTTAGTAAGTAAGGTGAGTGGGGGAGAGTTCATATTGGAGATTACAATAGTTTAAACTTAAATCATTGCTTGTATCATGTGATTTCATAGTGGAATATTCTCTTAACAAGGCTCATAAATGTAGGTTAAGTTTGAACTGCGTTAACAACAATATATTATGTTTGCTCATTTTATCTACGCATGCTATGTGACAAAAAAAGTGTATCAACTTCACTTGTCACACCCTACTAATAGACTTTATTTGTTTTTTAAAGACTAACAACAAAATTGTTAATTATGAAAGATTTTATCTTCATATAGAATATAGTGACTATCATTTTGGCCATTCGCATGATAGGACGAACGAAAATGGCGTTATAGGCTATTGAGTGGTCTACTATAAAAAAATTGTACAAATTTGGTGGTCATGTGCTCTCCATCCCCCACAGTAACAACAAGGTTATGCATCCTTTCACCTTTACCGACTGACTCACGAAGCCATACAAAGGGCTCGCCATCTTCAGAGCTTGTTCCTTCAATCCCATCTTACTGTATGCCTCCCACGTTAGCACTTTCAACGGGCTTCTGCTATCAACCAAAAGCCTCTTACATTGAAATCCTACCACTATTACAGAAACAATTATCAGTTCATTTCCTTCTTTATCCTCTATGCCAAACATAATCTTGCACTTCTCTTGCTGATGTGGTTATTTAGGTCTATTAACCGATATTACACTCCTAAGGTGAGCCTTTATCTTAGAGTTAGAAATTGCCCAATCATCATTAGTACCTACAATAACATGGATGGTACCTCTAACATGCTATTTACTTCTATTCATACCTTGCAATCCTGACCCCGAAATTGAAGCATTCTACACTACAAATTACTTTGACTCATTGTTTCTGATAGCTTCTTCGATAACATCTTTTAGGGAAAATAATCCTTCGTCTTGTGTTCCCTATCATTATGAAAGTGGCACCTGTCCTTGGAATTGTACCTTGCTTGTAACACCCCTTACCCAAGTCCAAGACTGAAGCTGGGCACGAGGCATTACCTGACTTAAACATATGCATTCAATCTTTTCTGAAATGTAAAACTAGGTCAAATTAAAACTTTCCTTTCATAGTCCGTTGATTTTTAATATGCGTCTACGAAGCCCAAATCATACTTTGGAAATTGTTTGAGATTAATTCAATTGCTTATGAAAACTTTGAAAAATATTACTTAAAATAAGGCACACGCCTGTGGCTAGAGGCCGTGTCCTCCACACAGCTAAGACACACGGCCGTATCTCTGTTTGTGTGTTTACTACCATGAATTCTGACATGCAAATTTTACGTGCAAGGGACACACAGCCGAACAACACTCCCGTAGGCTGATCGTGTGTCACACACGGCCTAGACACATGCCCATGTGTCTACTCGTGTGGACAATATAAGGCTATCTACCAAGCCTTTGCCACACTGAAACAAAATCTAACATCAACCAACACACCAAAGATTAACTTAATATGATTTCTCAATCAAGCAACCATAACTAAGACCCCTATACATTACATATAATCAACCATGCTAACAAGTTCACATTCATGAAAGGCTAGTTGCATTCACATAATAACTTTCAATGTTAGCCATTTTCCATGGCCTTATACAAAATGAATCAAATGCTAAAGTAAGCCAACATATTTGGCAAGTTAACAATGACACAAAACTCAAAAGTCGAGGTCCTATACATGCCATAATCAAAATAAAAGGTCTAACTATACCAAGTGCTTCGGATAATAGTGTGACTGGTTTCTCCGACGTAAAGATGATCCTCGAGCTACTATGGCAGCACTATAAGAAAATAAAAACGGAAATAGGGTAAGCATAAAGCTTAGTAAGTTGCATAAAAATAAACAAAAACTACTTATCATAAAGCAATATGCTCATAATCTTTCATAGTGGATTCATGATTACCATAAACGTAAGTACAACTTACTCATCACCATTCTATACAACTCATATAGCATACGCTAAGCCCATAACTCATACATTTCAATTAGGTACCTATACAACTCATCACATAATCATAACTTTTCTCATTTCGATATAAATCATAACTCTTTTGTTGAACCATTTGGAATACTATCGGACACTTAGTAACCTTAACATGGGTTAAGATGCTGACGCCATGTCCCAGACATGGTCTTACACTGGCTTTCATATAGTGAGGCCGATGCCATGTCCCGACAGGTCTTACACGGGCTCTCATCTATCAGTGTCAGTGCCATGTCCCAGATAGGTCTTACACTGACACACTACAAGCTAACGCCATGTCCCAGACAGGTCTTACACTAGCTTATGTATCGCGAGCCTGATGCATGTCCCAGACATGTCTTACACTAGCTCTCGTCTTAATGCCAATGCATGTCCCATACATGTCTTACACTGGCTTAAATATCTCAAAGTTGATGCATATCTCAGCCATGTCTTACACTGGCTTAAATATCTCGAAGCTGATGCATGTCTCAGACATGTCTTACACTAGCGCACATATCACCCATTATCATGGTACAAATATCCAAGTCTATTTTAAAGGTTCAATGAAAGTCTTTACTACGTAGGTTTCTCAACATGTATTCTCATATTTCAAAATCAAGACGATTTGGGCCATATCAACTCAAATACACATTATAAAGATATAGTTGCATTATTGACATATAACTTACCTTGGATTACAAAAATGTAGACGGCTAGACGATTTACTCAACTTGCTTAGTCTTCCTCCGGTCCAAGTTCAGTTTTCGTGTTTCTTGATCTAAAATAATAAAAGTTCACTCATTTAACCTCTAAATAAATTTAACCAATCATAATTTCACATTTTTGGCAAAATGACCATTTTTTCCTCAGACTTTCAAAAAATGACCATTTTAGCCTTAGGCTCAAAAATCATTTTTTATCGAATTTATTCAAATATTAAGCCTAGAGAACCCTTATTACTCTTATAGTGACCCAAAATTCCATTTGTTTCACAATATTACCATCCATTTTACAAACTTTACAAAATGGTCATTTTTAGGGTTTTCATAAGAAGTTCTTTCACAAAAGTTGTTCACTACACCCCTAAGATTCATTTTCTTCCAAAAAAACTCAGCAAACATCATAAACCATTTCATGGAAAAACCTTAGACTATTAACCATTTTGCAAAATGGTCCCCTCATTAACTAGCTCATGTTACAATGGTTCCAAAAGTGCAAAAATTATAAAAAATAACCTTCAATTTGACTTACTTGCAAGAGGATAGCTTGGCTAAAATTTTTGGAGCTTAAAAACCCCTCTTTTTCTGGTATGAATGGTGGGAAGAAGATGAGAGAAAATAAAATATCATTCTTTCCTTATTCAATTTTATTTTTAACCAATTTAGTCACCAAAACCTACCTAACTGAGTCAACTTGGTCAAATCTTGTCCCTATGGTCGGCCAAGCTTCTTTTAAAGGTCTATTGCACTTTAAAGGCCTCCAATTATGGCTCTTTAGCTATTTAGTGTATCTATCAAGTAAAATAGAACTTTTACCCTTTATTCGATTTAGTCTTTTTTCAAAATTAAGCTTCCAAACGCTAAAATTAATTCACCATATTTTTAATGCACCTATATAAACATGCTATAACTCTAATATAATAATAAAATAATTTCTCTGATTTCGAATTGGTGGTCTCGAAACTATCACTCCGACTGATCCTAAAATTGGGCTGTTACATCACTTGGCTTGGTCGCATAGGGGATGGGCTCGCCAATATTCCTAGGTTTGTGACCTGGCTCAAGATATAGGCATGCGAAGTATTTAATAGGGTATAAGTTTCAAATCGACCATGAGGGACATACCTTCTTGTAAGCTCGTGTTGGGGCTTCTAAAAAGTTTGCGAGGAACCATTTGGAGAACCTTTGTACTATCCCCCACCCTACACATGTAGCCATGGGAAGAAGGCCCCTGTTGACCCCAAAAATTTTGTCGCGATCTGACTTTCCTTTCCTGTAATAACCTGATAGTCATAGGTGTCGGAAAATACATTTTTGAGACTCTGTTTTCGTAAATTAGACTTGTAAATATTTCTAATAAATATTTACGAAGTTAGTTGTATGGTTAATTAGGTTTTGGTTAGGTGAATTTGCACGAATTAAGAGTAATTAGGTAAAATGACTAAATTGCATAAAGGGTGAAAATTGAATTATAGATTAAAAAAATTTAAAGGGACTAAAGAAGCAATTATGCCATTGGCATTAAATGAGGTGGCATAAGATTTAAAACATGTGAAAATTTATTTTATATATTATAAAATAAACCTTAAGGGTGCGTTTGGTTCGCTGTATTGGATTAGAGGTGTATTGGATTAGAAGTGTATTGGATTAGAGGTGTATTGGATTAGAGGTGTAATAGCAAATCAACTGTTTGGTTGAATGTAATGGAATAGAGGCGTAATAGTAATCTTGTGTTTGGTTGAATGGAATAGAGGTGTAATAGCATAGTGGAAAAAACTAAAATGACTAGAATACCCTTAGCATAAATTTGTTTTGGTAAATGATTATTGTTATTGTTATTTAAATTTTAATAAGATTATTATTATCAATAATAAATATTTTAATCATATTTAAACATAATTATTATTAAATATATTATAATTAAAATATATAATTTAATAAAATTCTTAATAATTAATATTCTTATATGAATTTACTCAAATCATAATATATGATACCATAAAAGATAATTTGAAATAATTAATATTAAATATATTTTAATTAAAATATATGATTTAATAAAATTTAAAATAATTATAACTAATAAATTATCTTACATGAATTTGTATAATTTAAAATAATTATTATTACATATAATTTAATAATAATATATAATTTCATAAAATTCTTGATAATAAATTTTCTTATATGAATTTATACAATTTAAAATAATTAATATTAAAAAGAACTAAAAAGCACGTCCCGATGAATTTGGATAAATGATTGTCTAGATGCACTTGAATCAATAAATTCATTCTTGATGTAAAAACCTTTTTTATATTAATTTATAAAATTTAAAATTTCAAAATACTAATAATATAAATAACCACTTATTAAAAAATACATATAGAATGGATCAAGATAAATAGGTGTCCAAATTCAATTGTATCTAGATAATATTCAAATAATAAACATAAAACAGAATGGAATGAAGAGGGCAGACAGTAAAAATTTTGCCATAAAAGTATGACTGCGGATGCCTGCTAAATAGAATGCATGTCTTACAAGATCCACCTTGTTTCTCAAATGATTGGATAAATTTTTCTCACACAATTATTTTCTTATCATTACAGCCTAATCTTTCCAACCCAGATCACCGCACAAGAGAAAAAGGGGTTAAAACAACAGAAACGGTTCAGAAATTCTAGTCGAGACCAAAAGCTTGGCCATTAAATTCACAAAGATGTCAATAGCCCCAGTAGTCATTCCGGATCTCATCATCGAATTTCTTTTTAAGCTCTGGATGTTTCTCAAAGTACTCGTTTGCGGTCATGGTGCTGATCTTTTGCTGTTCATAAAAAAAGATAAAAAATTCAGCAATTGTGATTTGGAACACAACAACACACATTCCGGCATTGTTTTATTTATTACCTTAAGTTCTTGAACCTCGGCAATTTCTTTCTCCAATCGCTCAGACTCTTTCAAGGATTTCTCCTCTACCTCTTTCAATTCTACAAGCTATAACCACAAATAAATAGCACATCATTCCAGGAAAAAACTTGGAGACAGGGTAAAAGAGAGTCAATTATCCTGTTGATTCTCACCAATTCATCAAATTTTGGTTTGTATTGAGGAGTGACGGTGTCAACAAACTTGGGATCTCTACACCTGCAATGGAAGAGTATATAACATTTGTAACGGTGAATCCCTCAAAACTCCATCCAAACCTTATAACAAGCATGATAAATATGATTACTTCGACTGCTAGAAATTGCAGACAAGTGAGAATTGAGTAGCTAGATGTCTATATTTTCTTCATTCTACTTTGAACATAAGTATAGGAGTATCTCAAGTTTTGGTGTCCAGAAGAATCTGATCACATAATAGCATTATTGAAATGAAACATCTACGGCATTAATCTGAAATTGTTAAATGTTAATAGCATTCAACAAGTGAATTGCACATAAATAAGAATTGTATTTGCAAACAAAATAGCAGCCAATTTAAACAATGTCCTCATTGGCAATTGATTTCCATTGAACTTTCAGTGAAGTATGGGGCATGGAACTGATCTAGGAAAGATCAAGGAGATCTGGAGCTGGAAAATGATCAGAGAAATATAAAGCAATAGCAATATAAAGCAAAGGGCACAGAAATCCTCAGGAATCAGAAAGCTCAATCTGAAACTGCAAATTCCATTCTAAATACTATCACATGCTATGACCAGCAGAAGGGAGAGGAGTATCTTGGCTGAATGAACCATGCAGAAGATCACCTGTACGGTGGAAGCAGACGATAGTTGACAATTTCAAGCACCAGAAGTGTCACCGTAGGCTTGCTCAATAAAGAAGCATTCCTCTGTGCCAAATGCTGCAAAGAAGGCATTTTAAAGAAATCCTATTATTCTATTAGCAAGTGACAATATATTTTTGTAAATCCATAAAGAGAGAATAAGGAAATCAGACTTTAGCTTTGGTCTAAATTGAAAAAATCAGCAGTCAGACAACAACTAAGCCTTCTCCCACTACATGGAGTCATCTATTGATCATAAATCATCATTGGCTCTTATATAAGTTGCCAATGGATGGTTACAATGGGTTTGGAAAGAAATTTCCAAAGTGCAATTTTCTAAATTAAATGATTTAATAAAGGGTGAATTGTTACATTTAGTCAGTTAGTTGGTTTGGATGAAAAGTAGCATGATCTTGAACAGATGTCAGGAAATCTGAAAAACAAATATTATATTGACAGATAAAGTCATTATAAGTCAAAATTTGTTTTTCCAAATTAGTAGGATGATTGACTTACTTTCAGCCAGTAGCAAGAATGAGGTTACAAGTATATTGAAAGTGGCAATTACTTCTTAAGACTTCCATTAAAAATGAGATGGAATAACTTTTCCAATGGACAAAATTTATACCAAAAATCTCGAAAACTGCATGACACTAATCCTTTACTAAGAAATCTTCTAAAAGATAAGAAATAATAACATTAGAAGGGAAGCAAGTTACACTGAAGTGCGAACAAAATAACGAATGAGGTGCAATGAGCAACAATCTGGTGTATGTTTCAACCATAGCAATACTAGGAACAACCTGCGTCAAACGAATCAATACCAAGCATTAGAAATAGTTTGAAAATCAGTAGTGATCCAATTGTCAAAGACCAAATAAAAATTAATTAAGCCTACAAGAAAATAGTGATCAATTTATAAATTAGATTACATTACTCTATTCAGGATAATACCTGCCCAGCAAATAAAGATTCTTCCATTTGAAAGACCAACTTCAAATAAAGATTCATTGAAAAGCCAGATAACAGTGAAATAGGCAATGGACTAACTTCCCGCATCACCATGAATCTCTCATTGGGCTGTACATTTGCTTCAGGTAACAACTCTGTAACTCCACCAGAAGATAACCAATTCATGACCGTTTCACAAGCTGGCTGCGCCATCGTGTAGGAGACAACCCAAAACATCCCAATTGATTTATAGAGAGAATAAAAAAGGAGCTAGGGATTAGAGAGAAGAAAAAGACCTGGCTGAATTTGGTTTGTAAAGTAGAGTTAACTTCATCAAAAGTGCGACGAAGAGTAGCGAACTCTTTGCGAGCCTCATCGGAGACCAAAAGCTTAGCCATCCCTTCCCAATCAATGTTCTTTGATGCTTTGAACGCGACATCGACGACTTTCTTCCCCGGTCTGCTCATTTTTCTCGCACTTTCTCGCTTCCCAAACGCGAGACGGTGGAGATTTGGTTCGAAGAAAACTGCTGTTGATGTTGGGAGGGAGAGGGTGGGGTGGAGCAGCAGATTTTGGCTGGGGAGGGTAAAACAGAAACGATTAGCTAATCCTTACTTTTGAAACGGATTGGCTAATCGTTGTTGAAGCAGAGAAAATGAGGAATACATCCGTGTTGTAATAGGCCTGTAATAGGCAATACATCAAACCAAACACGGGGTTAAGTGGGGATTAGTGGGGCCCACGGATTAGGGGTGTATTGGCTAATCCAATACACCCAACCAAACATGCTGTAAATGTTAAGTAAATATGTTATATTATTATATAATAATATATTATATTATTATAATAAAACAAATAAATAAATAGAAAAAGGAAATAGAAAAAGGAAGAAAGATACAGAGAAAGCCAAACGAAACAAGGAGAAAAAGAAAGAAGAGGAAGAAGGAAGGAAAAATTAGGGTTTCAAAGTTCCAAGCTCAATTGGTTAGTCAATTTAGTCCATTTTCTTTTAATTTTTATGTTTTTGGAATCCCGATATTAAACACTACCCGACCCATGTCAAAATTTTAGAAATTATTGAGTTTTTAATTGTTGTCTATGTTGAATAATTTTAGTATTAGGGATTAAATTGATAGATTTTTAAGTTAGAAATGAAAAAGGATTGAATTGTAGAATAAATTGTAAATTTTGAGTAATAGGGACTAAATTGTGAAAATTTGAAATTTAGGGATTTAAGTGAAATTAAGGAGATAAATTTAGTTTAAATTGGAATTTGTATGAAAATATAGGATTAATTGTAAAGAAATAAAGTTAGTTTAGGTTTAGGAACTAAATTGGAATTTAAGTAAATATTGAGTCAAATTTTAAAATATTAAATATGAGATTAAATTGTGTTGTATTGATGAATTTTAATTGTTTTAATTCAATAGCTAACGTCGTACCGGAACCCTCGACTAAAAAAGAAAAAGATAAAGTCGACGAGGAATAGCTCAGAATTTCTAGTTTGTATTTCTATAATCCGAATTTAGTTATTAATTTTTATAATTCGATTTAATGTATATGGTAAATGTTGAGGTGAGAATTATTGTGTTTTGCAATTGAAATGGATTGATTTAGTTTGGGATGAATTTATTAAATTTATATTGATTGAATTGGTATATATATTGAATATATATTGATTATTTAAATTGAATTGAATATTGGTTGTATTTGAAAAGTGAAATTAAACCCTATTAACTGTATCGGGCTGAGTCGGATATAGATAGCATGATATAGGATTGGAAGAGTTCAGGGATTTATTCAACTTCGAGTTAATGAGACACTAGGTGTCAATTTATTACTTCGAATATATTCGATGAGACACTAGGTGCCAATTTACTTCGGTTTAACCAATGAGACACTGGGTGTCAAATTATTACTTCGAATTATCTAATGAGGCACTGGGTTCCAAATTGGTGTGTTTGGTTGGATCCGTGTATCCGTACGAGTCCGAGTCGTGTTAATAGGGGTAATTAATTGAAATTGCATTATGATTGATGTTAGATGATATTGTATGTGAAATGAAAATGGGACAGTGAATTGAAATATGGATTGAGACACATGAATTGTGAATTCATGAATTGGATATGGAATGAACAAAATTATTGTTTAAATGATATGTGTATTATATTGTGAAAAGCTATTTATATAGCAAATATGAGAATTAAGATATTGTGAAACAAATGAAATGTGATATGGTTATTGAAATATTTAGATTGTATATTCGTGATTTCATATTTTTTTATATTCGGATTATAGAAATACCACTGAGTTTTTACTCAGTGTACGGTTTTATTTTCTGTGTGCAAGTTATGTACTAAATTTTGATCGCCGATTCAGCATCCAACAACGGTCTTGAACTCAAATGTGGTGATGTTTTATCCTTTTGTGTCGACATGTACTTAGGGTGTCTAAATAATAATTATTTTGTGGTTTGATTGTAAAGTAAATGATATTATAAGTTTAATATTGGTTAGTTATATATATATAATATGCGCTAATGTTTGAGGTCATATTATGGCATATTTTAAGTTAACGCTAAAATGAACATAATTTAGGTAAAATAGATTAAATTTGGCATGTTTACAAGTTGGATTTGAATGATGTTCTATTGATATGTTTTATTGATATAATTGTAGTACCTATGAAGGTACATTGGTTAAGCACCTAGGATGATTGTTATGACATGTTTTGGATGCGTTTGATTGTGTTTTGAAATTATGTCTGTTTGATCGGTAATGTTCAGAAACTCTATTCTGACGACGGATGTGGGTTAGGGGTGTTATGTTTTCTCTCTATACAACACATTGCAAGCAGTCCTCTTCACCTCCTCCGCCCCCACGAATCTATGAGCCCTTTCGTACAATTCTGCCAGACTTTACAACCTATTGTCCTTAAACGAATATAGCAAATGCTCATTTATTACCCCTATAATAAAGATGTCAATAGGCTACAAATCTTCTAATTTCTTTGTGTTCAAAGTGGCTGCATAAAAATGTTTGATATATTCCTACAAAAACTCTTTCTCTCTTTGTTTAACCGACATAAGGCCCAATGGAGTACTCATTATTGTCCTATGAGCATGAAACCTTTCCAAAAACATTTGTCCAAGCTATGTGAAACTTCATATAGACCCTTGTAGTAAAGAAAAATCCCAATCCTTTGCACTCCCTCTCAAAGTTGTGGAAAATGCTTTACACTTTGCTGTGTTTGTGGCACCTAAAACATTCATGTAATTGTTGTACTACATCAAATGTGCATGCAAGTCCCTTTTTCCCCTTAAAACTTCATTTAGGACCCTAAACTTTGGAGTTAAGCCTACATCCACAATTTCTTGGGCCAAAGGGTTATTGGAATAGAAAATCCAATCCATACCCTACACGTCCGGATCAAATGCTTGAACATCCTGATGTAAAGTGTTGACTTCCTATTGCCAAGGTCTTCCATGCACACTGTAACATTTCTCTTGCAAAGGTACAATATTATTGTGGTGTTCAGAATGGTCCGATTACATTTTCCTCATCGCCTCTTCATTTTGCCTAAGCTGCTCTTGATGAAAGAGTTGTGTACCTCATATTTTGTTGTAGCATTTGCTCTTTTTAAACCCTAATCTAGTCTTGTAAATTCGTAGGTTGTTGTTGAGAGAACTCTTGGTCGGAAAGGTTGGCAGTTTCTTGATCTGAGGGAAAATTTAGGTTGAAAGATTGGTGGGCATTCTACTGTCTTGATTTACCTAGATTCTTTGGTTAGTTGGCAAACCAACCGACGAACAAATCAAACTCTCACGAGTGGTCTTCAATCTCGTCTCTTGCATTCCAGTGTGGAAATGGTTGGGTTGGGAATCTCTTGTTCAAGTGAGCCATATCGACTTCTGCTCTTCTTTCTGATGGCCAAAAGTATGCCCACGCTCACCGCACCTTGTTGAGTGTTTGCTTATTTATTCATTTCTTAGTGTAGCTCATCCAGATGTATATAAGGCAAGGTCTACTGAGGTGACGTGATAGGGTGACTAGGCATTATGCGTGGTGACACATTACCCCCTAGCAGTTGTACGTGTCCCAGATACCCCCTAGAGGATATGAGCGAATAGGGTAAGACCATGCAAGTGGTGAGCAGACATACTGAGCGAACTATTGGGGAGCTAGCTAGGTTGGTAGTGAGTAAGACCGTAGCTAGTTGAACCATACCTCGCCAACTAGGATGAGTGGCAAGCACATGTATCCGGCGAGCAGAGTTTACGTGGCATTCTCTATATTATTTGTATAACAGAACTCAATTGAAGCACATACGGTTTCAACTTAAAGTTGAAACACACAAAGTAAAACGTATATGATTATTATTGATATTTCAGTAAGACTGTTATTTATTTTCTATGAAATCATGTCTTTTTTAATAAAAGCTAATGTACTTCATAATACTATTAAATGAATTAAAATTAATATATTACTTCATAATATTTAAATGCTAAATTATTAAACAAGACTTATAATCTTTATTCCATCTTAAATAAATATTAATTATTTTTTATTTCATAATTAACATCTGGAAAATATAAAATTATTCCTACATTTATTAACAAATAAAAACAACAAATTTATACATTACACTAATAACATAGTGGGGGAAAATTTTTTTAATAAATAAAAAAGTATAAATAATTCTTTTTTAAAAAGTAATTCGGTTAATAGATATGAGAAAATCATTTTCATAATTAAGATTTGGGAAAATCGACTCTTTAATAGAAAAATGTAATAAAAAATAGTGTGAATAGGTGTGGGAAAATTATTTTCATAAATGAAAAATATATTGCGGGGTGCTGAATATAGTTAGATAAGTGTTTAAATAAAATATAAACAAATTCTTTTTTAAAAAAAAGTTCAATTGCCACATGTTTAGAATGGAAATTGGGAAAATAAAATTTTTAGGTCTACATTACAATCGAGAAAGAAAAAAAAGGCAAAAAGATTGAAAGAGTTTTTTTAGAAAAAAATTAATGACAATTTTTCTTTTTTTAAAAGAAAGTGACAAATTTTAACTATCCAAAATTTTATGGCATATTGACCGGTTAGTCCTTTCGTTTTTCAATTTTTAATATTTTTTCAGAATACTTGACTAACACGTGTTTTTCAACAAATTATTTGTAAGTGTTATGATGTTTAAAAAAACAAAATTAGTGTTGAAATATATTATGTAATTTTCTTGATTATTTACAACTATAATACATATAGCCCAGAATAACATAATTGGAAAATTATATTTTTACATAAAAATTAGATTAACCCTTATTTTTACAAAATTAAATCAATATGAATTTCTTAAATAGATTATTTAGCGCACACAAATGAGTTTAAATTGTAGAAAAGGTGAATGAACTTAAATATAGTATTAGATAAATGAAACAATTACCAAATATTCCTTATGCCTTAATATCACCAACTTCTTACTCATTGTAGCATCGGAACTGCTAAAAAGAAGGCGTCTTTGGTGTTGTTCATTGCCAAAAATAGTTGAAGCAACTACCTCAATCTTCAAAACCACAATTTGATTCCCTACTTTTCCTGTCCTCTCTCCATAATTTATCTTTATATTCCATTCCTCAACTCAATTCACTATCTCTTTGCATCCTTTTTTATTTACTTAACAAGAACAACAACAATAAATTAATCAATCATGAGGGTTTTCCCAGCGCTTTTTCTTGCATCTCTTGCTTTAGTGTTGGGCGCCTCTCGTGCTGATCCTGACTTGCTTCAGGATGTATGTGTTGCCGATCTTTCTTCTGGTATTATCTCACTCTATTTTAATGCTTTCTTTTCTTTTTTTATATCCTTAAAACCACTTATAGCTATTGCTCTTTTAGCTTCACCTAAGTGTTTTTTTATCATGTACTTGTGTATGTTTCAATATAAATAGGAATAAAATTGAATGGGTTCCCCTGCAAGCACCCTTCAACTATAGGAGCAAATGACTTCTTCTTTGCCGGTCTAGCCAATCCAAACTTCCCTAACAACACTTTGGGATCGCTTGTTACGGCAGCTAATGTGGAAAAAATCCCAGGTTTGAACACCCTTGGAGTCTCCATGTCTCGTATCGACTATGCCGTTGGTGGGGTCAACCCTCCCCACACCCATCCACGAGCATCAGAGATTGCATTCGTGTTGGAAGGAGAATTAGAGGTTGGCTTCTTCACTACATCCAATGTGTTAATATCAAAGCATATCAAGAAGGGAGAAATATTTGTGTTCCCTAAAGGATTGATGCATTTCCAAAAGAACATTGGGAAGACACGTGCATCTGCTATTACTGCGTTCGATAGCCAGTTTTCAGGAACACAGTCCATTGCTACTACCCTATTTGCAGCCTCACCAACAATTCCAAATGATGTATTGAGCAAGGCATTCCAGATTCATCCTAGAGAGGTTGAGAGAATCAAGGTCAAATTGACACCTAAAAAATAGATTAAATCAAGTTTAATATGTTGTGTTCTTAATAATAAGAAATAAAAAAAAAAGAAGCAAAGAGTTATGGTTATATCTAAAATAGAAAATAAGTATTTATATGATATTCAAATTTATTATTATTGTGATACATAGAATATATAAACTTAAACTATGTTAAAAATATAAAAGATTAATTTATTAAAAATAATTTTCTTCATTATACTCTTACCACCACATTTTTTAGGTCTTTAGGTCCCAATATTATACTTTAGAAAAAAAAGGGTTATATTTTAGATATCAAAATCAAGCCAAATATAACAATTAAAAATGGAAATATACAAGGCTATATTTGATATAAATTTTTAAAGGGGAATAAATTAGAATGCATAATGTTACAATGTTATATATATTCTAACATACATTGAGGACAACGCACATTTGCAAAAGTGAAAAGCTACCAAATTTAGTTTGGGTTAAAACCTTAATTTAAAAACAGGGATTGGTTTGAAAAGTTTATTGTTTATCATTTTTTTCGTTTGGGTAAAAGTATTTAAAACACAATATTTTGGATTGAATGACATCCTAAAATAATGAAAGGTTGATATTGATGCTGCTAGGTACTAATTCTGAACTTACGCTTCTTGAAGATGTTTCTGATATGTGTTGGTGATTGGAAACTATTTTGATATTGATGATTATTATAACATTCCAAACCTAGTCTAGACATTTTGACCAGATTTGAAGGAATTACATTAACTTGTTTAAAAACTTTTGATTTAATTTAGTTGTGCATTTTGAAAGCATAAAAGTCGACAGAATTCTCACAAATGTTTAGGAAAAACTTAAGTCCGGAATCACTTATTTTAAACCCAGAATTTGAGTTCAAATTTGTTTGCTTTGAAAGATTCAATTTTGGGCAAATCATTTCCTACTAACGCTAACATTTGTTAAAAACTATTATTTATTTACAAGAAAAAAAAAGAACACTTAGGTAATTACTTAATTATGCAGCGGAAAACTTTCAAAGTTTTAGTTTTGAAATTCGAATCTTAGTTTGTTAACTTGTGTGATTTTTTTCTTCAGTTTTTCCGTTTAAAAATATCAAATATTGGCGAATAAAACAAAAACCAAATCAAGGCCCAAAAATGGATTATAGTCTCAAAGGTCTAAAAAAATTACTAATATAAATCACCATATTTAATTAGTCAAGAGAACAATTTAAGCTCCTGCACGCTGTCTAGTCCTCAGTCCAAAGATCACCTGAAATGTATTAAACAAACAAGTGAGCTAGAAGCCCAGTGTGTGACTCGGTCCATAAACATAAGTTTCTTGTAACAAACACAAATATCATATTAAAATGTCACATTACCAGAAACATATATCAAATCAGAATGTCATATTTCCAGAAAAATATACCATATCAGAATGTCATATCAAATCAGAAAAATCCTACCCCATCCGTTACACACCAACTTCGTCCAACCAATCACACCAAATAGGACTACAAGAGTCCATCCATCCAATCACACCGGGTAGTGGTGGTATGTAACTCATAATGGTGCAGCTGAGCTGCCAGGCAGACATTGCGGTTTAACCGTCAGAATTACAATAATACTGCCAAAATACACTTCCCCCATCATATCAAAACCCACCCCAATGCATATGCATAATCACAATAACATACATGCATATCATATGATTGGTACAACATGCACACCTAACCATATCTTACAGATCATAACATATTATATAGCTTATATTAACAGTTATTCCACATATAGGTGTCATGTATGTGACTGCTCTAATTTGACCTTAGTCGGGAATTGGTTTCGGGACCACAAAACTGAGTCACAAAATTATTTAAATGCTCTTTTCTATGTTTATTATATGTGAAGTATCATGTGTGAAAGTATCATGTCTAAATTTTGTCATTTGAATGTGAAATTATGAAAAAGGACTTATGTGATAAAATTGAAGAATGTGTTAGGAAGAAATGAGGAGACCGAATAATGCATGGCTTATTAAAAGGGAGGACTTGCATGTCAAATTATCCAATTTAAAGTTAGTGGTCGGCCATGATGATGATGATTTGTAATATATGAATTTTATATATATAAGAAATATAATTATTAAATGTTTTATAATAAACATAAAAAATTAATAACAGAAAAGAAAGCCATACATCATTGCCTTGTTCTTGCCGAATGTTTGAGAAAGAAAGAAGAAATATGCTTTGACGATTTCGGCAATGTAGCAAGCTAAAAATTTAAGGTAAATTTCATGTAGTTTTTGTTAATTTTTAATGGATGTGTGATCCTTGTTTAATTAGTGTTAAAGCCCATGTTGAAATTTTGATTTCGGTTGAGGTATGTGCATTCGGTCATAGAGGAAATTGAATCAAATTTGGTTGTTTGTCTTAATTAAGGAGAGAAATTTATGAATCTATAATTATAAGTGACTAAATGGTAAAATAATGAGTTGGAGGGACTTGTATGTGAAGAGATGGCATTCGGTTAAGAGTATCTTTGACAAATTTGGTTCTTGTTATTTTGCATGAACTTAGATTAATTTGTAAGGACTTGAAAATACTAAGGAATATTCGGATGAAGTGAAATAGATAGAATGTTGAGTAATTACATGTTAAGGATGTTAAGGCTTAATTGTTAATGTCTGAATTCTATAAAGGGGGCTGTTATGCGAATTAATTTTAAGTTGTGTTATTTTATATATATATAATATATAATCTATGGGGTAATGTTAAGTGGATCAATTGATCGATTAAATAGTTGCTTTACTTTAATTCAAGCTCAAGACCCAAAGAACCGAGATTTGGATCGGGAAAGGCAAAGTTAGCCGAGTAGTCGACACTATTGTACAAAGTTGTCGAGGTAAGTTCTTAAGTAATTTAAATTCAATTCGGTATGCTTAGAATTTAAATAAACATAGTAAGGTAAAATGCTTGATTATATAGATGTATAAATATAATGTGATGGATATATGTTTGGAGAAATGATTAGAGCCGAATGTGGCTAAATTATTAATCCGAAATAGACATAGAAATATAATTTGCTGCATGTGTGTTTGAATAAATAAATTGAGCCGAATGTGGCTATACTTTTTGAATTGAAATAGACATTGAGACAAGGTGCCGAAGGTATTTTCAAATGAAAGGATTGATGAAATTGATGTGTATCAAAGTAGTTGTGTTATGACTCATACTATGTGTAATCTTAGCAATGAGCTAAGTAGTGAATGATTGTAACATCGGGCTAAAATCCTAGCAGGCATATTGCCGGTGATATGATTCAGGTTATAATTCTAGCAGGCTACATGCTAGTATGATTTTTCGTGACTAAGAATTGATGTGTTATTGAACAAGTTAAAAATGAGTGTAAAGCCAAGTATGAGTTAAATTGTTATTAATTCGTAATAAGGTACGCATGTGAATAGTTATGAGAATTTTTGTATGTAATTTATGATTGAATGATGGCTATGATTTAAATGATATTGATTTGGTATATCCAATTGAAGTATAAGTTATGAAAGTATGAAAGAACAGGTGAATTGTTTATCGAAATGTGATATTCGAGCCTCGACCTAGCAAGCTTTAAGCTGGTGAATAATATTATCGGGCTTCGGGCCTAGCAGGCTATAATGCCAGTGAGATAATATCGGGCTTCGGGCCTAGCAGGCGAATGCCGGTGAATGAGTTCAGACTTAAAGTCTAGCAGGCTTCGTGCCGGTAATGAATTCGGGTTTAAAACCTAGCAGGCTAAATGCCAGTGATTTGATGAAAGTCTAAGACTATGAGACCTTGTGTTAAATCAGCAATTGAATTCGTTCAATACATTAAGTTGGCCAGGTATGTGATATATACTTATACATGTTAGATCGATTGGAATTGAATCATGAATGTGAAATGAGAAGCATTGGTGAAGATGTCATATGTGTATGTGTGTATTCGGTCACGGTGAAAGGTTATATGAATTATGTGAAATACCATTTAGATATGAATGACGAAAGTAACTGTGGTTATGAAATGATACAATGGTTGAATTCGGTTGAATTAAAGTTGACATTTAAGTATTTAAATGCCTATGTCATATATGTAAGTAAGGGTAAAACCATCGTAAATTATCGATAAGGGTGGGCTATGTGCGGAACCATCTTATAATTACTAATTTGAACGGTTGTGTGCGAATAATTGAGCATGATGTATTGTATTGAGATTATGCTTAAGTGAAATTATAGATATGTGATGAAATTGATTGGTGATATACATGTTTAAATAATATGAATGCAAAGAATGTGTGAAAGAGTAAATTTGTAATAAATCTGCTTGGGATAGCAGAAGTAATGTGATTTTGAAAAATCACCATAAATTGTGGGAGTTGAGTTAGAAGCTGGATAAATTATGTAATTAAAACTTAATGAGTCTAGTTTCTTATAAAAGAAACCGTGTAAGCAAAAGAATTTCTGATAATGAGATATTTGAAGTGGCGTGGGATAGAGTCAAATGACTTTGGGGTCCCCTATTCTGTATTTAGAAAATCATTGTAATTTGTAAAAAAATAGTTATAAGATAAAATTTATATGATTATACTCCTTAATGAGTCTAGTTTCAAATTAAATCAACGAAAACATATTTTGAATTCTGTACAATGAGAAATTTGATTCGTAGTGAAGAGTGGTCAGATTAGCCAAACAGTGAATCAGGGGAAACTTTAAGAAAAATCTGGTATTGATTGGCCAAACGAAAAATTCTTAAAATTTTCTGGATATAATATATATGAGTCTATTTTCAGGAAAAATTAACGGCAATTGATTTGGAGTTTTGTAGCTACAGTTATAAATAGTTTAGTGACTGTTGCCAGGAAGACAACTTGTAGTGAATTTGTGATTATGTTGTAAACATTGATAAAACTTGTTAATGAGTTGCTTATTGTCTTCTTATGAACTTACTAAGTGTAAATCTTACTTCCCTTTTCTTTCCCATATTCCCTAGGGTTGCCAGGTTAGCTTGGGTTGGAGGCCGTCAGAGATATTATCACATAGTCGAGTCTACGCTATCGGCGTAAGTAAATCCTAGTGTTTCGAGTCTATGGCATGTATAGGGTTGTAAAGTTGAGTATGTAATATTATTATTAAGCCAAAGACTTTGGCTTGCTATTAAGGTAGTTTGATTATTCATATGCTTGTATGTTATTATCTCCTGTGATGTGGTTTATAGCATGTATATTTAGAATTTGAATTGTGATTCATTGTTGAGTAAGTAAATGATACAATACTAAGATATTGGTAAATATTTAATAATACCTCATGAATGTTTTGGGGCCTTGTAAGCCCAATTAAAGGATAATATACGCGTGTAGGAAAAGTTTAAAATTGATCAAAAATTTTTACGGCCTGGTTTTATATAAATGGTTGAGTTTAAATCTGGTAGCACCTCGAACCCTGTTCCGGCAAGGGATACGGGTGAAGGGTGTTACAATGTATGTTTTTACACGTAATTATGCTTGTTATCAGTACACAAATAAGACACAAAAGTTTTTCACCTAACTTAACCATATCACATATTGATAAATGTCACATTTTGAATCTTATTTAAGCCAAATGGACCCCATTTGAGGTCTAATTATGAATTTTTGAGTCAAACAGGCCTAAATAAATTTTTTTGAAAAATAAGCTCACACGGCCTACCTAACCTACTCGTGTGATCCCACACAGCCTACCTAAATTACCCGTGTAATTGCACACGCCCGTTTGCTCCACACGCCCATGTTGTGCACATAGCCTGACACACGACTAGCCACATGGCCATGTGACGTAGAGCAGTTTCAAAAATAGACTCTATTTTTAAGTTTTCCTGAGTTCTAATAAACATTTTGGGTTAGATTAACACAACTGATGTTATTTCTGATTGACCACACAATAACGCACTCTGAATCCTACATATGACACCAAAACACATCGATTAACAAACACAAATTAACCCCAATACTAATACCGAAACTTGTATTCGACAAAAAAAACTTAGCAATATCAGTCCCCAAACTGATATTAACCCCCTTACCACGGAATTCACAGTAACATCAAGCCTTATTTGACCCCTAAAAGAGTTGATGTTTCACGAACTTCACCTAGAGGAACCCAAAACAATTAGCATCGAATGTTTACAAGAACATCTTAAATCCCCTAACGTAACCACAAAATAGAATTAATTCACCTTACCAATGAAGAACACACCTATGAGACTTACAGTAGATCAAAAATATGAATTCCTCACTCAGAACTCGACATCAAAATGATGATCCGCCATAAAAGAACAGTAACAGAGAAACGACAATAGATGAACAACAATTGAACTTGTAAATATGAACCAAAATAAGAGAACAAAAATGAGGCGAAAGGGAGAAAGAATGGAAAAAAGAAATTTATAGGCACAAAAGAAAAATGGCTAAAATAAAAAATGGGAAAAATAATGCAAACAAAAATGGGACGACAGATTAGTGGAAAGAGTGGGGAGAGATTTTTGGGTTAATTTCAAAACTACCCACATCCCACTAAATCACATTAACTAACCACCTATTAGATTTCCTCAGAGTTTGAAAACAAAACAAAAAAATTCAATATGCACACATATGGATTCAAACACAAGACCAAATGGTAAACTAAAGCCTTACCACTAAACTAACAAGTTCATTCTTGTCAACAATTGAGCGAAAATATTATTTATTCCAAATGTTTAAGGATAGGGGTTAAGACAAAAATAACAAAAATTCAAGGGAAATATTTGAATCTAGAACCTCACATACACAAGCACAACATCTATCTGCTGAAACATATCACTTCATTTAACATAATTCACAAACTTAACTCAAAAATCAAAATGTGACCACACTAAGTTTCACTAACTCAATTTCTTCTAACCTAATTTTTGGGATGTGACAATTATGGTACTTTTAAATTGAGTTATTATTTTTGCTATAAGTCTGTATGAAACTTGGTATGATGAAATTGCTATGGAACCATGTTATATGATGGATGATTTTACTTTATTGTATTTTGCCTATCTACAACTTAGATATAATTGAACATTTTGATTGTTGATGTGAATTTTAAACAATGCATTAATAGTTGAATTACTTTGTTATGCTCTAGGAAAAGTATAGTAGGGTGAGGTTTGTGTTGAAGGGGAGTTATGGATGTCTTTGATAATTAGTTTCCTATATCATTTGATTTTGTTGAAAAAAATTGTCAAAGGGGAGACTGTTGAGGCAAATTGTGTGATATGTGCTGAGTAGCAGCCAGCAGTGCCTATTGCAAACTGTCACTGAGGTAGTGAAGATGCTTGTCATATTTGTGTTGATAATTTTATACAGCAAAATCTTTGGACTAGTTATTGTGCTGATATTTTGAAGATACTAAAGTCTATATAAGGAAACTAATTCATGGCTAGTGAAGAATTGGATTGAATTCAAATAAATTAAGACAACCCTTATTTTGTGGAGATTAGGTTGGAAGGTCATATCTTCATCAGATTATGCTTTTATTGGTTGAATTGTAATTTTTATTTTCAAAGAGTTACTTTGTATTCATTTAGATTCTAGGTTAACAAATCGAAATTGATATATGTTATGAGGCTTGTCTAGGTTATATATGAGAGCATATTGAGAGCACTTGTATTCATTCATTGAGGAATTTTTTTGCATGAGAGTGTAAATTGATTTGTAAATTTTGAGTGTTTGTTGCCCAAGTTCTTAGGGGAAAGATTTGGTGGTGAGTATTCTAGTCTTTTAAGTACAAAGGTGAGATCTTTATACTTGTGGAGAGATAGAATGTAATTCACTTGTTCTATTGTGGATTAAAGATAGTGAAATTACTCATTGAGCTAAGCTTCGCAAACGTAAGGAAACCAAACTGCGTAAACAAACTTCGTTGATCTTTGTGTAAATTATTTTGTTCAAAATACAGTTTTCTAGACACTTGGCACTCTATCTGAAGCACATATTTCCAAATTGGGTAAATTATTCTTTTACTCATTACCTTTTAATTTTTTAAAGTTATTTAATGCCTTTTATTTAAATTTATTTTCTTTAGAATTTTTTATACTTTAAATATAAAGTTGGTTTTAATAAATTATCTTTTATTTTAAAATTTTACTTAATTAAATTAACTTTTAATGTTATAATATTAAAATTATTGAATATTAATTAAATTGTTAAGTCTAAAATCTATAATATATATAAAAGTCTGAGATGAAAAAACTTTTGAACTAACGAGAATATCCTTTATTGTTAATTATATTACTAAACTAACATTAAAAATAATTAATTAGTATTATTATGTGATAATAATAAAAGTAATATTAATTAATATGATAACATGTTAATGTAAAATTAATTAATTTGATCATATCTTTTAAAAGTTTTACATAAAATATCATAATATTAATAAAATTATAAAATTATGAAATCATTGAATATAATTAAATAAATTATAATTAATAAAAATCCTAGTTTTCTAATTAAATAAATAGAATACATATGATTTTAATTTAAAAATGATAATAATTAATCATGTTAAAATAAACTTTTTATAATTAGTAAAATTAAATCTATAAATATAGCTTTATTTTAAATATGATAATAATTATTTTTTAATGATATTATATTAAATCTTGAATATAATACTAAGAGATAGATTTTATGTTTATAAAAAATTATTAGTAATTATAATTATTTTATTAATAATGTTTTTATTAGTGTAATAATTTTTTTTTGGCTGAAAACATACTATCTATATTAAACTAACATAATAAAAAATTAGCTATCCTATCAATCTCAATAACAGGTAATAAATCTTCAGAAATTTCTTCAAACACTTGCATAACTGTACTCCTTATTGTAGCCATCTTTACAATACGATCTACGACTTGGTTTCTCTCCTTAGTAATATGCTTTATCTTCCAATGTTGTATAACTTGTAAGCTCATGTGAATCCTTTGTAACAAAGCTGAGGAAGAATCTGCTAATGAACATCTTGAATGGCTTTGCCTACCTTTAGATGATATGCGTGGATCATAACCTTTTGATATCCCTTTCTTTAGATGAGGGACAAA
Source organism: Gossypium hirsutum (assembly GCF_007990345.1). Lineage (NCBI taxonomy): Eukaryota > Viridiplantae > Streptophyta > Magnoliopsida > Malvales > Malvaceae > Gossypium > Gossypium hirsutum. The sequence goes on from NC_053436.1 coordinate 80,768,104, forward strand.
TAATCTAGAATATCCCAGAGTTCAACATCAAAAACTGAGCACAGCCCCATATATCGATTAAATCCCAGGATCCATTCCCTTTCTTGTTTATACATCACTTTCCGACAGCAACAACTCCCACATCCATCTTAACAGATCCATTAGTATATAGTTAAATCCAATTACCTATCATAGAAGTTTCATAAGCAGTTTTAAAGTGTTTTAACGAATTACCTCTATGAGCTAAAAAAATATTATTTTACCTAGCTCATAGAAGACTTAATAGTTTCAACGGAGTTCCAAGTTATTCCTTGGAGGATAAAAAGATTCTTGTTCTTCCATATGCGTTAAACAATTATACCAAAAAGACTTGCCCAAAGACTACCCATATTCGGCAGTCAGATCAATGAGCATAAATTCATCTCCATCTACTTATATAGATCACTTGCGAAAAACATGCTTTGAATTTCCACCGGTACGACTTGAAGCCAAACTTCTCTAGCCATCGGACAATCTTGAAATACGTGAATTAAGTCTTCATTGCCAGGCTGACATAATGAACATGAACCATGTTGGTCGATACCCCTCCTTAACCATGTTAGAAAGGCTTGTTTAAAGACTAACCATAAAAATAACTGAATACGTTGAGGTCCCAAAAATTTCCAAATAACCTTCCACCATCTATCTTTAATATGCCAATAAATCTCTCAAAGTGATCTATAAGAACTTTTCATTGATAAAGACCTAGTGGAGGTGCCAATCCAGTTGAATACTAACAATAAAAATATCCTCCGACAACTAGACCCTAAATAAGTCCAAATTCCATGCCTCATCTCTATTTACCATGTCACATAGCAAACAATCTGACATGATATTATTTTGAGAATTTATATAAGTTATCAAATGACCTAAGTTAGGAATCCAATGATCCTTCCAACATCGGACAGAGTTCTAGGTCCCCCCAAACTAAACTAAGTTTTCGCGCAATAAATGCCATACGTTAGCAACGGCTCTCCAAACAGCTGAACAGTTTCCTCGTGCTATACTTTCAGGTACCTTATCCATTATCCTATATTTTTCTTGAAGAACCTGGACCCATAATGCATTATCTTTTGAAACAATATTAAAGGCCAACTTTAGCAAAAAGGAGGAATTTTGATCCTCTAGATGCCGAAATCTTAGACCACCATAAGAACGAGGTTGGAAAATAGATTCCCAATTAACCAATGACATCTTCCTAACACCACTAGAAGAGATATGAACTGTATTGCCAATTGTTCAATTTCATCACATATACCTTTAGAAATTTGTAGACTATATAAAGTAATTAGGGATAGAAGGAAGAACTGACTGAGCAAGAGCGACTCTACTTGCTAGTGATAGCTGTTTAGCCTCTCAGTTATTCAGTTTGCTCCACACCTTCCGACCACAAACCTCAAAGTAGAGCAAGTAACTCTGTTGTGGAATAACGAGACGCCTAGATAGGTGCTAAGAATATGTACCTATTAAAACCTAAGAAGGATACTCAATTTATCACTAAGATCAACATCCACTCCTCTAGAAAAAAAGATAATAGTTTTTTTAGCATTAACCCAATCACTTGAGATACCAAAAAAAATTTTAAGAATGTCCTTGAAGGCCATAGCATGCTTCAAATCCGCCTTAGAGAAAATCACCAAGTTATCTACAAAGAACAAGTGAAATAAATTAGGTCTCGAACGAGATAATCTGATAGAACTTCACTTGCTGCTAGAAATAGCCAACTGAATACCATGTCTCAACCATTCCATACATAGCACAAACAGATAAGGGGATAGCAGACATCTCTGTCTAATGCTTCTTAGAGGCTTGAACTTTGGAGTTGGCACTCCATTCCACAAAATCTGAATGGTAAAGTTCAAAATTGCTGACATGATCACTCTCTAAGGAACTTCGGTATGCCAGCAACCTAAAGGGAACCATTAATAAAATCCCACCGTAACCTATCATAAGCCTTTCCAAGATCAATTTTAACAACCATCCATCTTTTATTCTTAGCCTTCATAGAGTGTATGACCTCCAGGGCTATAAGGATATTATCTGACATATTTCTTCCCACAATAAAATTAGCCTACTCATGAGAAATATTTCTTTTTTTGAAAATTATTCGGAATCAATTAGCTATTACCTTCATAACAAGTTTATATACTACAAAATAAAGGTTAATAGGCCGAAATTGTGAAAACTCCTCTAGATTAGGGACTTTAGGCATAAAAATGATGTAAGTATTATTAAGCTCTTGATCAATAGAGCCTCCATTAAAAACTCTTTTAACCCAATCACAAATAGCCTCTCCAATATTGTCCCATTAATTATAAAAGAAACAAGCATGGAAACCGTCACTACCTAGAGTCTTTAAGAGGGTCATATCAAACAGAGCAGTCTTACTTTCCTCATTAAAAATTGGTCTCCTTAAAAAATCTTTATCACATTGATCAATTTAAGAAAATGAACTAGCAAGTAAAACTTCTCCAAGAATTGACTGTTCCCTATATAGTTTTTGGAAGAAATTGACTGACTCTTGCTGAATATTCTATGGATTGTAAATCCAATTCGCTAGTTGGTTTAGCAAGGCAGTAATATGATTAGCCTTTCTCTTTTAAATTGTGTGAAGATGGAATAATTAATATTTCAATCTCCCAAATTAAGCCAATCTCATTGGGATTTCTGCTTCCATATTAGCTCTTTATGATAAAGAATAGATTCTAACTCCTCCCTAATCTCCATCTCCTTATTAATCAAATAATCCAAATTTGAACATTCCAAAGCCCTCTGTATACTAGATAAGGAGTGGATCTACTTTTTTTTTTGTTCTCCAATAATCCCATAAATAGATTTGTTCCAAACCTTAAGGCTAGCAGACAAATTAGAAAGAGACTCAAACATATCACCATCATACTTCCAAGTTTCTTTGATGAAGTTGGAAAAGTTTGGATGTTCAGCCCATCCCGCCAAATAACAAAAAGACCGCCCCTTAGGCAAACAAAAAGTCGGATTAAAATTAAGAAAGAGAAGTCAATGATCCGATTTGAGCCTTGTGAGATGAGTAACCATACAATTTGGAAAGGCTTGAACCCAAGCATCATTACCCAAAGCACGATCAAGTCTTTTGAAAGTCCTTCCTTTATGCCAAGTAAATAATGGACCCCTAAAACTCAAATCATGTAGACCATTAGAATCAACAACCTCTCCAAAATAAGGACACCTTATCCCATTAGTATTTTCTCCTCCTTTTTTTTTTCTCATTTGAGGATAGACAAAGGCGATAAAAACATGCTGGGAAAGAATGTTGCTACGGTTTTGAACCAAAATGAATTGAGGGTGATTACAGACAATCTCTAAACTGACTGTGTAATAGTTGTTATCACTTAACTATACTTTGAATTCATATTAAATTACATGTAATGTTTTAGACTAATTATCACTTAATTAGTATTACAATTATATATCAATTAAAAAAATATTTAGCATTATAAATATATGTTTTGGCAAGGTATTTTCATTCAAATGACATCTAAAGAATTACTAGAAAAATCATATTTTAGGGTTTTGTTTTCATCACAAAAAAATGTATGACTTTCATTTATTATTTGATAAGTTTAGTTATTATTATTTGATATTCAATAGTTTTACTGTTATTTTATTTTAATAAATACTTATTCAATAGTTAAAGTTGTTTACCATTTTGTTTTTGAAATATTATATTAAAGACAATGAAGTATTAAAGTAATAGTTCTTTATAGGTATAATTTTTACTCATATTATAATCATAATTTATTTTATCTAATTACTTAATATTATATTATTGGTTACTTTCCATTTTTTTATTACTTTAAAATGTTATTTTATCATCTCAATTATTTTTCAAAATTAATAATCTTTTGGTTATTAAATTAATAAAATTAGATTATTTAATTTAATTAGTAAATATGTTTTTGAATTATACAAATATATTATTTAATAGATTAAAAACACATAAAAATTACATATAATACACATGACATTGGAACTAGTATAGTTAAAAAAAGGCACATACTAATAATATTTATGAAATTGAATTTATATATTTTTTTCAAATATAATAAGAGTTAATTACATTCATTTATTAAAGTAGAGAAAAAGTAATTATAAAATTATAAAAAATAGATTATTAACAATTTTAATATTAAAGCAAATTAATTTAACATTATGTATAAAAATATAACTTATAAAATATTTTAATAACATTATTTAAATCATTAAAAATTAAAATTAATATTCAAAACATGATGATTTTTTTTTGTTTTTTTAATATTAAATATTTTTAAGATTAAATAATATTAATATAACCAATTTTAAATTAGTTAAATATTTTGTAAGTCCATTACTTTTTAAATTTATTAATGATTTTAAACAAAAACTAATGTTGTAAAAAGAGGTAAAGTACACCTTCACTAAACTATTAGTAATTTTATGTTTTAGCATTCAACTTTAATAAATTACAAAATAGTCATTGAATTATTTGAAAATTTTCATTTAAGTCATTAAACTATTCAAAAGTTTTTATTTAAGTCATTAGGCTATTAATTTTTTTTTAAAAAAAAAAGCTTGACTGGAGATATCCAAGCAATGATTCGACGATTGGTACGGTGGAAGAATACCCATTGACGAATAGAAGAACATACCTTAGACCCAAGTCAATCTGATAGTCAGTGTTGGAGATTAGATAAAAAAGTTATTTGGATTTTGGTTCGTAGATTCTTAATACTCAAAGTTGTTTCATAAAAAAATTTGAAATGTAAAAGAGAAAAGAAAGAATTTTAATTGGTACAGGTGGTGCGAATAAAGAAGGTCATACAAAAATAATTTTAATAGCCTAGTGATGTAAATGAAAATTTTCAAATAGTTCGGTGATCATTTTGTAACTTTTTGAAGTTAAATGACCAAAACATAAACTTATTTATTGTTTAATGACCTTGGATGTAATTTGCTCAATAGAAACTAGACAAATATACAAAATTCAAAGTTATCCATATCTTGTATCATATTCACGGGAATTTCGGCTTCGGTAGTTGCTATACAAAGAAAAGGAAAGAACGGATATAGAGTGGAGGGCCTACGGCTGGGCGTCGAAAGAAGAAAAGGCTTTCTTGTTTGTGAGCGGATTTTCAAAATAAACTTTACAAATGATTTCTTTTTTTGGTAATAAAAGGAAATAAAGATTGGAAGAGTTGAGATAATTGAATTTTTAGAGTTTAGGCTGGTGCCTTCCACACGGCTTGGCTTCGTACCTGGACTAGCCACGCTATTTGTGGTGTATACATAAAAAGAAGGCGGACAAAGTGTTGCTTTTGTTGCTCTCGTAGCAAAACGATAATGGCCGTGAATAACGATGATACCAGAATGCAATATGCATGACCGATCCATCCATTCACGTTGAAAGTTAAAAGAGAGAGAAAATGATGGTGGCATTTCTTTTTTCTACAGCATGTGCTGCTTCTTCAAAAAGTTTAAGTGAAAAGTCATGCAAGACACGCTTCCCCAGTGGGCAGTGGACTTTCTCATTTTCCTTTCCGTTCAAACTTGGATCTTGAGGGGGGGGGGGGAATCAATCGTTTTGACTTTTGTTGAATGCCTATCTCCACTCCTGTTCTGATGTTCTCCCCTGTCTCGGAGAGAAGAGAAGCAAATTTCTTTCCTTTTTCCGTCTTGAAATTGCATTGCTTTGCACCACTCAAGTATAATAATAGAACAGATAGATCAAATCACAAATATAAAATTGAAAACTGTAAAAAATTTAATTCAAATTATAGTTACAAAATTATAATAGAAAAACTACAGATTTGAAATGAGACCAAGTCCTGCTCTAGGCCTACCATAAGCATGAGTTGTGAGTGTGGCGGAAATGATTGTTCTTGAGACGAATATATCTCCTCTTGCGCCCGCGACACAAGAAGGCAAATCGGAGTCTGGACAAGACCAACCTTTTGAGTTTACGGGCAGACCGTAGCCTAAGCCACATGACCCTCTTAACCCCCACCAAGGATCTCTTGATTCTCTCAGTCAGGGTCCTTTTCCTGCAGAACTGGTAGCTCCTCAGGAACAGCTGTCTCTTCTCCATCATCACCATCATGTTCTTGTGCTCCATATACCCATATGAGATGCCGCTAACTGATGATATAACATGATCATTATCACCACTTAGTAGAGCCATTTAACCCAGACCAAAGCTACTAGAGCTAGCTGTAGAGCAGAGCCAGAATCCGGCTCAAAACAAAGATGAGAAACAAAGCATACGCATTGAGGTTCGACGGAAGGTAGATAGAATATTGAATTCGAGGTAAGGTCTGCTCTGGTGGGTATTTAAAATGTGTAGAAATTTGGTCGCTTGCTTTGAATTTGGTTAAGCCTGGGAGAGCAGAGCGCCACCGCAGGAGCCAGCCAACTGTCAAATATCTGTCGACAAGGGCAGGCACTGACCCAACTTTTTTTTTTTTTTATTCTTCTTTGCTTTCTTCGCTTAAATACTGCAGCCGACGTTTACGGTCTGTTTCTGAGTGGAGTTGGTGTCTTATTGAGGTAATCTCATACGATCCAGGCCGCCTAGGTCTAGACTAATATCTTATAAGCACCCTATAAACAGTTAAAAGATAGATTCAGATCCACCTTTTGTCGCGAAGTAAACCGATTATCAAATACGTGTTTGGAAACTGTAAAATGATGGTGAAGAAGTCTAAATATTAGTATACTATTTACAATTGGATTTTAATTTCACAAACATGTTTGTTTTGCAGGATATAATTAAATCTTTAAATTTAAAAAATATATATATATACTAAAACTATGAACTTTCAAATTTTAGGGAGTAATTCTGGTCCTCAACAAATCTAGTAATAATTAATTAAACATGCCACACATATGAAATTATAATTATTATTTGACTTTCTAAACACATAGTAAAAGTTGAATTTCTTTAAAATTTAAGGTTAAAAGGCAAAATTGTCATTATATTATTGGTGAATATTAAAATTCGTTACTATACTTTATTTCCATTGATATTTACCATTATATTTTGAAATTATGAATAAATTTATCTTTCAACTTTTATGAAATTGAATTTTATCACTAAGCTTTGAATTTTTATTAAAATTTGTCACCAATTTTAATTTTTTAAAATTAAATTTTACCACTCAATATTAATTTTGATGATTTGAAAACATAATTTAATAAAAAAATACTTGAAAATATTTTATTTTAATAGCTAATGGTAATTTAACTTATAAATATTTAAAATTAGTAAACTAAATTAGAATTTCTATTTAATGAAATAAAAACTTGAAAAATAAAAATAGATATATGGTAAAAGAAAAAAACAGAATTTTTTATTTAATTTTAATATTATATATTAAAGTAAAAAATATATAAACTTTGCCTTAAAATTATTTTAAAATAAAAATGAGTAGTAAAATTAAACCTTGGCAAAATTGAATAAAATAAAAGTAAATCTATGGATAACAGGATTAGTTAAAATCTAAGGCATCTAAATTGAAGATGATTCATGAATATTTATTAAAAGAAGAGGTTGATAAAAAAGTGGGAAAGACCTAATACATTTTGAAGTTAATACGAATTAGGATGTAAGGTCTAATATTAGCACTATGTTTTGCATTGCAAGTTTAACCAAAAGCAAACATGGCCTGACCCGCCAGGATATGGTTATTCTACATCTTACCACCACTGGCCTTAACTTGCGCAGCAAGATAATTGGTACTAAACAATTTATTCTCAACTGTGTAACCAAAACCAGAAGAAAAGGAAAAGCTAAACTAAACTCTAATCACTCCACAACGAAATAGTTCAACAATGAAAAAAATTGGATTTGATTGAAATTTGAAGAATGATTTATATTTATATTTATATTTATATATATATAAATGAGGTTTTTTCATTGCTTTCACAACCAATGTTTGAACAAATGAAAAAAAAAGGTTGAAAGTGGAGGAACTTAAAATTTAATAATCCCTTAATTCAAGTCCATATTAAAGAAGGTTTTTTTTTTTAAAAAAAACAAATATTCATTGAATCTTTATTTTATTTTCATATATTTCAAATTCATGCATAGTTTACGAATCAATCCCACAATTTTTATTTTATTTTGATAAACAAGAAGCTGATAATTATTTTCTTTGATTACTTTGTGTTTATCCATTTTAATTTTATCTGATTATATTAGTCAAACTATTATTTATCTAAAATTTATATTTTAAATTAATTACTATTACTAATTATTTCTCGACCTTTCCATTATAAAATGGTAGCTATCAAATATGTTTTAGTATTTTTATTTTTCTACACCTTTCAGTTAACAAATCTTTTTTTTCAACAAAGAAAAACAATTGTATTTGTGGGATGTACCTCGCATTTATTGAACTTTTTTGCAAGCACTTAGAAAGACGACTAGCGAGCAACTCAAGAAGGACAAAAAAAGCCCGAAACAACAAGAAGAGTCGAGATGACGTGATGAAACCCCAAGATGAATGTGGCATCAACTTCGTGACAAGTAGAGCATGGATGTCATGATGTGACAACATTTTCCCAACTTATGCAGTTGCGTTTTGACAGTTCAACATGACTTCTTTTTCCTAGTTAAACTCTGATCACTCTAGAAATATTTTAGTCATATTAGGACTTTAATATTAGCCTATTTAAAGGGTCATTGTAACCCTGTTTTAGTGAGTTAATAGAATATCTCTTATGTGAGATTTGATGAAGAGTTTTGAGAGAGCTTTGTATTCGAGTTTTGGATTTTGCTCTTTTACGTTTATTTTCTCCATATTGTACTCTCGTTTGTTTACTAATTTAGTGAAAAGTCGAAGCCTCCTTTACTATTGGTTTTTATCCTCTTTGAAGGAGTTTTTCACATAAAATTTGTGTTTGATCTTCTCTACCTTTTCTATTTCGTTATTTATACGGGCCTATCCCCAAAAAATTAGTATCAAATCTTGGTTCAAATTCTGCAACCGACTCGTTTAGGATGGCAATAATGAGATTCAATATCGAGAAGTTCAATGGGAACACAAGTTTCAGTTTATGGCAAGTTCAGATGATAGCAATTCTAGTTCAGAACGGTCCGAAAAAGGTCGTTATAGGGCAAAAACCCACGAATACGAATCAGTTAGAATGAGATGAGCTTCATGAGAAGGCTTTATCAACAATTTAGTTGTGCCTCACAAACAGTTTAGAGAAAACGACAACCTTATGGAGAAAACTAGAAACCCTATAAATGACAAAGTCTTTAGCTAATTGATTGGTGTTGAAACAATGCCTATACTCGTTCCATATAGAAAAAAATGTGAGTACCTTAGGGGTCACATCATTCAATTTGTTATTATCTTGAACGATTTGAAGAATGTTGAGGTTAATATAGATGATGAAGATCATGCTATGCTATTATTGTGCTCTTTGCCTCTTTCATATAAGTCTTTCAGGTAGACTCTGATTTATGGTAGAAATAAACTCTCGCTTGAAGACATGAAGGGAAACTTGTTGAGCAAGGAAAAACTCGAATAATGAGTTAGGTTCGGGTAGCAAGTCTAGTAGTCAAGCTTCGATTTTTGTTACTAGAGGTAGGCAACAGTCTAAGGATTTAGGTCAGAACAAAAATAGGTCAAGACTAAAGTCGAGGAATCGTGACGAGGCATATAACTATTGCAAGAAGTTGGGTCACATAACGGCATAATGTTATAGGTTGAATGATCTGCCATAAATCATATTATTATTTTACATCCCTTTTTAGACATAATTATAGCTTGTTTAATAGTAAATCAAAGCATTTTAGTAAATATTTAGGTTGTCATACTTAAAGTAGTAATTTGTGTTTTCTAGTAGTTTTTATTACATTTTATATATCTAAATAAGGTTACATGGTCTTGTAGGACAAGTTGGGCGCTAAAGATGCTTATTTGGGCCAAAACTGATGCCTATGTCACGACACCAAGATACTGATGTCTCAACGTCAAAAATAGAAGCTAAGAACAAGTTCTAGAGCAAAATTGCCTTCGATGTCGCGACATCGGACTCTGATGTTGCAACACTGCAGGCATGTGTTACAACCAACTCCCTGCGCAACCTAAAAATTCCTACATGCTTTAATTACATTTTGGAAGGAAATTAGGTGTATTTGTCCCAGTTGAACTCTAAGGACTTCAAGGATAATTTAGGCACTTTAATATTCCGAGTTTAGCCTATATAAAAGCCATTGTAATTATTTTAAACATATAATTTTAGGGTTTTGATTCTTAGATTTTTCTTTCATTCTTAATTTTTACTTAGGTTATTTTTTTGTTCTTGTAATCGGAAGATCCTATTTTGAAGTGAGACTTCCGCGAGCGGAGATTGTTTCGAAACCACGCTTTCATCGATAAATCCATGAGTATATCTTTTCCTTATTCTCTTCTTTATATTTCTTTGTTTAACATTGTTAGATGAATGTTTGTGTAAAGATTAGAATCAATTTGTGCTTTCTACATATTTTGCATGCTTCAATTGCTTTAATTTAATTAATTGCTTGAATAGAGTTTCTTAGTGGATCATCTATTTGGGAAAGGAAGAACATAAAACAAACCCTAAGCCTAACAGCCCTAGGAAGTCATTTAGGTGGGAATTAACCCAAAATTGGTATGGCCTACCCGTGAACACCTTAACCCCGACTGGTCTGGACTATGAGGTTGGCAGATAAGTAGTTCTCGCTGACTCATTATTCTAGATGACGATCGGAAGATCCTGCTAGGTATCGACTAGTTGATTGATTAGAACTCTATTTCAATAATTAATTAGGTAAAACAATTGGATCTAGGCTAAAAGGAAATCGCATAGTCAAAACAAGGAATAGGAAAAGCCGATACATGAGCCTAGGAGTAGATTAAGGTTTAGTTAAATTTATTTAGTTTATTATTATTATCGTCTTGCTTCTTGATTAACACTGCTAATTTGTGACTCGAGTAAATTAGTAATTATTTCCCTTAATTGGCTTGATAACAATTTTCCCCAAATTACAATCCATTGAGTACGATCCTCAGAATACTTACCAACTATTTTGTTGCAAACAAACTATTTTACAACCTAACCCATATACTTATGAACACCACCTCGAATCTATATTTTTAATTTTAGTATTCACACTCTGGACGTTGGTATGTCCGGTGGCGGTCATTAAGAAATAAAAACAAGAAGGCTGCTGAGAGCGATGAGGAACAGAATGTCACACTCAAATTTCCAAAAATACTTGAACTCAAGAAGGAGTTTGGGAGCTAATTGAACAGTAATGGAAAGTTAGGACCACTAGCGAGAATTTTAGAGAATATGGTGGCGGGTTGGGAGAAAGTTAGACTCTTAATCCTGTTTGGTTAGATTAGGACTGACTAGTTACATAGTGGGGAAGATAATAATATTGTATATATGAAATATATACATTATTAAAATGAAAAATAGATTAAAATTTGAGTAAAACAAAATTTAAACACATAAATATATTAGGTTAATAATACTAAATACATTATAATTTTTTATCATGGTTTTCTCATCAATTGTGCATTAGTGTCGAGTTGACTTCTGATATCAACTCAATCAACAACATTATTAATAAAACTTTATCTCACGCGTTTGCGTATGGAAACCACGTATTTTAAATACAAATGTGTATTTGGAAATAACATATAATAAATAACGAAATATATTATTTAAATGTAATTAATAATTGTGACAGAATGACTCTTATTTTGACCCAAATTTATTTTAGTTTTTCTTCTCCTAGTTAAACTTTGTTTTTAGTTTCTCACTTAAACTCTAATTAACCTAGAATTGTTGGTCATATATGCTACGAATTTCAACCCAGAAATAGTCCTTAGTTACTCTAGGTTTTACATAACAAAAATATTTAGATTGAGAGAATTTTGTTCTTTGTTTTAAAGAGTTTTTCTTGTGAGGCTTCGGGTTTTCTTTTAATTCTCTCCATCTTTTGTACTCTCATTTATTATAGTGAAATCTCCTTTTACCCGTGATTTTTTTATCTTTTTTTTGAGAAGTTTTCCCACGTAAAATTTTCGTGCTCAATCTTTTAGATTCTTATTTATTCACTTTGTTCGTTGCTTAACTGGGTTTATCCCCAACAAAATGGTATACGAGATAGTTCGATTTCTACAGTCAACCTGTTCAGAGATGGCAGCATCAAGGTTCGATATTGAGAAGTTCAATAGAATTCTAAATTTCAATTTGTGGCAAGTTCGAATGATTGCAATCCTAGTTCAAAACGGTATGAAAAGGGTCATTATAGGGAAGAGGCCCGCAGATATGGATCAGTTAGGATGGGAAGAACTCGATGAAAATGCTCTATCCACTGTTCAATTATGCCTCACAAATAATGTGTTACAGGAGGTTTTGAAGGAGAAAATAGCGTCTGCGTTATGGAAGAAACTAGAAGCGTTATATATGACGAAATCTCCAGTTAACAGATTAGTATTAAAATGTCTCTACACGTTCAGAATGGTTGAAGGTGAGTCCATCAGAACTCATATTTGTGAATTTGTTACCCTTCTTGAATGGCTCGTCCAGCTGGACACGCTTTCCTTGATATGTCAGTAGAAAGCTCGCCCAGATGGACAAGTTTTCCTGCTAACTATATAGAAAGCGCACACAGCTGTTTTCACACTCTTTTCAAAAACAGTCTATTTCCCTAATTTTTTTTCTAAAAAAAAACCAGCCTATTTGGTCAATTAACTTTTTTTTTCCGACATATATGGCCAAGTTAGCCAATTATACTAGCTCATTTACTTGCATCAAATAAGTCAAAACTACAAAATAGCGACAGTATGGCTGCGTTTAGACCGTTATGTAGGTTCTTGGATTCCACTGCATCATCGGAAAAGTTGATGGATAACTTCTCATACGTTTCAAATTTTTTTATATAAAATAAATTCCGTAATACATGAATTGTGAGCATTCAGATTTTAATTGCCTTGTAACTGTAAAGAGCACAAACATTCTCTGATGAAACCTGACGGCTAATTTATTGATGTTGTTAAGCTAGAGCTGCTGAAGTTGTTGGAGTGAAGGGTGACAGCAAAGGCCACCAAGTTCTATTTTCATTTCAATGTTTACTTAACTATGCTTACTCGTTTTGCATATGGTCTACGCTAAAAGTTTGACATCTTGATAAGTGTGAATGTGGTCTCCTATGAAAAGCTCGAAACATTTGAAAAACTAAGAGACCTCAATTATCTTGCACCCGTCTGTCATGCTATAAGCTTGACCTACTCAAGGATGATTCAGTGATTCTAAATGTCATTGGGCCTACCAGGAATAAAACGCAAACAAGCTGATATTTTCTTGGCTCACAATCACAATTGCTTCACATCTACACCCCTCCCAATAAACTGAAATAGAAGGTATATAGCAGAAGCAGCAGGTTTAGGTTACATACAACCGGCGTTCCCTCTCCATTTGAGGGATTGGGAATAGATCCATATATATACATAAATTCAAGTACAATAATTACTTCAAAGCATGCAAGAAGGTACTGTTGTCTTTGATTTGATGGGATTAATATTTTGCAGGTACGGAAAGAAAGTTAGGTAGCTCTAACAGTATCGATGGCCGCAACTAAGTCATCATATTTTGCTCCTGTCACCTCCTTTACTATCTTGTTGTGCTTCAGAATCTTGAACGTTGGAACCACTCTTATGCCAAGCTCCTTCGCCAATGGCTGCCAAAATGTTTCACATATATACATATATATTTTATGGGTTAGATAATTCAGAACAAAATCGCTTTAGGGCTTCTGCTGATAACACAAAAAGTATTGTCCTCTTTGAATATCAATGAAAAGAGACATCATCAAGATTTTGTCCCTCACTTTGGAGATAGCTAAGGGACGCCTCTTTAATGTCTGAACAAGCGAAATTCAAGACCTCTATGAATATAAGAGGTCCATGACTGCTTGAAGCATGACCTCTATGAGTATAAAGGCACTTTCGACAATCATGGTACCACTTTGACTAAGAGGTGGTCCTTAGCTTTTTTTTTTTTCAAAACTAAAGACAACCTCGAATTGTGTTGCTCTTCAGCAACATCTAAAGAAGACAATAGCTTATCGACACGATGTTCTAACGCTAATCATAAAAATTACCTTATTTTCTTGATTGCAATCGAGCTTTAGAAAGACAACGTCAAGGTATTTTTCAGATAATTCTTGAAACTTGGGAGCTATAACTTTGCATGGACCACACCTAAAACATTAAAAAAAGTCATGTAGATGCAAAACTAGTGAAGGCCAATAAAGTTATAACTATATGTATTCCAAAACTTCATCCAATTCCGAGCTTGTTATTAGATCTTAGAACTCCCTCAGTTTACTGAAAGCACATCTGACATAAATTTCCAAGTTATATTTAATTCATGAAATAGTCTATTAAACTAAAAGGCTGAGTGAAAAAGGATTTATATTCAAATGTTCTATCTGTCTCGGACCCGATTCCTAAGAACCTCTCCTCTATACCCTTAATAAAAAAAAATTAATGCATGAAACTTATTCTTAGATTCAGCAAAGCAGGCTATCACTGAATTCGGTTTGGGTTGAATTATATATGAATATCCTTAATTTGCTTTGAGATCAAGAGCCAAAGAAAAGGAAACAATGCACGACAGCTGTCAAGCTTCTAGAAGAGTGCGGCCATCAGATGACCCACAGGAAAATTCTAGCCATTGAATTAGTGGGGCGGGCAAATTAATGGCTTATAGAACCAAGGCCGAGTGGAGGAGCATCACTCTAAATACTACCAGTTACCAAAGTGAGAAACACTAGTCTGCAAATACAATTAAGATAATTGATATAATTTAATTTAAATTAAAGCATTGAGTAAATAGATTTCCGGACATTTAGAATTAATTAGGAAAAAAGTAAGAACAAACAGCAAACACAACCTTAACTAAATTCTGGCATCAACTAATTAACAGAATACGAAGAAACAAAAGAATGGGTACACGTATACATTCATATACGTACCATTGAGTGTACATATCGAGGACGACGGTTTTATCCCCCGCGGCGTTAACGATGGGCCAGAAGGTGTCCTTTGTAACCTCCGTCACCTGCCCCACAGTTGCTCCCGCTGTCTCCAGGCTCGACCTCACCTTTCCGACAACGCCTTTCCTTCTGTTGTTCTTAGCGCTCGAAATAGAGTTAACGGTCTTTAACGATGACGATTCTAACGCGACGAAGGAATTCGAAGTGGAAGGAACTCTATGGGAGGAAGCGATCGGGTGTGCCGCTGTGCATGACAGTGACGGCGAAGAACGAAGTGTTGACGGAGGATAGACGGAGGATTGGAGGAGCGACATTTTTGAGAAAATAAAATTTAGGGGAAAAAAGAACGAAAAAGAATGAAATCAATTAGTTGGACTTGCTGTGGGAAAACAAGAGAGTGGCTAAATTTTATTATAGAAAAATTGGGAGATGGTTTCCATATAAGCACTATTTTACCCTTGCGGATCATGAGGGTTAGAGGAATGTTAGAGGACATTTCGGTCAGCTGGAGGAATTTTTCTGAGAATAATGAGAGGTTCAGGATTAGGGACATTGAAAGAGGGGAAGATTTCATTTTTGGGATTTGAAAAGACGATACTAGACTTGGGATATTTGATGACAACTTCTTGAACGGTGCATGGGTAGGGGTGCTTTTGTCCCTTAACTGATTTTATGGGCCCAAAGCTTACTTCTGCCACATAAATGATAAATGTGATATCAGAAAATGAATAAATAATGAGGAGGATGTACCCAAACAAGAATAGTCTTTCAAGAAAAAATAAAAAATTGTTCCCAAAGGATATGCCTATACGTGTCAAACAGAGTAATCCCCAAATAACTATCTAAATAACTAAATGGCACATTATTTATTTTGAGTTGGTAAATAATTAACTTTTTTTCTACTTAACTTGATTCACAAATTTGACATAAATGAGTTTGGATTTTCATATTCCAAGTTAAGCAGCCCAAAGTTAGATAAAATTTATGAGGGCACAAGTACACCTGCTCATGGGTCTGGGCTATTCGGCCCGGCCCGAAAGCCATCTCGAAATGTGAAAGGATTTGGGTAAAAATATAGACTTGAAAAAATGGGCTTAGACAAAAAATGAGGCCCGTTTAAAAAATAGGCCGGGCCTCAGGTAAGGTATTTTTGGCCCGGGCCCGACCTGGCCCGGCCCAAATTCACTAAATGACAGAAATTCTACTTTTTTTTTTATTTTTGAATGTTATTTTCTTGTTGTTTTCTCCTTATTTTGCTACCATATTTCTATTAGTTGCTCCTATTTTGTTGTTATTATTTGGATATTGTATAAAACTTATTTTATTATTAATTTTATTATTATTTTAAAGGCATTTGTTAATTTTATTATTATTTTAGAGGTATTTTCTTGTTAAATTGCATCTATCTTAGTGCTATTTAAGTCTACATATTTTTTAAAATTTATTTTCAATTTGTTGGAAAATATTAATTTTGATTTTTTTAGTTTTTTGATGTATTATATATATTTAAAAATTATATAAAATAATATAAAAATAAATACGGGCCGGGCCCAGGTTTTAGTATTTTTATTTGGGTTGGGCTTGGGCAAAATTTTAGGCCCATTTTTTGGGCCTGGCCCGGCTCGAGCCCAATGAATGAGCCTAAATTTTTAGTTGAGCCCGGCCCGAACCCAACTAGCCCGGCCCATGAGCACCTCTAGGCACAAGTAATTAACAACGCAGTCGCCAGCTATTATAATAAGAAAACAACATTCGCCTTAACAAATAGAGGTAATTCTAGAAAAATGTTGAAGAGTCTCATGCTTGAGTAAAAATGTCTTAAAGGTATTCTTTCAAACTATATTAACTATTTCACACACTATATTCTCCCTTGTTTCCATCTTTCATCTTCCCTCGTCATTGCTCTTTTTGTTGGATTTGGGTTTTTTATTCGGGGTAAGGTTCCATATTTTTCAATTTCTTTTGCTTCGTTTTCTTATATCTTTAATAGTTGGAAATAATCGTGGAAGAGAGGTTGAAACCTTTGAAGTAGTTGAGAGGAAGATGGGGAAGCCTCCAAGGTTGAAGAGGGAACCCTTGGTGGTTGGCACATTTAAATGCTCCACCACCGAAAGGGAAGTAAGGTGATTGCTTCGCTGTCATGAAGTTTTAATCAACCATCATAAGTATGATTTCAACCTCCCGAAGGAGTCTTATCCCCTAAGTGTCATTTATGAGCCTAAACATGGTGGCGAAGGTTAGGTTTCTTTTTGCCTCTTTATGTGTTAGAGGTGAGGTTAGGTTTCATCTTCCCCCCAACTGTTCGTAAGCGAGCTATTGAACTACTTCAGGCTTGCCCTAAAACAACTGGTTGGCGCCTATTGTGGATCATAATACGAGGATTCATCATCTTATGTCACGAGCAGAGAATATGGTCGTAGTTAAGGGTGTTTCAAAACATGTTCTAATTGAATGAGGGAACGAATGCCACCCATTTGGGTTTGTTGTACTTCTGTAAACGTCAGGGGAACCATCTGGTAGGGAATTTTCTCTGCGGGATGATCGATAACATGAGCCTTGATTTCCACAAATACATACTCATCGAATTGAAGTCTGGCAACATGTTCGACTTTCTTAATTGAATAGAGTCTGCCTCCCACTGAACTATGCAGCATGAGGCCTCCACTAAAAGGTTTTGAGGGACCAAGAGGAAGTTCAAGATAATAAGTAAGAGGAATCTCCTCGTCCTTCCCCAATACATTACCTTCGGGAAAATCTTTAAACACTATATGTTAGATATAGGCTAGAACGGTTACATATAGAGTGGCTTTAGGTTGGGCTTTATGAATGATGGGACGTTCAAGCCCTGTGACTAGTCCTGGCCCTTTGACTTCTATGACACTGTAACACCCCTTACCCGTACCCGAGACCAAGACAAGGTACGAGGCATTACCATACACAAACAGAACACTTCCGAAAAATAAGGGCTATAAAATTTCTTTTTAAATTTAAAACCGATCAAACAAAATCATATTGTCCCCATTATGGACCTACGAAGTCCAAATCATACGTTAACTTAAGAAAATTTTATAAAAATTCTTAGGGTTAAGCCTCACACGCCCGTGTGGAGGCAATACACACGCTCGTATGCTTTGGAACACGCCCGTGTTGAATTATTAGAATTTATTTTCTATTTCGAACCTACAGGGGTTTTCACACGGCTGAGCACACGCCCATGTCCCTGACCCGTGTCCCTCACACGGCCTGGACACGCCTATGTCATAGCCCGTGTCTAAAACCCAGACATTCTGTTTATGATATCATTATTCATCTAGGGGCACACGGTTAAGGCACACGCCCGTGTGCTAGGCCGTGTCCTCCACACAGTTGAGACACACAGCCGTGTCTCTGCCCGTGTGTTTACTACCATGCAAACTGACCTAAAAATTCTAAGTATAGGGGACACACGGCTGAGCGACACGCCCAAGGGGCTGGCCGTGTGTCACAAATGGCCTAGACACATGCCCGTGTGTCTACCCATATGGACCATTTTAAAGGCTATTTGTTTAAGCCTTTGGTCACCCTCAAACATCCATTCACACTCACATGTTGTTTAAACAACTAACATGACATAAGTGTGCCCTTAAAACCTTCTTGGCCAAGGTCATACATGTTACTACATATCTCATTTTATCCTATGATAATATTACCCTCTTTGTGTTAGGGTTACCATTTCAACAATCACATATTTTTGTACTTGGCACATTTTACAACTTATATCCATTATGACCTAAACCATCTCCAAGTGATGGCCACATTTCACATGTCTATTCATGATAAACCACATTTAACCATCACATGAAACATTCAAGCATAACCATGCACAAATAGTAGGTTTACAATCTACATCAAAATGAGCCATATCTCATGGCCATATACAAAATGAATAAGTATATCATTCAAGCCCTTACATTGGCTAGCCAAATGACACATATAACAAAATGACCAAGTATCCTATACATGCCATTATAAAAAAAAAGTTTCTATATACAAAGCAAGACAAGAAATTAGTGTTGACAATGCTCCAACCGTCTTCCAATCTTCACGAGTTTGCGAACTCTGTAAGACAAGGGAAAAGAGATGGGGTAAGCATTTATGTAACACTCCTAACCTGTATACGTTGCCGGAATAAGGTTATGAGGTATTACTTGACTAAACAAAACTTCTATAAGGTCAAAGATACTTACTAGACATAAATTATCAACAATGCAAACATGTCTCATTGATTTTCCATAAGAGCTCTTATAAATTTCCAAAATGACTCACTATCAAAACATAACCGAATATCTAATAACAAATTAACTACTATCAAGTTATAACTAAAACATTTCACCACATTAGTTCAATTATAAGACTTCTCTAAACAAAATGAGCAAGCCATCTTCGCATGGCTATAATGTATACAAAGTCGAAATATCATTCTACGTTTAGTCTATCCTATACATGCCTTAAACCATGATGATATACAATCTTCTCAACTCACATAATGACTCGATAGTGTGATGATATCTCCGGCCATTCCAACTCGAGCTAAAGTATATACCTATAAGAAATGGAAAAGAGAACACGGAGTAAGCTTCAATGCTTAGTAAGTTTTAAGCAATGCAAACAATTAATTTACTTATAGATCGATTATTCAAATTTTCAAGAAATCATTCCTAGATAATTGTCATTTTGGCCAAGTATCCATGAACATAATGCATATTTAGCAAATTCACCTCACTTGAATCTAAACTCAATTAAAACCAAATATTGAAATTACAGATAAGATCATAAGAACTCGAAAAGCATCTCATTAACAAGTTTTAACCATGTTTGCAACAAAATCACAAATTCACTACAAGCTGTCTTCCTAAGCAATAGTCACTAAATTATTTATAACTGGAGTTAAGAAACTCCAAATCAAGTGCCATTAATTTTACCTGAAAATAGACTCATATATCTTCCATCCATCAAATTTTTAGAATTTTTGGTTTGACCAATCAATACCAGATTTTTATTGAAGTTTCCCCTGTTTCACTATTTGACTAATCTGACCACTCTTCAGTACGAATCAAATTTCTCATTATACAGAACTTGAAATATGTTATTGTTTATTTAATTTGAAACTAGACTCATTGAGGAGTCTAAGAATATAAATTTTATCTTATAACCATTTTTGTACCATTTATAATGATTTTCTGAATACAGAACAGGGGACCTCGAAGTCATTTTGACTCTGTTCCACGCCACTTCAAATATCTCATTATTGGAAATTCTTTTGCTTACACGGTTTCTTTTATAAGAAACTAGACTCATTAAGATTTCATGACATAATTTATTCAGCCTCTAACTCAAATTTCACAATTTATGGTGATTTTTTGAAATCACATTACTGCTGCTGTCCCAAGTAGATTTATTACCCATTCTTTGGATTCATATTATTTAACATGTATATCACCAAATCAATCTCATATAACCTTTCACCATAACCGAATACACACATACACATATGAGATTTTCACATATACTTCTCATTTCGTATTCATGATTCAATTCCGATCAATCTAACATATAAAAGTATATAATACATACCTGACCAACTTAATGTATTGAACATATTCAATGGTAGTTTACTACGAACATTCGAAATCATAATCTTACTCCAATCATCGGCATTAAGTCTGCTAGGTTTAAAACCCAAATCCAATCACCACCACAAAGCATGTGGGACTTTAAGCCCAGATATAAAACCAGCACAAAGCCTGCAGGACTTTAGCCCGGATATAACACCAACACGAATGCCTTCGGGACTTAGCCCGGATATAACACCAGCACGAATGCCTTCGGGACTTAGCCCGGATATAACACCAGCACGAATGCCTTCGGGACTTAGCCCGGATATAATTCTCCATTATCATGCACACATATATATATCATAACACATTAGCATTTCATTTACATTACTTGAACACAAGCACAACATGCTTATCAACCATTCCACTTTCGGCTCAATAGCCACATACAAAGAACACGATTTCGTTTCGCTATCCAACATGATTTCTATAACCATTCGGCTACAAGTCATATGCACAAATTATTTATCCCACTACGTAATTCAAGTAGAACCAATAGGTCACAATTTATTTATTATGCTTATATACCATGATTTTATCAAATCATAAGCTAAGTTTCATTACTCAAAGACTTACCTTGACTGTCTTCGAATGACTACGGATATGCTATTCGGTTAGTTTAGCTTTTTCCCTTATCCGAATTAGGCTCCTTAAGCTCTTGAGCTAGATTAAACAAATTCACTTGTCACTAATTCATTAATCATGCCTTTTATTCGGTTATATTATAATTCACTCATAACAAGAATTTCAACTGTTACTTAAAAATGCATTCGGCAGCACATACATTTCAAAACCAATATAATTCTTTCATTCATGAACACATTCGGCTATGTTAAAATAAATTTTTAACAATTTAAGCATCCTCTTCTATCAACTAATATGAGATTTCGTACATTAACATTTCACTCAATTGACATATGACATATTTTAACCCTCCTTCACTACATGACAACAAAACCTAAACTATTTAACATATAACAACAATTTTCCTCAATTCATCTCCTAAGTTCACTTTCGGCTCTTACACAACAAATAAATAATTAACTTTTAATTTCAATACTTAGCAAACTCAAACATTATCTTTCATCCATTACTAATTCAAAACATTAAAATATTCAAGATCCAACACATAGTAGCCAAAACCGAATATCATAAGCTAATGACTTCACCTTAAACTAACTTATTAAGCCTTTAAATCAACTTCTAACCATCTAACATTTAAAATTATCCATCATCTAATCTTCATGCTTACATGCCATAACCGTATGGTTCTTATCACACTTGGACCACAAAATGCAAAAATTTCACAAATTCTAATTACTATCATAAGCTCAATTTCGGCTAACACTCAATTAAATACTTACAATTTATCACTAATTTAGCATTTCAACATATTGTCATTAAACAATTAAGACACAAATATTAAATTTTATCAAACTCAACCAATTCAAGAATTAACAAGCTCAAACCTTATCCTTCTACCATATCTATTTCAAAACATTAACACACTATCCATGAAGTAGAAAACTTCCATGGCCGAATATACATGACAACACCAAACTTAAAATTTACACATGGGCTAAGTAAAAGACTTAGCAACTATCTCAAATTCACTAAAATTTTAAAAGCAAACTCATGGAACATACCTTAATTCAAGATATCTAAAGGACCGAATGCTTAGCTTCAACCTTTCTTTCACTTACGGCAATGGAAGAAGGAATATGGAAACCATTGTTTTTTTTTGTCACCCTTTTTCCTTTTATTTAATTTTGTTTTCATGTTTTAAATTCATTTCATTTAATAATGTATATATATAAAATACATATATTTAACTCAAGCAATCAACATGGTCGGCCACTAATTTGGAAATGGCAAAATTGACATGCAAATCCTCATCTATTAAATCATATAATGTTTGGCCATTAAAAAAAAATTAGCCAAGCACATTTTCTAAGTTTCCAACTTAAGTCCTATTTAATGATTTCACATTCAAATGATAAAAATCATTGCATCAAACTTTCACACATGCATTATCTCATATAATAGACATGAAATTTAACATTTAATTATTTTCATGACTTGGTTTTGTGGTCCCGAAACCACTTCCCGACTAGGGTCAAATTAGGGCTATTACAATTTACATGCTTAGGAAGTTCGGATAACGGGAAGGTAAACTTACCGATTATTTAGCATACATCCATAATGGATATTCATACCAAACATGCATAGTATAATTTCCCTATCACATACACTCAGCCTTCAAGTTAGTCTTGTACAAGTACATTATAGCATCATTTCAAGCATTTTTATTTTTGTTCCTCATTTTAATCCCATTGAACTTCTTTGAATCTCAATGGATATCTCATTCACCGTCAAATCGTGTGAGTGATCATTTTAAATACGCACTCCTGTGAACCTCGCTCTTACAGTGGGATTACCAGTCCAAGCTAAATCCCCCGTATTGTAAACTCATAGAGTAATGTCGGGATTACCAGTCCAGGCTAAATCCCTTACAATGACATATACTCCTATGAGTTCGGATCTGAATTATCAGTCCAGGCTAAATTTAGATCTTAAATAGGATTACCCGTCTGATCTAAATCCACTACCACACATATTCTTCGGGAGGCTCGATCACTAAAGGAACACTCATCTGGGCTAAATCCTTTTACTGTCAATTCATTTCGAGAAATCCATCAGACATCATTTCTATTCAACCAGGACATTTATTGAACACAATATTTATCATACATTGTTCCACAACAATTTCCAATATCATAATGCATACATGAATATACATTTTTAAGTATATTAAGAGTCTACTTCGAGTTACATGAACTTACCTGGTAATTGCTTCGGGTTCGTATTTTGGTTATTCCGAAACCTTTCGTTTTCCACGGTCGAACTCCGAAATTGGTTCCTTGGGGTCTATATCAGTAAAAATAAATTATTAATACCTCACATTGTTCATTTTCGGCTTAAGACTCATCCCCGGTCAAAATGACCAATTTGCCCCTAACCTTTCACATCTTTTTACAATTTAGTCCTAAGGCTCGTATAATGAAATGCATGAAATTTCTAAGTTACCCAAGTCTAGCCGAATATTTTTCTTACTTATAGCAGCTCACATTTTCTTTTATTTCACATTTTTCTATCCATTTTCACAACTTTTACAAAATGGTCCCTTAAGCCATTTCCATGAAAAACTACTTAGTAAAAGTTGTTTACTATCCTTTAAACTCTCATATTCCTCCATAAATTATCAAAACACAAGCATCTCATGCATGAGTAAATTTCTAAACATGAAATCTAGCTTGAAATATGGGTAGAAATAGAGAGAGCATGTTACGGGGATCTCAAAAATACTAAGAACGTAAAAAACGGGGATAGGGAACACTTACTATTGAGCTTAAAAATGTTGAAAACCCTAGCTATGGAGATCTTTTAATTTTCGGCAGCCATGAAGAAGAAATGGCTGAATTTTGCTTCCTTTTTCCCTTTTTATTAATTTTATTAACAAATGACCGAAATGCCCTTCTTTACTAAACTTTCAAATTTCTCAATGCATGCCCATTTCTGTCCAAAAACTTAGAAATTGGACAAATTTCTATTTAAGGCCTCCTAATTAATGATCCATGGAAATTTCATACTAATTGATTCTAGAACCAAAGTTTTTTAATTTATTCAATTTGGTCTCTAATTTCCAATTGGACACCTTATACTTAGAATTTCTTAATGAAACTTTAACACATGCTTATTTTCATATCTTAGACCTCATAATAATCATAAAACAAATATTTTAATGTCGAATTTGTGGTCTCGAAACCACTATTCTGACTAGGCCCAATTTTGAGATGTTACATTTCTCCCCTTTAGGGACTTTCGTCCTCTAAAGTCTTACCAGTAAATAGGTTCGGATATTGACTTCTCATGGCTTCTTCAGGTTCCCATGTGGCTTCTTTCACTCCATGTCTATGCCATAAAACTTTCACCAATGCTATATTCTTGTTTTTCAACTTTTTGACTTCTCTAGCCAAAATCTTAACCGGTTCTTCACCATAAGTCATATTCGGTCTAATCTCAACTTCAGTTGATAAAATCACATATGAGGGGTCTGACCTATATCTACGCAACATGGACACATGGAATACATCATGAATCTTTTCCAATTCAGAAGGCAATGCTAATTGATAGGCTAGCGGTCTAACTCTTTCGGTAATCTCATATGGTCCGATAAACCTTGGACTCAGTTTACCCTTTCGACCAAATCTCAAGACTTTTTTCCATAGAAAAATTTTCAAGAATACTTTGTCTCTGACGTGAAACTTAATCTCTTTTCTCTTCAAGTCAACATTTGACTTTTGCCTATCCGATGCAACTTTTAAACAGTCCTGTATCATTTTAACCTTTTCTTCAGTTTCCTTGACTAAATCAACTCCGTGAATCTTGTGTTCTTTGAGTTCTGTCCAGTACAATGGCGTCCGGCACTTTTGGCCATACAATGCCTTATAAGGTGCCATTTTTAAACTCATCTGGAAACTGTTGTTGTAAGCGAATTCCACCAATGGCAATTATTTTTCCCAACTACCCTGAAATTCAAGAACACAGCACCGTAACATGTCTTCGAGAGTCTGAATCGTTCGCTTTGACTGACCATCAGTCTGTGGGTGGAATGCCGTACTAAAACTCAACTTTGTACCCAAGGCTTCTTGTAGTTTCTTCTAAAATCTCAAAGTGAATCTTGGGTCCCTATCTGAAATAATCGATAACGGTACCACGTGTAATCTCACAATTTATAAAATATACAAGTCGGACAGTTTATCAAGAGAGTAATCAGTCTATACCGGATGAAGTGAGCCGACTTCGTTAGTCTATCAACCACAACCCAAACAACATCTTTCTTTTTCAGGGTCAACAGCAATCCAATCACAAAATCCATGGCAATTCTATCCCATTTCCATTCGAGGACTATCACAGGCTGTAATAAACCCGAAGGTACTTGGCGTTCAGCTTTAACCTGTTGACATATCAAGCATTTTGATACAAATTCAAAGATATCTCTTTTCATACCATTCCACCAGTACATTGTTTTTAAATCATTATACATCTTGGTACTTCCCGGATTAATAGACAAACGACTAACATGTGCCTCTTGCAAAATCTTCCGAATAAGTTCATTGTCTTTGGGTACATAGACCCTATCTTGAAGCATCAAACAATCATTGGAATCAACCCGAAAATCTGACTCAATACCCGTCTCACATTGTGCTCTCTTGACTTGCAAGTCACTATCATTACTTTGAGCTGTACAAATTTCTTGGAGAAATGTCGGTCTGGCTCTTAACTCTGCAAAAACTAAACCATCAACGGACAATGCCAATCGTGTATTCAAAGCCTTCAATGCAAACAAGGACTTCCTACTCAAAGCATCGGTGACCATGTTCGACTTTCCCGGATGATAATCAATTATCAGCTCATAATCTTTAATTGACTCTAACCATCTTTGTTGTCTCAGATTCAATTCCTTTTGAGTCATCAAAAACTTCAAACTCTTGTGATCTGTGAATACACGGCAAGTTTCACTATACAAATGGTGTCTCCAAATCTTCAAGGCAAATACAATGGCAGCTAGCTCCAAGTCATGTGTTGGATAATTTTTCTCGTGTAGCTTCAGTTGCCTTGAAGCATAGGCTATTACTTTGCCCTCTTGCATAAGCACACAACCCAATCCATTCAAGGACGCATCACTGTAAACCACAAATTCCTTTCCCGGCTCGGGTTGAACTGGATCTTCAGTTAGTAACATCTTCAATTTCTCAAAACTCTGCTAACACTTTTCTGACCATTCAAATTTAACATCTTTTTGCAGCAACCTCATTAAAGAAGTTGCAATCATCGAAAATCCTTTTACGAAGCATCGATAGTAACCGGCTAAGCCTAAAAAGCTTCTAACCTCGGTTACGTTCTTTGGCGACTTCCACTCGATAATAGCAGATATCTTATTTGTATCAACTCAGATGCCTTCACCTGAAACAATGTGACCCAAGAATCTTACCTCTCGAAGCCAAAACTCGCTCTTGCTAAATTTAGCATAAGGTTGCTTGTCTCGCAAACTCTGTAAAACAGTCTTCAAATGCTCAGCATGTTCGTTCTCATCCTTGGAATAAATCAGGATATCATCAATAAATACAACAACAAATTTGTCTAAGTATGACCGAAATATCCTATTCATCAAGTCCATAAACACGGCCGGTGCATTTGTCAACCCAAAAGGCATCATAAGAAATTCATAATAGCCATACCTCGTTCTGAAAGCGATCTTAGGCACGTTCGACTCTTTAACCCGCAGCTGGTAATAGCCGGATCTCAGATTTATTTTAGAAAACATAGTGGCTCCCCTCAACTGATCAAACAAGTTGTCAATCCAAGGCAATGGGTACTTGTTCTTGATGGTTACCTTGTTGAGTTGTCAGTAGTCTATACATAATCTCAATGAACCATCTTTCTTTTTCAAGAATAATATAGGAGCACCCCAAGGCGAAAAACTTGGTCTTCCGAAACCCTTATCCGTCAGTTCTTGCAACTGTGCTTTTAACTTTTTCAACTCGGTTGGTGCCGTCCTATACGGAGCAATAGAAATAGGTGTTGTTCCTGGAACTAGCTCAATACCAAACTCTACTTCTCTAACAGGAGGCAAACTAAACAACTCTTCCGGAAATATATCCGGATATTCACACACTATTGGTATCGACTCAATCTTTAACTTTATTCTTTAATATTTAGTACAAAAGCAAGGTAGGCTTCATACCCTTTTCTCATATACTTTTAAGCCCTCATTGAGGTAATCACAATCGGTGGTGTATTCAACTCACTTGAAGTAACTCGAAGAATTTCGCCATCTGAACATTTCAATTCAATATATTTTCTACCACAATTTACTATCACATCATGAATGGCCAACCAATCCATGCCAAGTATTACATCAAATTCATCGAAAGGTAAAAGCATAAGGTTAGCTGGAAAATAATGACCTTGAATCGTCAAAGGATAATTCTTACAAACTTTATCTACTAATATAGACTTGCCTAGAGGGTTCGACACCTTAATCACAAATTCTGTTGGTTCCACAGACATGTTCAGGCTAGATGCTAATTTTGTGCAAATGTATGAATGGGTCGATCCTGGGTCAACAATAACATGAGTATCATAGATAGAAAATATACCCGTAATGACATCAGGAGCTGATGCCTCCTCTTTAGCGCGTATGGCATAGGTTTTTGCTGGAGCTCGAGCCTTTGATTTTGTTGTAGAATCCTTGGCAACAATTCAACTGCCACTTACACTTTCGGGATGTCTCAGAGGTCTACCTCAAGAAATAAGAGCGTTCGGCTTCGGGGATAATTCAACCTCTTTATCAGCTCGCTCCGAGTAATCTCTAAGAAAGTGGTCAAGAGAACCACACCTAAAACATGCTCCACTCTTCATTCGGCACTCTCCGAAATGAAATTTATCGCAACTTTTACATCTCGGCTTTTGATCATCGGCGCTTCCTACACTAGTTACTATAGGGGAAGAAGACTTCGGGTTGTGACGTTTGGAACTTCTTGCTCTACCTGAATATCCCACTGACAAAGTAGAACTTTCTTGGTGACTCCACGATTTCTTTGTGGGAAATGAGTGCGTCTTACCACTGGATCTCTTACTTGAAATTCAAGCTTCTCTCATCGCTTGTTTTCTTTCATTATTAAACTCTTCAGCCTTCTTGGCCCGATCAGCTAATGCAGTAAATTATCGTATCTCGAGGATCCCAATTGGCAACTTAATTTCCTCATTCAGACCTTCCTCGAAGCGCTTACACATTTCTGCCTCTGATTGAACCCATTCATTCGCATACTGACTGAACCTTACGAATTCTCTTTCATATTCTGACACGATTCTATTTCTTTGTTTGAGTTCTAGGAACTCCTTTCGCTTCTAACCTAAGAACCTCTGACTAATGTGCTTCTTTTTAAACTCAGATTGGAGAAATTCCCACGTGATACTCTTTGTCGGTGCCACTGAGGATACAGTCTTCCATCAGTGGTATGCAGTGTCCTTCAGTAACGATACTGTGCATTTCAAACTCTCCTCAGGAGGTACATGACAGTTCATTGAGAACCTGCATCGTATTCTCAAGCCAAAATTCAGCACGTTCCGGGTCGTCATCAATTGTGGCCTTAAACTCTTTGGCTCTGTAATTCCTAAGTTTATCCATTGAGGCCTTACCAATTCCTACAGGTGCCATACCTTGTGGTACTTCTTCTTCGGGTCGAGCAGGGGGCGGAGGAGGTCATGGTATATTGGGACGATTTCTCAAGTAATCCCCAAACCACTCATCCATCATTTAAAAAAAGTGGCTTTCGCCTCTTCTCAGCCATTAGACAGAGGTCTTCTACTACTACTAGAAGTAGATCGCTGTACGGAAGCAGGAGCATGGCTCTCGGCTCCCTCAGACTCATCTTGGGCTTGATCGAAAGACATTTACTATATTCAAATACAATTAAAAGGGTTAGGAGATGTCACACTATCATAACGTGTATAATGGCATGTATAGCTAGAATCGATACATGCTACGTTAGTCCGAGAATCGACTAAACTGTAGCTCTAGTACCACTAAATGTAACACCCCTTACCCTACTCGAGACCAGGACAAGGTGCAAGGCATTACCATACACAAACGAGACACTTCTAGAAAATACAGGCTATAAAATTTCTTTTCAAATTTAAAACCGATGAAACAAAATCATATTGTCCCCATTATGGACCTACGAGGTCCAAACCATACATTAAAAGCAATTCGGGACAAAGTCGAGAACTTAAGAAGATTTTATAAAAATCCTTAGGGTTAAGCCTCACACGCCCAAATAGAGGCAATGCACATGCCCGTGTGCTTTGGAACACACCCGTGTTGAATTATTGGAATTTATTTTCCATTTCGAAACAACAGGGGTTTTTATACGACCAAGCACACGCCCATGTCCTTGACCTGTGTCCCTCACACGGCCTAGACATGACCGTGTAATAACCTGTGTCCAAAAACTCGAACATTCTGTTTATGACATCATCATTTATCTAGGGGCACACGGCTAAGGCACACGCCCGTGTGCTAGGCCGTGTCCTCTACACAATTGAGACACACGACCGTGTCTCTGCCCGTGTGTTTACTACAATGCAAACTGACCTAAAAATTCTAGGTATAGGGGACACACGGCTGAGCAACACGCCCAAGGGGCTGACACACGACCTAGACACATGCCCGTGTGTCTACCCATGTGGACCATTTTAAAGACTATTTTTTAAGCCTTTGGTCACCCTCAAACATCCATTCACACTCACATGTTGCTTAAATAACTAACATGACATAAGTATGCCCTTAAAACCTTCTTGGCCAAGGTCATACATGTTACTAAATGTCTCATTTTATCCTATGATAATATTACCCTCTTTGTGTTAGGGTTACCATTTCAACAATCACATATTTTTGTACTTGGCACATTTTATAACTCATATCCATTATGACCTAAACCATATCCAAGTGATTTGGCCACATTTCACATGTCCATTCATGATAAACCACATTTAACCATCACATGAAACATTTAAGCATAACCATGCACAAATAGAGGTTTACAACCTACATCAAAATAAGCCATATCTCATGGCCATATACAAAATGAATAAGTATATCATTCAAGCCCTTACATTGGCTAGCTAAATGACACATATAACAAAATGACCAAGTATCCTATACATGCCATTATAACAAAAAAAAAGTTTCTATATGCCAAAGAAAGACAAGTTGATAGTGTTGACAATACTCCAGCCGTCTTCCAATCTTCATGAGTTCGCGAGCTCTATAAGACAAGGGAAAAAAGAGGGGGTAAGCATTTACATGCTTAGTAAGTTCGGAAAACAGGAAGGTAAACTTACCGGTTATGTAGCATATATTCATAATGGATATTCATACCAAACATGCATAGTATAATTTCCCTATCACATACACTCAACCATCAAGTTAGTCTTGTACAAGTACATTATAGCATTAGTCTTAGATGAGCTCATCATTTCAAGCATTTCTATTTTCATCCCTCATTTTAATCCCATTGAACTTCTCGAAATCTCGATGGATATCTTATTCACCGTCAAATCGTGTGAGTGATCATTTTAAATACGCACTCTCGTGAGCCTCACTCTTACAGTGGGATTACTAGTCCAGGCTAAATCCCTCGTATTGTAAACTCATAGAGTAATGTTGGGATTACGAGTCCAGGCTAAATCCCTTACAATGACATATACTCCTATGAGTTCGGATCTAAATTATCAGTCTAGGCTAAATTCAGATCCTAAATCGGATTACCCATCCGGGCTAAATCCATTGCCACACATATTCTTCAGGAGGCTCGATCACTAAAGGAACACCCGTCCGGGCTAGATCCTTTTACCGTCAATTCATTTCGAGAAATCCGTTAGACATCATTTTTATTCAATCGGGACATTTATCGACATAATATTTATTATACCTTGTTTCACAACAATTTCCAATATCATAATGCATACATGAATATACATTTTTAAGTATATTAAGAGTCTACTTCGAGTTACACGAACTTACCTGGTAATTACTTCGGGTTCGTATTTCGGTTATTCCGAAACCTTTCGTTTTCTACGGTCGACCTCCGGAATTGGTTCCTCAGGGTCTATATCAGTAAAAATAAATTATTAATACCTCACATTATTCATTTTCGACTTAAAACTCACCCTTAGGTAAAATGACCAATTTGCCCTTAACCTTTCACATCTTTTTACAGTTTAGTCCTAAGGCTCGTATAATGAAATGCATGAAATTTTTAAGTTACCGAAGCCTAGCCGAATATTTTTCTTGCTTATAGCATCCCACATTTTTCTACCCATTTTCACAGCTTTTACAAAATGGTCCCGTAAGTCATTTCCATGAAAAGCTACTTGGTAAAAGTTGTTTACTATTCTTTAAACTCTCATATTCCTCCATAAATCATCAAAACACAAGCATCTTATGCATGGGTAAATTTCTAAACATGAACTCTAGCTAGAAATATGGGTAGAAATAGAGAGAGCATGTTACGAGGATCTCAAAAATATGAAGAACGTTAAAAACGGGGCCAGTGAGCACTTACTATTGAGCTTGAAAATGTTGAAAACCCTAGCTAAGGAGACCCTTTAATTTTCAGCGGCCATGGAGAAGAAATGGCTGAATTTTTCTTCCTTTTCCCTTTTTACTAATTTTATTGCCAAATGACTAAAATGCCCTTCCTTACTAAACTTTCAAATTTCTCCATGCATGCCCATTTTTGTCCAAAAACTTAGAAATTAGGCAAATTTCTATTTAAGACCTCCTAATTAATAATCCAGAGCAATTTCATACTAATTGCTTCTAGAACCCAAGTTTTTATAATTTATTCAATTTGGTCCCTAATTTCCAATTGGACACCTTATACTTAGAATTTTTTCTTGAAACTTTAAACATGCTTATTTTCATAATCTTAGACCTCATAATAATTATAAAACAAATATTTTAATGTCATATTTTTGGTCTCAAAGCCACTATTCCGACTAGGCCTAATTTTGGGATGTTACAGACACAATAGCCATAATCCTTTACAAGTTGATGGAAGAACCTTGACAGCACACTGTGAAGTATGGAAAGTGTTGATATCATTTAAAGGGGATCCTAGGTGACCTATCTTGTTCATTTCCCATCATTCCCTCAGAGGGTATACAGGCTTTGAGTGTTATGGAGATTGACACAACTATTGCTGCAGATGCAGAAATTGATCAACCATCCATGTCACATAGCCAAGCTCAAGCTCTAAGTGAGGAAATGTCTTCTAACTATTCAATGTATAAGTATACATTGTCAACTTGTAATATAATTTTATTTACAATGAAACACTAGAGCATTCTAAGGACCGAACCCAAGGGATTGATAAGGGAAAATGCAATAATAAAGTTGTTATATCAAGCATTATTTGATAATATGTTTTGATGTAACAAATTAAAATATTTTTGAACAAAATTGGCAAAATTGTATCTTCAAATGAAGTCTAAGAGATATAATTTTGAACCTACTCTTTGAACTCTTAGAAAAGTTTTTGAATCAATATTTAAATCAAGTTGAGATGGTTTCAATCAAGTTAAAACTTTTTAATCAAATTTAAATTGTCTTAATACAAGTCAGTATGGCTTTAGGCCAAAAAGTATTGATACTTTTTAGCCAAGTTTTGATAGTTTCCAAATAGTTTCCAAAATATCGATACCCCTTAAAAAATTGGTAGCAAAGTGACATTCTAATTTTCAAATAATTCAGCTAAGTATTGACCCAATATCAATATTTTTTATATGGCAATATACGGTACATTAAGAATAAAGAACGTACCCGTGATGATGTCCAGAGCATCTCCATCCTCTCGGTGATGAGCAGCATAAACTAAGGCCGGCTGTCTCATCTCATCCTATTCAGCACCTCTGCTCGATGCTCTCTACCCACGACCCATACCATTACCACCTTTGGCTTGTCCACAGCCCCTCGGTGGCTATTGCATTACCCTCTGTGGCTGTGCCGTACCAGTATCTGGAGCTTGCCTCTAATTAGCCCTCAACGGACACTCCCTAATTGTAACACCCCTAACCCGTATTCGTCGCCGGAGGGGTAAGGAATATTACCAAATAAGTAGAAAATTCATTTGACAATACTCAGGTAATTTCCGATAGCATACCATTGAATTCGAATTTCATTTATACACTATGCAAAGCAATCTTCTCAATTTAAATAGTACCTTAATTCATTCCTAAGTTTAATTCACATCAAAACATTTAAAACATTAATCGATTATCATCCACACATACACATTAATTTTGTGGAGCGCATATAATAACTTAACAAGCCATTTTCGCATGGCTATACATATATACATCACCAAAAAGATACGTAATTAACATCAAAAGTCAATCCTATACAAGCCATTATCAAGGTTCATTTACAATAGTACCGAAAGGTTTAGATAGTGTGGACGACTTCGACTTTGGATCTCCCGAGTCCGATAGTTCACAAACAAAATCTATAAAACAGGGAATAAAGGCAAAAAGAGTAAGCATTTCAATGCTTGGTAAGTCTTAAGTAATGAAATCATTTATAACTAAAGCATAGCATTCATAAGGCTCATCATCTTTCTGACTAAATGTAGTCATGATTAAATATACTCCTATTGTTCATACATGTCATCTTAAATTTTTCCTTAAACACGAGTTCGTATGTAGATAATCTCTTTTTACCCAACTAACCTCATAATTATGCCAAATACATCTAATTCGATTACAAGGCTAAATAAATGCAAATACGCAAAAATCACATACTTATGTTACTTCACACTTCAACCCATATACTTACATGCTCATAGTCAATCTTAACTTAATTTCAATGTATATAAGGTGCATACCTGATCATATTAGGGTTGCAAGCCCATCAATAGAAATTATTACAACAAGATCGCACATTTCCAACCCAATTACCTTCGGGATTTAGCCCGGATGTAACAACCAGCACAAATGCCTTTGGGACTTAACCCGAAAATAGCAACCAGCATGAATGCCTTCGGGACTTAACTCGGAAATAAAAACCAGCACGAATGCCTTCGGGACTTAACCCGGGAATAACAACCAGCACAAATGCCTTCGGGACTTAACCCGGAAATAACAACCAGCATGAATGCCTTGGGGACTTAACCCGGATATAATCCTCAATTGTCATGCACAAAATATATTTATATTATAAATCATTAACAATTTATTTACATTATTAGATCACAAACACAACATAATTATCCATCATTCCATTTTCGGCTCAACAGCTCATACAAATAACACGATTCCGTTTCGCTACTCCACATGATTTTCTATAACCATTCAACTATAAGCCGATGCACTACCCATTTATTTCAATATGTAAATCAAGAGAAACCATCAGGTCACAATTTATTTATTGTGCTATATATATAAATATATAACATTGTTTAATAAAATCATAAGCTAAGTTCCATTACTCAAAGACTTACCTCGGATTTATTTGAACAACTGCGGATAGGCTACTCGATTGCTTTCTCTTTTCCCTTATTCGAAATTGCCCCCTATGCTCTTGAGCTTTAATTCAACAAATTTTAAACTAATCATTAATCGACTATTCAAATATTATTTTCAGAATATAATACATATATATTCGACTTTCACACATACAGATTATAGTAAGCTTATAAGAAAACATTAAGCAACTCCTTAACAAATTTTTATCAATGATTACCTTATAACACAAATTCACAATAAGCTGTCTTCCTAAGCAACATTCACTAAATTATTTATAACTAGAGCTAAGAAACTCCAAATCAATTGCCATAAAATTTCCCTAAAAATAGACTCATATATATTTTATCCATAAAAGTTTCATAATTTTTAGTTTGGCAAATCAATACCAGATTTTTCTTAAAGTTTCCCTTGTTTCATTGTTTGACTAATCTGACCACTCTTCACTACAAAATAAATTTCTCATTGTACAGAATTCAAAACATGTCCTTGTTTATTTCATTTGAAACTAGACTCATTAAGGAGTCTAAGAATATAAATTTCATCATTTTAATATTTTTATACTTTTTATAGTGATTTTATAAAAACAGAACAGGGGATCTAGAAGTCATTTTGACTCTGTCCTACATTACTTCAATTATCTCATTATAGGAAATTATTTTTCTTTTATAGTTTCTTTTATAAGAAACTAGACTCATCAAGCTTTAATTACATAATTTATTCAGCTTCTAACTCAACTCCCACAATTTATAGTGATTTTTCCAAAATCACTTTACTGCTGCTGTCCTAAAGAGATTATTGCCAATTCACTCTTTCACACATTCTTCGTATACATATTATTTAATTATTTATCACCCTAGATATTATTAGCTAAATAGATCAATTGAACATATATACCGCCAAGACTGTACCTAATAATTTTACTTATACATAACATTACTCAAATTCTTCGAAATCATACTAACAAAAATATCATGTACTATGCCGAACCTTTAGGAAATCAAGCACCTAATTTATCCATTTCAAAACACCTAATCGGCATTTGTTCAAGACATTAAGCAAAGTCTATGTTCGGCTATTACACATATGAGTATTAGAAATTATAGTTTTTAACAAGATCAACTTCTTTCATCAACAATTTCTTCATCAAAACTTAAAGATAAAAATCAAATTCCTTCCTTATCTACCATAACCGAATGTTCAATTCAACCATCCAAATTCAAAGTTTTGGCATGGGCTAAGTAAGTAGCATGATGAGTAACCTAAAACAAACTACAATTTCAAAAATCTAACTTGATTTACTAACCTTCCTTAGGTTTCAAATGGCCGAATGTTTGCTCCCCTTTTTCTCCCTTTTGGTTCGGCTAAGAAGAACAAAGTTAAGACTTTGTTTTCTTCCCATTCTTTCTATTATTCTTTATTTTATTCATCTATACTATAACATATAAAGCCATTAACTAATAATTAATACATATTTTTATATATCACTTCATCATGGCCGGCCACTAATTGTCAAAAATGGATATTTGACATGCAAACCCATCCTTTTTCTAACATGCATTATTACACCACTTTAAGTTTAACCTATTATCTTTCACATTTATTTCACATGAGTCCTATTTAATCTATTTCACATCCAAATGATAAAATTAAAACATGAAACTTTTGCACGTGCATGTACACATACAGTAAGCATAGATTATAACGGTTAATTATTTTTATGACTCGGTTTTGTGGTCCCAAAACCACTTTCCGACTAGGGCCAAATTAGGGTTGTCACAACTCTCCCCCTCTTAAGGAATTTTCGTCCCCGAAAATCTTACCAGTGAATACATTTGGGTATCGTTCTTTCATAGATTTCTCGATTTCCCATGTAGCTTCTTCGATCCCGTGTTTGAACCATAACACCTTTACTAACGGAACCTTTTTGTTTCGCAACTCTTTCACCTCGCGAGCTAGGATACGAATCGGTTCTTCTTCATAACTCAAATCAGATTGAATTTCAACCTCTGATGGGTTAATTATGTGCGATGGATCGGATCTATAATGTCGAAGCGTCGAGACATGAAAAACGTTGTGAATCTTTTCAAGTTCAGGGGGTAAAATCAATCTGTATGCGACTGGCCCAATTCGTTCGGATATCTCATACGGCCCGATGAACCTCGGACTCAATTTGCCTTTACGGCCAAATCTGAGCACCTTTTCCAAGGTGAAACTCTAAGAAATACTTTGTCTCCAACCTGATATTCAATGTCTTTTCGTTTTAAATCCGCATACGACTTCTGACGATTCGAAGCTGCCTTCAGACTTTCACGGATTACTTTTACTTTTTGCTCAGCATCTTTAATCAAATCAACCCCGAAGATTTTACTTTCACTAAGCTCAGTCCAAAACAACGGTGTATGGCATTTACGACCGTACAAAGCCTCGTAAGGTGCCATTTTAATGCTTGATTGAAAACTATTGTTGTATGCAAATTCAACCAAAGGTAAATATCGTTCCCATGAACCACTAAACTCAAGGATGCAACATCTCAACATATCCTTGAGTATCAGAATTATCCGCTCAGATTGACCATCAGTCTGGGGATGAAAAGCAGTGCTAAAATGCAACTTGGTACCCAAAGCTTCTTGCAATTTCTTCCAAAATCGTGATGTGAATCTCGGATCTCTATCCGACACAATAGAAATAGGTACCGCATGTAACCTTACGATCTGAGAAATGTACAATTCAGCTAGTTTTTCCAGTGAATAATCTGTACGTACAGGAATAAAATGAGCCGACTTTGTCAATCTATCAACAACGACCCAAATCGCTTCTTTCTTACTTGGCGATAATGGCAACCCAGATACAAAATCCATTGTAATTCGATCCCATTTCCATTCAGGTATCAAGATTGGCTGAAGTAACCCCGAAGGCACTTGGTGTTCTGCTTTCACTTGTTGACATATCAAACACTTCAAAACAAAATCAGAAATGTCTCGTTTCATACTAGGCCACCAAAACTGACGTCTCAGATCATTGTACATTTTTGTACTCCCCGGGTGAACTGACATTCGGCTACTATGAGCCTCGCTCAAAATTACTGA
The DNA here is from genome assembly GCF_007990345.1 of Gossypium hirsutum. Lineage (NCBI taxonomy): Eukaryota > Viridiplantae > Streptophyta > Magnoliopsida > Malvales > Malvaceae > Gossypium > Gossypium hirsutum. The sequence goes on from NC_053436.1 coordinate 80,806,071, forward strand.
AATAAGTTCCGACTTTCTTGGAATACACAATCGACTTCTGAACCTCAGGCAATCATTGTCGTCGATTTGAAACTCTGATTCAACATTTGAGACACATTTGGTTCATTTAATAACCAATTCTTCATTGACTTTCTGAGCTTCACAAATTTGATGAATCAATAATGGTTTAGCCTTTAATTCTGCTACTAACACATTATCGGATGTCACGGACAGATGTACATTCATCGCTCGCAAAGTAAACAGTGATTTACGACTTAAAGCATCAGCAACTACATTAGCCTTTCTCGGGTGATAATCAATGACAAGCTCGTAGTCTTTCAACAACTCAAGCCAACGTCTTTGTCGTAGATTCAAATCTCTTTGAGTCATCAAATATTTAAGGCTTTTGTGATCCGAATACACATGACACTTCTTTCCAAACAAGTAATGTCACCAGATCTTTAAAGCGAATACGATGGCAGCTAATTCGAGATCATGGGTCGGATAGTTTTTCTCATGTGGCTTTAATTGCCTCGACGCGTAAGCTACAACTCGACCTTCTTGCATCAACACACAACCCAGCCCAAGTAAGGATGCATCACTGTAAATGACAAACTCTTTACCGGATTCGGGCTGCACTAGCACTAGAGCTTCAGTCAGATAGGTTCTTAGTTGGTCGAAACTTTTCTGGCACTTTTCTGACCATTCAAACTTAACATCTTTCTGAAGTAGCTTCGTCATTGGTGTAGCTATCATCGAAAAACCTTTTACAAACCGTCTGTAGTAACCGGCAAGTCCCAAAAAGCTCCGAACTTCAGTAACATTTCTAAGAGGCTTCCAATCAAGTATGGCTGATATTTTACTTGGATCAACCCTAATACCCGATGCGGATACTACATGCCCCAAAAAGCTAACTTCTTTCAACCAGAATTCACACTTACTAAACTTAGCATATAACTGCTTGTCCCGTAAAATCTGCAATACTAATCTCAGGTGCTCGACATGTTCGGTTTCATCTCGTGAATAAATCAAGATGTCATCTATAAACACAACTACGAACCGGTCCAAATATTGTCTGAAAATTCGATTCATCAAGTCCATAAATACCGCAGGGGCATTAGTGAGCCCAAACGACATCACTAAGAACTCGTAGTGACCGTATCTCGTTCTGAAAGCAGTTTTGGGTATATCTGATTCTCGAACTCGCAACTGATAGTAGCCCGATCTCAATTCTATCTTTGAAAACACTGAGGCTCCCTTCAGCTGATCAAACAAATCATCAATACGTGGTAATGGATTTTTATTCTTTATGGTCACTTTATTCAATTGACGATAGTCGATGCACATTCTCATGGTTCCGTCTTTCTTTTTCATAAACAATACTGGTGCACCCCATGGTGAAAAACTCGGTCGAGCGAAACCTCTATCCATCAGCTCTTGCAACTGAGCTTTCAATTCCTTTAATTCGGTTGGTGCCTTACGATACGAAGCTATTGAAATCGGTGTAGTCCCAGATACAAGTTCAATGCCAAACTCTACTTCCCGAACAGGTGGCAACTCCGGTAATTCTTCGGGAAAAACATCTGGATATTCACAAACCACTGGCACTAATTCAATCTTCCTTTCTAATTCCTTACTATCAAGTACGTAAGCAAGATACACTTCACACCACTTTCTTACATATTTTTGAGCCGACATCGAGGATATTATTATTGATGACAATCCGTTCAAATCAGTAGACTCAACTCAGATTACCTCCTTATTTGTACATCTCAAATCAATGGTCTTACTTTTGCAATTCACCACTGCACCATGTACGGTCAACCAATCCATACCGAGGATAACATCAAATTCATCAAACGGTAAAAGCATCAAATCAGCCGGAAAACAGGAACCTCGGATTATTAAGGGGCATTTCTTACACACCTTATCGACAAGCACATATTGACCCAAGGGATTTGACACCCTAATAACAAATTCAGTAGACTCAACAGGTAAAGTCTTACTGGATGCAAAAGTCTCACATATATAAGAATGAGTAGAACCAGGGTCAATCAAAGCAATCACATCAGTATCAAAGAGAGTGAAAGTACCGGTAATAACATTAGGTGAAGAAGCATCCTCGCGTACACGTGTAGCATAAGCTCTAGCAGGAGCACGAGCCTCAGATCTGGTCGTAGCATCTCTAGACCCTCTCTGACCGCTACTAGCATTCCCCGCATTCCTCAATGGTCTACCTCGAGCTATAGCAGTACCCGGTTTTCCACTCTGATTCACATTTTGTTCTGACAGCTTTGGGCAGTCTTTGATGAAATGATCGGGTGATCCGTATCTATAGCAAGAATGATCATGAAATCTACAACTCCCCGAATGCCATTTTCCACAAAATCTGCACTCGGTCCTATCTCTTCGGTCATTTCCAACACTGGCAACTGAGGTGACTCGCGTACTCATAGGAGGTCGATCATGGTCTCGTCTGGAAAAACCTGTAATGTTCTTAGATCGTCAAAAATCATCTCGAAATTTCTTCGATGATTGCTGAAAAGGCTTTCCCGAAGATCTTATATGAAACTCTCTAGTTCCAACATCAGCTTTCCTTTTTTCATTACTAAGCTCCTCGGCTTTGCAAGCTCGCTCAACTAGTACCACGAACTCTCTGATTTCAAGAATACCAACAAACATTTTAATATCTTCATTTAACCCGTCTTCAAAGCGCTTACACATAATAGCCTCAGACGATACACATTCCCGAGCATATCTGCTAAGTCGGGCGAACTTCCGTTCATATTCAGTAACTAACATGGAACCTTGTTTAAGTTCAAGAAATTCTTTCCGCTTCTGATCGATGAACCTCTGAGTAATATATATTTTTCGAAATTCAGTTTGGAAGAACTCCCACGTCACCCGCTCTCTGGGTAAAACAAAAACCAATGTATTCCACTAATAATAGGCGGAATTACGTAGCAAAGATATAGTACACTTTAGGCATTCATCGGGTGTGCAAGATAGTGCATCAAGTACTCGAATAGTATTTTCCAACCAAAATTCAGCTTGGTCGGCATCATCACAGTCTGTAGCTTTAAATTTAGTAGCCCTGTGCTTTCGAATCCTGTCAACCGGGGGCTTGTTCAACTTCATCTGATCAATTACAGGAGGTATTGTGGGTGCAGGGGGTGTATTTGTTGGAAATGGGGGTTGTGGAGCAGCCGTATTAGTTCTAATGTATTGGTTAAACCAATCATTCATCACGTTATAAAAGGCTTGTCTAGCCTCGTCATTTTGATTGCTTGCTATAGGTTGAGAGTCTATCGGCGCGGTCCCGCGTGCAGGAGCAGGCGCTACACTCTCAACATCATCAGCTATCACTCGATCGGGATCTATTACTATACAAAATAAAACATTTTTAATTGTCAGAAATCGCCACACTATCATATTAACACATAATGGCATGTATAGCTACACCCCAAATATTTTACGGTAGTTCTAGAATCGATTAAACCGTGGCTATGATACCAATAAAATGTAACACCCCTAACCCATATCCGTCGCCGGAGGGGTAAGAAATATTACCAAATAAGTACGAAAATTCATTTGACAATACTCAGTTAATTTCCGATAGCATACTATTGAATTCGAATTTCGTTTATACACTATGCAAAGCAATCTTCTCAATTTAAATAGTACCTTAATTCATTCCTAAGTTTAATTCACATCAAAACATTTAAAACATTATTCGATTATCATCCACACATACACATTAATTTTGTGGAGCGCATATAATAACTTAACAAGCCATTTTCGCATGGCTATTCATATATACATCACCAAAAAGATACGTAATTAACATCAAAAGTCAATCCTATACATGCCATTATCAAGGTTCATTTACAAGAGTACCGAAAGGTTTAGATAGTGTGGACGACTTCGACTTTGGATCTCCCGAGTCCGATAGTTCACGAACAAAATCTATAAAACAAGGAATGTAGGCAAGAAGAGTAAGCATTTCGATGCTTGGTAAGTCTTAAGTAATGAAATCATTTATAACTAAAGCATAGCATTCATAAGGCTCATCATCTTTCTGACTAAATGTAGTCATGATTAAATATACCCCTATTGTTCATACATGTCATCTTAAAATTTTCCTTAAACACGAGTTCGTATGTAGATAATCTCTTTTTACCCAACTAACCTTATAATTATGCCGAATACATCTAATTCGATTACAAGGCTAAATAAATGCAAATACGCAAAAATCACATACTTATGTTACTTCACACTTCAACCCATATACTTACATGCTCATAGTCAATCTTAACTTAATTTCAATGTATATACGGTGCATACCTGATCATCTTAGGGTTGTAAGCCCATCAATAGAAATTATTACGACAAGATCGCACATTTCCAACCCAATTACCTTCGGGATTTAGCCCGGATGTAACAACCAGCACAAATGCCTTCGGGACTTAACCCGGAAATAGCAACCAGCATGAATGCCTTCGGGACTTAACCCGGGAATAACAACTAGCATGAATGCCTTCGGAACTTAACCCGAAAATAACAACCAGCATGAATGCCTTCGGGACTTAACCTGGATATAATCTTCAATTGTCATGCACAAAATATATTTATATTGTAAATCATTAACAATTTATTTACATTATAATATCACAAACACAACATAATTATCCATCATTCCATTTTCGGCTCAACAGCTCATACAAATAACACGATTCCGTTTCGCTACGCTACACGATTTTCTATAACCATTCGACTACAAACCGATGCACTACCCATTTATTTCAATATGTAAATCAAGAGAAACCATCAGGTCACAATTTATTTATTGTGCTATATATATAAATATATAACATTGATTAATAAAATCATAAGCTAAGTTCCATTACTCAAAGACTTACCTCGGATTTTGTGACAGCCCAAAATTGACCCTAGTCAGAAAGTGGTTTCGGGACCGCTAAACCGAGTCACCGAAATGTTTGAATGTGATATTTATTGTCTAGAATATGTAATTATGAATGTGTGAAAATTTCAAGCTTCGATTTAGTCGATTGCATGTGAATTTAGTCAATAGGACTTATGTGCGACATTTTTGAAATGTGATAGGTCGAAGCATAAGGACCTATTAGTGCATGAAATAAAAAGGGGGGACTTGCATGTCAAATTCCCCCCTAATTAGTAGTGGCCGGCCATGACAAGCATGGTAGACCAAGTGTGATGGGCAAGACATGTCATAGACATGTTGTGTTGGTGCATCATGGGTGGAAAAAAATAAAATAAGGAGAATGGGCATAAAATAATGAAAGGGAATATGATGGAAACAAAAAAAAGTGTGTGGTTGTCTCCCCCCCCATTTTGCCGAAACTAGAAAGAAAAACAAAAAAAAAGTGCTCATCCTTTGGTTCATCTTTGGCCAAAAATTTTAAGGAGGAAGGAAGAAGAAAGGTTGAAGAGGTTCGGCCATGCATGTAACTAGGCTAAGGTATGTTTGATGATGTTCCATGAGATGCATGCATGTTTTAGTTGTTAGCTTGAGTTCTACCTAGCCCATGGTCTAAATCTTGCTATGTGATGGAAATGACACTCGGCCATGGATGCATCATTCTTGCTTGGTGTTGATGTTGTGTCAGTAAGATACCAAGTTATTTTTGTGACCAAGTTGAGATTTGAATTTTTGGAATAAGTAAGGTTTTCGGCTATGGAGATTAATAAGGGTGATGGTTGTGTTTCATGCTAAATCTAGATGAAAAATGGTAGTTACTTACATCTTGATGATTATGAGTTTCTTTCTTGGTTCTACCTTAGATCCATGAAGTATATTTTTATTTGGTGTTGATGGAAGTATCAGCCATGGTATATCCATGAGTGTGATTTATGCTTATTGCATGGTAGGTAAGATTTATGTTTTGGATATATGTTTAAATTTGGTTATAATCAAAATTTGGGATTCGGCTCTTGCACATATATATATGATTGCACATGATGGTGCTTCGATTATGGATTAAATGATGGATGCGTATTGAGTATAATATGGAATGCATTAGTTAGTAAAATGTATGTCATTTATGTGTGGTATTAAGTATATAATCGGCCTCAACATAGACATGCATATTCGGCCATAGGAAGAAGATTGGTGTTGCATGTATTCGGTTAGAGGCAAGCATATTGATGCTTTTGTCTTGGCTTAGAAAATTCGGCCAAGGGGGAAAATTAGCTAAAATGTTGGGTTTGATTCATGATTCCGTACATATGTGACTTTAATGTCTAATGTATAAATATGGGCTAAGTGCCTTGTGTTCCTCTTTTCGATGCTCAAATGATTAAATCAATTTATTTGTTTAATTAAGCTCAAGAGCAAAGGGGAACTAAATCCGATAAAGGGAAGGAAAAAGTGGTCGAATAGCTATCGGAATCGTTCGACAACACCCGAGGTAAGTTCTTGAGTAAAAGAGCTTAAATTATGATTTGATTAGATCATGTTTTAAGCAAATCAAAATCATGCTCTTTGTGTGGCTATTGAGCCGAAATTGCAAGAATGATAAGTGTCTTGTGTTTGAGTTTTGCTAACGAAAACGAAATACGAATGTGCCATGATTTATTGTTAAATGTGCATGGTTATTTGAATGATGTCCGGGCTAAGTCTCGAAGGCTTTGTGCTAAGTGACCATATCCGGACTAAGATCCGAAGGCATTTGTGCGAGATACTAATTCCGGGCTAAGCCCGAAGGCATTTGTGCGAGTTACTAAATCCGGGTTAAGTCCCGAAGGCAATTGTGCGAGTTACTATAACCGGGCTATGTCCCGAAGGCATTTGAACGAGTAGCTATATCCGGTTAAATTCCGAAGGTATGTGATTTGGGAATGAATGATCTTGCTGTAAAAATTTCAGTAAATACTCTAGAAACATCCCAACATTGAGGTATGTTTCGTATGTGCTTGAATTTAGTTGAGCCCTTACAAATAAGTATTCGCTCAGTTGATAAACGAGCTACCGGCCTTTGGCTAAGTTGATCTTTTGTGTATGTACATAAGGGTTGGTAATGTGAAGCAAGTATGATATTGAAAAATTGTGCATATGAAATTATCCGTTTAGCTACATGAATGCTATACTTTTGTTGTGCTGGAATTCCTTGCTCAAAACTTACTAAGCATAAATTGCTTACTCCGTTTCTTTGATCCTCTGTTTTATAGATTTTGGTTCTCCAGCTATCGGACTCGGGATTTTGAAGTCGAAGTCGCCCACACTATCAAAGCCCCCCCTTTTGGTACAATTTTGGTTGAACTTCGAAATGGCATGTATAGGACTACCCGTTTGTTGTGGGTCATGGACCCTTTGGACTTGTATAATTTTGGATAGCCATGCGAAAATGGCTTATATATGTTTGAGTATAATGTTATAATCATTTGGTGTGGATATGCTTGACAAGGATTGGCCATGGGAATGGTTAATCACTATCATAAATTGTGCTATTTATGCAAAAAGGGCTAGTTGAATCATGGAAACTATGAAATAGGTAAAGTCTACCTTAAAGGCAGATGCTGACAGCAACAGTGATGTAGATTTGGAAAATCACTAAAAATAGTAGGAATGGAATTAAATAGTGAATAAATTATGTAAACGAACCTTGATGAATCTATTTTCATAGGAAAGTAACGAAACAATCATACGGACAGTATGTTAAGAGATATTCAGGTTCTCGTGAGACAGGGCCAGAACGGTTTCTGGATTTCCTGTACCGACTTTGGAAATTCATTACAAATTAACCAGAGACAATTAGGAGTCAAGCCATATATGTATAGATTCCTCTCTGAGTCTAGTTTCTACAGAAACAAACGGCATCAGTATTGAAGCCCTGTACAGGGAGATATCCAAGTCGTAATGCGAAAAGGTCAGTGTAGTCAATCCCTGTAACATGGGAGACTTTGACTAATAAACTGTACTAATTGGCCTAACCAAAAATTCTAGAAAAAAATGTGTAGATGGGCATATGAGTCTAGTTTCAGGGAAAATTTATGGAACTGGATTCCGAGTTTCTGAACTCAAGATATGATTTTTAAAGTGACTAGTACGCAGATTGGCAGTGTCTGGGAAATTTTTTTTAAGTCTGTTAACACTTCGTGTTCGACTCCAGTGACGGTCTCGGGTTCGGGGTGTTACAGATTTATTTGAAAAACTACGGATAGGCTACTCGATTGCTTTCTTTTCCCTTATTCGAAATTGCCCCCCTATGCTCTTGAGCTTTAATTCAACAAATTTTAAACTAATCATTAATCGACTATTCAAATATTATTTTCAGAATATAATACATATATATTCGACTTTCACACATACAGATTATAGTAAGCTTATAAGAAAACATTAAGCAACTCCTTAACAAATTTTTATCAATGATTACCTCATAATCACAAATTCACAATAAGCTGTCTTCCTGAGCAACAGTCACTAAATTATTTATAACTGGAGCTACGAAACTCAAAATAAATTGCCATAAAATTTCCCTGAAAATAAACTCATATATCTTTTATCCATAAAATTTTTAGAATTTTTAGTTTGGCTAATCAATACCAGATTTTTATTAAAGTTTCCCTTGTTTCACTGTTTGACTAATCTGACCACTCTTCACTACGAAATAAATTTCTCATTGTACAGAATTCAAAACATGTCCTTGTTTATTTCATTTGAAACTAGACTCATTAATGAGTCTAAGCATATAAATTTCATCATTTTAATATTTTTATACGTTTTATAGTGATTTTATAAAAACAGAACAGGGGATCTAGAAGTCATTTTGACTCTGTCCCACATTACTTCAATTATCTCATTATCAGAAATTCTTTTGCTTTTATAGTTTCTTTTATAAGAAACTAGACTCATCAAGCTTTAATTACATAATTTATTCAGCTTCTAACTCAACTCCCACAATTTATAGTGATTTTTCCAAAATCACTTTACTGCTGCTGTCCTAAAGAGATTATTGCCAATTCACTCTTTCACACATTCTTTGTATACATATTATTTAATTATTTATCACCCTAGATATTATTAGCTAAATAGATCAATTGTACATATATACCGCCAAGACCGTACCTAATAATTTTACTTATACATAACATTACTCAAATTCTTCGAAATCATACTAACAAAAATATCATGTACTATGCCGAATCTTTAGGAAATCAAGCACCTAATTTATCCATTTCAAAACACCTAATCGGCATTTGTTCAAGACATTAAGCAAAGTCTATGTTCGGCTATTACACATATGAGTATTAGAAATTATAGTTTTTAACAAGATCAACTTCTTTCATCAACAATTTCTTCATCAAAACTTAAAGATAAAAATCAAATTCCTTCCTTATCTACCATAACCGAATGTTCAATTCAACCATCCAAATTCAAAGTTTTGGCATGGGCTAAGTAAGTAGCATGATGAGTAACCTAAAAAAAACTAGAATTTCAAAAATCTAACTTGATTTACTAACCTTCCTTAGGTTTCAAATGGCCGAATGTTTGCTCCCCTTTTTCTCCCTTTTGGTTCGGCTAAGAAGAACAAAGTTAAACTTTGTTTTCTTCCCATTCTTTCTATTATTCTTTTCATTTTATTCATCTATACTATAACATATAAAGCCATTAAGTAATAATTAATACATATTTTTATATATCATTTCATCATGGCCGGCCACTAATTGTCAAAAATGGATATTTGACATGCAAACCCATCCTTTTTCTAACATGCATTATTACACCACTTTGAGTTTAACCTATCATCTTTCACATTTATTTCACATGAGTCCTATTTAATCTATTTCACATACAAATGATAAAATTAAAACATGAAACTTTCGCACGTGCATGTACACATACAGTAAGCATAGATTATAACGATTAATTATTTTTATGACTCGGTTTTGTGGTCCCGAAACCACTTTCCGTCTAGGGCCAAATTAGGGCTGTCACACTAATACGGTGCTCCAATGACCCACACCGCAAGAACGCCCCAGTGCTTGTCTAACATTCGCCCTGATGGCGTCTACCACAATCAGTACATGGCTGCAGTCCAGTAACAGTAATAGGGGGCCCAGCTCTAACCGGCCCATCAGCTCTGGCCTTTTTCTTAGGCCTCTATGTAGAACTCAAGGGCTCCGAATCCCTCTTGTTCTTACCCCTCTCACGGTCATGGTTCTGGCGTTCAGCGCATTTAACCTCCTCGGCGATCTCCGCCTTCTCCACTAGTGCAGAAACATTACGCTCCCTCTGTGGAGTTATCAGGACTATCAAATTATCTCTGAGCCTATCCTCAAAACGAATACATCGCTCATACTCAGAGGCTACCATACCTAGCGTATAGTGGCTCAGTTGCAGGAACTCAGCTTCATACTCAGCCACTGATCGATCTCCCGGAGTTAGATTTAAGAATTCCTTCCTATGGGCATCCATGTAGCTCGCCCCCACATATTTTCCCTAGAAGGAGGTCTTAAAGAACTCCCAAGTTAAACGTTTGGGCTGAGTGCCCTCCTTAACAGTGAGCCACCACTGATAAGCCTCTTCCCTCAACAGTGAGACTGCACCCTTTAATTTTTACTCTGGGGTGCAGTCTAAGTCATCAATAATTCTCTACGTGGCTTCAATCCAGTACTCGGCCACATTAGGGAAACTCTAGTGACACCCCTGAAGAACTCAGCTCCATTGGACTAAAGTCGTTCCGTAACCGACCCTCGGCCCCCAGATCTAGTATTAGGCCTAGCGACCTTCTCTAAAATCCTTAACATAGCTTGGGACAATGCATCGTCCCCAGCCATGCGATCTTCAGGTCCAGTCTCAGTAGCAGGCAACACTGGCGTCTCACTCGTATCCAAATTTGGTATGTTACCCAATGAAGAGGACTCAGCTCGAGCTCTTTTGCGGCCTCTACCTCGACCTCTAGTACCCCGTTCGTGGATACCTAGTGCGCTCATTGTCTAATCACATTTATCAACATTAATAATTTTATGAATCAGTTATAGTTCCAGTGTTTATAAACAAATGTTTTATGTAAAACAGTATTGGTTATTCAGAGTTCGATTTCGTAAATTGTAGTCTCACAATAGTTTTCAGTTTCTCTACAATTTTTAGTAGACACTAACTAGAGTGTTTTCAATACAGTTTACTACCTATAGTAGTTTCATAATATACTATCCATAATAGTTTCAGAATATACTATCCATAATAGTTTCAGTTTAAAACAAATCACAGTCCAGAATACTTACAAGATCGGCGCTTGAGACTCGGTGTACTATTTACTCAGTAAAAACATTTCAAATCATTTGAAAATCAACCAATTTTTTGAAAGCCCATTTTCTTATAAAATCCCATAATCCACAGTCGAGTTTTGTAACCTGGCTCTGATACCACTAAATGTAACACCCTAAACTCGGCCTAAACGTTATGGCTGTATCTAGCAATGTCATATGATAGTGTTTTTGAAACCTTATTGTTGCGATGAAAAATATTCCATGTTATTATCTTCAGTAAACCTTTGTTAGAACTGTGGAAGTCTTCTTTATTCATTTAAAACATTTGTATTGAAACATCCCTCGTTGCAGAGGCTTTAATAAAAAATTTAAGTGACCATGCATTTTGTAACAGCCCGATTTTGGGCTTAGTCAGAATAGTAGTTTCGGGACCAAAAATTTAGAGTCAGAGAAATTATTTTATTATTATTTTGGTGTTATAGCATGATTATATAAGTGCATGAAAATTTTGGTGAATTAATTTTAGCGATTGTGAGCTCAATTACGAAAAAGGACTAAATCGCATAAAGGGCAAAAGTTTTGTTTTACTAGGTAGATGTGTTAAATAGCTAGGGAACCATAATTTGGGGTCTTTAAAGTGCAATTAGACCCTTTTAAAAGAGGTGGTCGACCATAAGGGACAAAGAAAGTCATGTTGACTAGGTTAGGTGGACATTTGGTAACTTATTTGACTAAAATAAAAATAAAGAAAAGAGAGATTATAGTGGCATCTTCTCCACCGATTTTTACCAGCAAATAAGAGGGTTTAGAGAGCTCAAAATGTCAGCCATTTTTATCTCTTGCAAGTAAGTCATTTAAAAGGTTATTCTTGATGATTTTTTTGCATTTTTAGAGCCATTGTAGCATGAGCTTTCTAATAAGGGGACTATTTTGCAAAATGGATAAAAGTTTAGGGTTTTTCCATGAAAGCATTTATGTTGTTAGCTAAAATTTTATGAAATAAAATGAATCTTGGTTGTTAAATAAACAACTTTTGTGAAAGGGATTTTCATGAAAACACCTAAATGGGCTATTTTATAAAGTTTGTAAAATAGGTGGTAATTGTGTGAAATGTTTGAAATTGTGAGTTTCTATAGGTATAAAAAGAGTTTGGCTAGGCTTGGTTAATGAGGAAACTTGATAAAATTTGATTTACGAGCCTAAAGGAAAAACCATAATTTTTGTAAAGTCCAAGGGCAAAATAGTCATTTTGCTGAATTGTGAATTGTAGAATGTTTTTATTAATGTGATGATTAAATGAGTGAAATTTTATTATTATAGATCAAGAAATACGCAATCCGGACTTAGACCGGGGAAAAGCCAAGCAAGCGGATTAAATACAATTAGTCGCCTACATTTTGTGTACCGAGGTAAGTTGTATGTAAATAATGTAACTTATTTGTATTTATGTATTGTATAATTAATATGGCATAAATTGTGGACTATTGCTGTGAATGTGCATGATGAGAATTGATGTAGTAGAGATTCCCGGTTGAACCTTAGGAATAATTTAGATATCCATGCCATGACATTTGGGTGATGTGTGTGCTAGTGTAAGACCTGTCTGGGACATGGTATCGACACCGATAGATGAGAGCCAATGTAAGACCTATCTGGGACATGGCATCGGCCTCAAGATATGCAAGCTAGTGTAAGACTTGTCTGGGACATGGCATTGGCTTGAGGTGTGTCAGTGTAAGACCTGTCTGAGACATGGCATCGACACAGATAAATGAGAGCCAGTGTAAGACCTGTCTGGGACATGGCATCAACTTAGATGTGAGAGCCAGTATAAAACCATGTTTGGAATGTGGCGTCGGCATCGTACCGTATGTTTGAGACTTAGTGATTATACTGTAGTATTCCAAATGGTTCAACGAGAAATTTATGGTTTATGTCAAAATAATAGGGCTTATGACCATGTTATGAGTGGTACAGGTACTTATATGAAATTGATGATATGTGAACTCTATTCTTGTTGTATGAATAGCGAGGAATGAACATGAGTAAGTTGTGTTATGAACATTTACTCTTTTGTGCGAATAAGATATACTAAGAGTATGATCACATGTGGTAACATGGTTGTTATTTCGATATTTACATGCAACTTACTAAGCTTTGTGCTTACCCTTTTCCTTTCCATTTTCTTGTAGTACCGTCAAATTAGCCCGTTGATCAAAGAACATTAGATGCATTACTCACACTATCACTCGAAGCTTTTGGTATAGTTAGTTTTATTATCTTGAGTATGACATGTATAATGATTGAGTCTTTTTGTTATGTGTCATATTATTAAGTTAGCCAATTGTGTTGGCTTCGGACGAAAACCTTTTTTTTTAAGACCATGGTTAATGGCTAATATTCATTATTGATAATTGCAAATGATAATGCTTCCATGGATGAACAAAATGTACGAATGATCAAGTGGATGTTTGGTTTGTTAGAGTGTCATGAGGTTTTCATTTGAATGTCATGTTGCAGTTGATTTAGTCTTATATTGCTGTGTGGATTGGAGATATTTGTTGTTGTGTAGGTTGGTGCAAGTAAGGGTGGCAAAAAGGCTTGGTAGATAGCCTTGTTTTTGTCCACACGGGTAGACGTATCTGACATACGGTCAACTCCATGGGCATGTTGTCTGACCGTGTGTCCCCTGCACCTTAAAATTTCAAGTCAGTATACATGGTACTAAACACATGGGCAGAGACACAGCTGTGTGTCTCAGCCGTGTAGAGGACACGACCTCTAGGCATGGGCTTGTGACCAGGCCATGTGAAGTCTGCACCTTAAATGTGGTATTAAATTCACCATATAGCCTAGCACACGGGCGTGTGCCTTGCCATGTGCCCCTAAATTGTTGCTGACGTCAGAAATAGAATGTTAAGGTTTTTGGACATGGGCTGGGACACGGGTGTATCATGGCCGTCTGAGGGACACGGGCCATGGACATGGGTGTGTGCCAGGCCGTGTGAAAACCCCTGTAGGTTCAAATTAGGAATTAATTCCATACGGGTTAGGGATATGACGTTTCCCAATGTGTTTAGGCCGTGTGAATTGCACGGGCTTTCAACACGGCCATGTCAAGAAGGCCACACGGGTGTGTGCCCCTATTTCAAGATTCATTTTCCAGAGTTCTTTAAAGGACTCGATTTGGTTTCGAATCGTCCTTAAAGCTTGTTTTAGGCCTCGCAGACCTATAATAAGGAATTCTAGACAAGGTTTGAAAAGTTTTAAATTTGATCAAGTTTTTTATGATTTGTAAATGTTAGAATGTACGTGTTTAAGTTTAGTAATGCCTCGTACTTAGTCCCGGCCTCAGACTTGGGTAAGGGTTGTTACATTTAATGGTATAAAAGCTATGGTTTAGTCGATTCTAAGACTAACCTAGCATGTGTACAAGTCTAGCTATACATGCCATAGTTTTATATTGATAATGTGACGACTCCTGACGAATATAAATCATGTTTTTATATAGTAAATGGATCCCGACGGAGCTATGGTGGACGATATGGAAAGTAATACGCCGGCTCTCGCAGAAGGGATCGCACCAATTGAAAGTGAGCCCATAACGATGAGTCAGGGTGGAGGGGATAGAGAAGCCTACCTTCGTATGATGGATGCTTGGTACTCAGAGTTCGTTCGTGCGAATCCAAACACTCCACCTCCCTTACCTCCTCTGATCACCTAACCTGCTCCTATAGCTCCTCATAGAGTTGAAATAGTTAGGAGAGAGAAACCTCCAATGGACAGAATCTGAAAGCATGGGGCTGAGGAATTTCGGGCTAGTGTTGATGATGAACCGTAGAGAGCAGAGTTCTAGTTAGAAAATACCATCAGAGTATTTGATGAGCTATAGTGTACGCCGGAGGAGTGCCTAAGTGTGTAGTGTCACTCTTACGAGACTCAGCCTATCAATGGTGGAATTTTCTTGTGTCAGCGGTACCGAGAGAGTAACTTGGGAATTCTTCCAGGAAGAGTTTCGTAAAAAGTATATTGGCCAAAGGTTTATTGATCAAAAGAGGAAAAATTCATTTAACTGAAGCAAGGCCGTATGACAGTGACGGAGGACGAGCGCGAGTTTGTGAAGGTCAGTAAATATGCACGGGAGTGAGTATCTACAGAAACTACCGTGTGCAAGAGGTTTGAAGATGGTCTGAACGAAGACATCCGTCTATTAGTTGGCATCTTAGAGTTAAAGGAGTTTGTGGTACTTGTTGAGAGAGCTTGCAAGGTCGAAGAATTGGCCAAAGAGAAGAGAAGAGCTAATATTGAGTCTCGTAACTTAAGAAAAAGATAGATGGGGAAATCACACCAGACCTAATCCAAGAGATCGAGAGAGTTTCTTGCTCAATCAAATGCGTTAGTAGGATTCTCGAACAGAATCAAGAACAAGCATCATGCAGTGTCTAAAGCTTAAACCATTTCTATCGCTAGTGTTGGTAGTGCTAAACTAAATAGACCAGAATTTTCATAGTGCGGTAGACATCATTTCAGTGAGTGTCAAGGTAATGAAAGAGGCTGTTTCAAATGTGGGTTGCTGGACCATTTTATTCGTAGCTATCCCGAGATGGTCAAGAAAGATAAAGATCAAGATGTGAGATTGGGTAACGCTCTTTTGAGGGGTAGAGCACATAAGAACCCGGGAAGTGGGGCTAGTAGTAGAGGTGCGCCTAGAGATGCTGTTGTGAGGTCCGAGGGCAGAGCGCCTGCAAGGACTTACGCCATTCAGTCCCGTGAAGAGGCTGCGTCTCCTGATGTGATTACGGGTACTTTTTCTATCCATGATATACCTGTTATTGCTTTGATTGATCTGGGATCTATCCATTCCTATATTTGTATGAAATTGATACCCAAAATGAACATGCTAGTCAAATCCACTGAAATTGTGGTAAAAGTGTCTAACCCGTTAGGAAAACATTTGTTAGTAGACCAAGTATGTAGAAACTATCCCTTGACAATTAGAGGTCATTATTTTCCGGCTAACCTTATGTTATTGCCGTTTGATGAATTCGATGTAATCCTCAGTATGGACTGGTTGACTTCTCATGGTGTTGTAGTGGATTGTGGATGAAAAGTTATCAAGTTGAAATATGAAAGCGGGGATGTTCTTCTGGTTGAATCAGGTGAAACAGATAACTTTCCTGTAGTAATATCGTCTTTGACTGTGGAAAGATATTTGAGAAAAGGGTGTGAAGCTTATCTCACTTTTGTGTTGAATACTCAAGTATCTGAAGTGAAGATCAAGTCAGTACCTGTGGCATGTGAGTACCCGGATATGTTTCCGGAAGAATTGCCTAGATTGCCCCCCAATTAAGAAAGTTGAGTTTGGTATCGAGTTAGTCCCTGGTGCGGCACCTACTTCGATTGCTCCATATAGGATGGCTCCGATAGAGTTAAAGGAGTTGAAAGTGCACCTGTAAGAGTTAACGGACAAGGGTTTAGCGAGACCAAGCTATTGTCCGTAGGGTGCTCCAGTACTTTTTGTGAAAAAGAAACATGGGTCAATGAGGTTATTTATAGGCTACAGACAGCTCAACAAGGTGACTGTGAAGAACAAGTATGATTTGCCAAGAATTGATCATCTATTTGACCAATTGAAAGGATCCATTGTGTTTTCAAAAATTGACCTGAAGTCTGGTTATTACCAGCTCAGAGTAAAGGAACAAGATTTGCCGAAAACTGCTTTTCGAACAAGGTATGGTCATTATAAGTTTCTTGTCATGCCCTTTGGTTTAACAAATGCCCTTGTGGTGTTCATGGACTTATGAACTGCATTTTCTGACCGTATTTAGCTAAGTTCGTTGTGATCTTTATCGACGATATATTAATTTATTCTCGTGATAAAAGAGAGCATGCAGAGCATTTGAGAACTATTTTGCAGACCTTAAGAGATAAGCAATTGCATGCCAAGTTTAGTAAAAGTGAGTTTTAGCTCTGAGAGGTCGAATTCCTAGGACACATCATATCGGGTGATGGAATTAGAGTTGATCCGAGTAAGATCTTGGCTATTGTTGAGTGGAAATTGCCGAGGAATGTATTAGAGATTAGAAGCTTCATAGGCTTAGCGGGGTAATACCGACGATTCGTTAAAGGATTCTTTATGATAGCTACTCCGATGACGAGGTTGCTATAGAAAGAGGTCAAGTTCGAATGGACAGATAAGTGTCAATAGAGTTTTGAGACATTAAAGGCTTTATTGAACGAAGCCCCAATTTTAGTGCAACCAAAACCAGGAAAGGAATTTGTGGTATATAGCGACACCTCGTTGAATGGATTGGGGTGCGTGCTCATGCAAGAAGGTAAGGTTGTAGCCTACGCCTCGAGACAGTTGAAGCCACACGAGAAAAACTACCCTACACACGATTTAGATTTGGCCGCCATCGTGTTCTCATTGAAAATATGGAGACACCATTTGTATGGTTAAAAATGTCGAGTGTTCACCGACCATAAAAGTCTCAAGTATTTGATGACTCAAAAGGAGTTGCACTTACAGCAACGGTGATAGTTAGAGTTGATAAAAGACTATAAGTTGATAATCGACTACCACCCGGGAAAGGCGAATGTAGTCGCCGACGCTCTGAGTAGAAAGTCATTATTCGCGTTAAGAGCCATGAATACTCAGTTGTCTGTGGCTGATGATGGTTCAGTTTTGGTGGAATTGAGAGCTAAACCGATGTTCCTACAAGAGATTTGTGAATCTCAGAAAGGTGATAAAGATTTACAAGCTAAAATGATTTAGGGCAAGACGAACAATGAATTGGACTTTCGGATTGGTATTGACGGCTGTTTGATATTCTGAGATAGGGTATGTGTACCTAAAGACTATGAGCTTATTCTAAGGATTTTGCGAGAGGCACATAGTGGTTGCTTACCTATCCATCCGGGTAGTATTAAAATGTATAATGACCTGAAGAAAATGTATTGGTGGTTGGGAATGAAAAGAGACATTTCAGAGTTCGTTTCTAAGTGTCTAGTTTGTCAGCAAGTGAAGGTTGAACATAAAGTACCTTCGGGTTTGCTTCAACCGATAATGGTTCGCAAGTGGAAATGGGACTGGGTAACCGGTCGGGGTTACCTTTGACGCCAAAGAAAAAGGATGTCGTTTGGGTTGTTGTTGATAGGCTTACAAAGTTGGCACATTTTATACCAGTGCGTATCGACTACTCCCTTGAGAAATTTTTTGATTTGTATGTTTCTGAGATTGTGAGACTTCATGGAGTGCCCTTGTAGATTATTTCAGATAGAGATTCAAGATTTACCTCATGGTTTTGGAAGAAGTTACAAGAGGCGTTAGGGACGAAATTAAATTTTAGCACTGCTTTTCACCCACAAACCGACGGTCAGTCAGAAAGAGTAATTCAGATTCTGGAAGACATGTACGGTGTTATGTTCTCGAGTTTGAAGGCAGTTGGGAAAGGTATTTACCACTAGTCGAATTTGCCTACAAGAATAGTTACCAGTCAAGTCTGAAAATGGCGCCTTATGAGGCTTTGTATGGACGTAAGTGTCGAACACCCTTATATTAGACCGAACTTAGAGAGGGTCAGGTTCACAGGGTTGATTTAGTCAAAGAGACCGAAGAGAAAGTAAAAGTAATTCGTGACTATTTGAAAGCCGCATTGGATAGACAGAAATCCTACGCGGATTTGAAACGAAAAGAAATTGAGTTTCAAGTCGGTGATAAGGTGTTTTTGAAAGTATCCTCGTGGAAGAAAGTTTTCCGATTCGGTAAGAAAGGAAAATTAAGTCCGCAGTTTATTGGACCGTAGGAGGTGACCGAGAAAATTGGACTGGTAGTATATTGACTTTCCTTGCCATCCGAGTTAGAGAAGATCCACAATGTTTTCCATGTGTCGATTTTGCGCCATTATCGTTTGGATCATTCGCACGTTCTTTCGTCAGCATAGGTTGAGATTCGTTCAGATATGACTTATGGCGAAGAGCCGGTTAAGATTTTGGCTCGGGAGGTTAAGCAATTGAGGAATTAGAGTGTAGCACTTGTGAAAGTTTTGTGGCATAGACATGGAGTCGTAAAAGCCACATGGGAACCCGAAGAGACTATGAGAGACCAATACCCGAACCTTTTCACCGGTAAGATTTTCGGGGACGAAAATCCCTAAAGGGGAGAATTATAACAGCCTAATTTTGGGCCTAGTCAGAATAGTGATTTCGAGACCCCAAATCCAGGGTTGGAGAAATTATTTTATTATTATTTTGGTGTTATAGCATGATTATATGAGTGCATGAAAATTTTGATAAATTAATTTTAGCGATTGTGAGCTCAATTACGAAAAAGGACTAAATCGCATAAAGGGAAAAAGTTTTGTTTTACTAGCTAGATGTGTTAAATAGCTAGAGAATCATAATTTGGGGTCTTTAAACTGCAAGTAAACCCTTTTAAAAGAGGTGGCCGACCATAAGGGACAAAGAGAGTCATGTTGACTAGGTTAGGTGGACATTTGGTGACTTATTTGACTAAAATAAAAATAGATAAAAGAGAGACTATAGTGTCATCTTCTCCACTGATTTTTTTCAGCAACTAAGGGGGTTTAGAGAGCTCAAAATATTAGCCATTTGTATCTCTTTCAAGTAAGTCATTTGGAAGGTTATTCTTGATGATTTTTGCATTTTTGAACCATTTGTAGCATGAGCTTTCTAATAAGGCGACTATTTTGCAAAATAGATGAAAGTCTAGGGTTTTTCCATGAAAGCATTTATGTTGTTAGCTGAAATTTTATGGAATAAAATGAATTTTGGTTGTTAAATAAACAACTTTTGTGAAAGGGATTTTCATGAAAACACCTAAATGGGCTATTTTATAAAGTTTGTAAAATAGGTGGTAATTGTGTGAAATGTTTGAAATTGTGAGTTGCTATAGGTATAAAAAGAGTTTGGCTAGGCTTGGTTAATGAGGAAACTTGATAAAATTTGATTTACGAGCCTAAGGGCAAAATCGTAATTTTTATAAAATCTAAGGGCAAAATGATCATTTTGCTGAATTGTAAATTGTAGAATGTTTTTATTAATGTGATGATTAAATGAGTAAAATTTTATTATTATAGATCAAGAAATACGCAATCCGGACTTAGACCGGGGAAAAGCCAAGCAAGCGGATTAAATATAATTAGTCGCCTACATTTTGTGTACCGAGGTAAGTTGTACGTAAATAATGTAACTTATTTGTATTTATGAATTGTATAATTAATATGGCATAAATTGTGGACTATTGCTGTGAATGTGCACGATGAGAATTGATGTAGTAGAGACTCCCGGTTGAACCTTAGGAATAATTTGGATATCCATGCCATACATTTGGGTGATGTGTGTGCTAGTGTAAGAGCTGTCTGGGACATGGCATCAGCCTCAAGATATGCAAGCTAGTGTAAGACCTGTCTAGGATATGGCATCGGCTTAAGTTGTGTCAGTGTAAGACCTGTTTGGCACATGGCATCGACATAGATAAGTGAGAGCCAATGTAAGACCTGTCTGGGCCATGGCATCAACTTAGATGTGAGAGCCAGTATAAGACCATGTTTGGAACATGGCATCGACATCGTACCGTATGTTTGAGACTTAGTGATTATCCTGTAGTATTCCAAATGGTTCAACGAGAAATTTATGGTTTATGTCAAAATGATAGGGCTTATGACCATGTTATGAGTGGTACAGGTACTTATATGAAATTGATGATATGTGAACTCTATTCTTGTTGTATGAATAGCGAGGAATGAACATGAGTAAGTTGTGTTATAAACATTTACTCTTTTGTGCGAATAAGATATACTAGGAGTATGATCACATGTGGTAACATGGTTGTTATTTCGATATTTACATGCAACTTACTAAGCTTTGTGCTTACCCTTTTCCTTTCCATTTTCTTGTAGTACCGTCAAATTAGCCCGTGGATGAAAGAACGTTAGATGCATTACTCACACTATCACTCGAAGCTTTTGGTATAGTTAGTTTTATTATCTTGAGTATGGCATGTATAGGGATTGAGTCTTTTTGTTATGTGTCATATTGTTAAGTTAGCCAATGGTGTTGGCTTGGGACAAAAACCTTCTATTTTTATAGGCCATGGTTAATGGCTAATATTCATTATTGATAATTGCAAATGATAATGCTTCCATGGATGAACAAAATGTATGAATGATCAAGTGCATGTTTGGTTAGAATTAGGAATTAATTCCACACGAGTTAGGGACACGGATGTGTCCTGATGTGTTTAGGCCGTGTGAACTGCACGGGCCTTCAACACGGCCATGTCAAGAATGTTACACGGACGTGTGGCCCTATTTCAAGAGTCATTTTTTAGAGTTCTTTAAAGGACCCGATTTGGTTCCGAATCGTCCTTAAAGCTTGTTTTGGGCCTCGTAGAACCATAATAAGGAATTCTAGATAAGGTTTGAAAAGTTTTAAATTTGATTAAGTTTTTATGATTCGTAAATGTTGGAATTCATCAGTTTAAGTTTAGTAATGCCTCGTACTCAGTCCTGGCCTTGGACTCGGGTAAGAGGTGTTACACGTTTGGAAAATACTTTAACTTTTTGAAAATTGAATTTCTTACGACCAGCAGGTATAAATCCATAAAGTAAAATAAATAAATAAAAACCCAAATTTAAGACAAAAGTCCCAGAGGGTCTTTAAATTACAACTTAAATAATCAATAATAATCAAATTATAAATCGTAAGTTGAAAACCATGATGTCCAAAAATTACTGTGGTCATAGTTGAGTCCTCCGTCGCACCGACTCGTCTAAGTATGGGGATTACCATGCACATTAAACAAAAAGGATGAGTTTACGTAAACTCAGTGTGTAATCCCGCAGAAACAAACAAACAATCAGTTTTCACAGTGCATAGTTAAACAGTCTTGGGCCTAAGCCATTTTCAGTATCAGTGACAGCTTGGGCCCTAGCCCATCTCGGTACAGTGTCAAAAATGCAGTAGGGCCTTAGCCCATCACAGTATTAGTAGCAGTAACAGTTATGCAGTAGCAAAATCCTACCCAACCAACCTCTACACACCATCTTCATCCAACCCTACACTCCATGTGGGGATATAATCAACCCACCCATCCCTACACTACAAGTAGTACCGAATGTGGCACAAAATCAGCTGACTTGCCAGTAAATTAAGCTTAAAGCCTTTCAGTACAGTTCCTTCGAATAAAAACCCCCAACCCAATGCAATGCAACATACAATGGATGATATGCTATTATGCGATTTCAATACATATATTCAGTTCAGATATTAACATGCTCAGTACATATATCATTCAGTCAATTTCACACATCTAGGGGTCTAAGTAGTGCTTACTGACCTTACAGTAGGTTCATAGTCGACTTGGGCAACCTGTGCAACCTTAGAAATGCCTATGTGATCTGTTCGTGTAGGCCCACACACCCGTGTGGCCCACTTGGCCCAAATTGGCCTTGGCTGTGTGATCTATTTTTAATGTAACCCATGCTAGCTAAATATTCATATATGTTTTCACTATGTACTTATATACTCATTCAAAGTTGTCTACTTGACTCATTGTCACTAAACTATTTATATCTTGAGATACAAAATTCCAAATTAAGATCCGCTTGATGTTTTTGAAACTAGACTCAAATAACTTTCTACTATAAATTTTTTAGAATTTATAGCTTATCAAATAAGTATAGTAAAATCTTAAAATTTATCCCTATTCTACTATTTGATAGCTTCAACCTTTTCTTACTAAAAATTATGTATCTGTTAGTACAGAATTTGGGTGATATTTCTATTTGTTTCTCTTGAAAATAGACTCATTAAGGATTTAAACATATAAATTTAAGCCCCTAATTATTTTTTTATGATTTTTCTGATTTTCCAAAGTCAGAACAGGGTAACCCAAAATCATACTGACCTTGTCTCACAAAATTTATTATATTTCAGAATTTACAATTCCATTGCTTACATGTTTCTTATATGAAAAACTAGACTCAATAAAATTTAATTTCATATTTTATTCAACATCTAACTCATTTTTCACTATTTTTTATGATTTTTCAAAGTTAGACTACTGCTGTTGTCCAAAACTATTTTAGTGCAAAATGTTGATTTCTAGGTTATAACACCCTTAATTCCTTTCTCTACAATTTTTTTCTCATGATTTTCTCTTATTTCTCTTATTTCTCGACAGCAAGTAATTTTGGCTTTTCATCGAATCCCATTTTCTACGTTTCGAGCCCACACCTGGTATCGTTTCTAATGCATAAGCACTCCTAAGTCTTCAAAAACCTAAAAATCGACCAACATATCTCCAGATTAATCACTTAATTTGTTTTTAATCAACCAATTTTGGAAGGAACTCCATAAAAACCTAAAAAAACCCTTATCTTGCTTGAGTAACCACAACTTCGCACAATCTGTGACAACCCGAATTAGGGCCTAATCAGAATAGTGGTTTCGTGACCAAAAATTTGAGATAGAAATAATTGTTTTATAATTATTTTGGGGTTTATGATATGATTTCATGATTTCGTGAAAATTTCGTGATGAAATTCTGTGCATTGCGCGCTTAAGTTGAGATTAGGGACTAAATCGAATAAATTGTAAAACTCGTGTTTTAGAAGTTTTTAGTATGAAATTGCTTTGGGATATTAACTAGGAGGTCTTAAATAGAAATTTGACCCATTCTTAAGTTATGGACAAAAGTTGGACATGGAGGGAATTTTTTGAAAGTTTAGTAGTAAGGGCATTTTGGTCATTTGTATATTAAATGAAATAAAATGAGAAAAATAACACAAAATTGGTTATCATCTTCATTAGTTGCTGCCGAAAATTTCTTTCCTCCATAGCTAGGGTTTCTTCAACTTTCAAGCTTCATAGTAAGTGATTTCAAGCCCCGTTTTTAATGTTCTTCACATTTTTGAAATCCTCGTAGCTCGGTTTACTTATTTCTACCATTATTTCGAGTTAGGGTTTATGTTTAAAAATTTACCCATGAATGATAGGCATGTATTTTGTTGTTTTATGGTAGAATATGAATGTTTGAAGTTAGGAGAACGATCTTTTCTAAGCGATTTTTAACGAAAACGAGCAAAACGACATAATCGATAAAAATACCTATTGTTCATAACTATGTGTTAGAGTGAGAATTTGATGTTGCTATAGAAGAGAAAAATGATCAGCAGGTCATTAAACATAAGAATAAGGGCTGAAATTAAATTTCCAAGCCTTGGGGCAAAATCGTAATTTTGTAAAAGTTAGGGGGCAAAAATGTAATTTTTGTATAATGTGATTTTTGGATTAAAATAAATAGTTCGAGTGTTAAATGAGCTAAATATGTTGTTATAGATCAAGAAAGGCGTGGAATCGACCTCGAACGTGGGAAGGAGAAAGTTTTGGACTAAATTGCAAAATTCCCATATTTTGCACCGAGGTAAGTTTGTTTGTAAATAATACATTAATTTCATTTACATTCTTATATTTCAGCCTATTATATATATATATACTAGCTGATGTTGAAGTATAAATCGACTATTGGAAGAATGGAAATAAGTAATATAGAGAGAGATCCCGGTTGAACATTCGGAAAGATCGAATAAAATGGAGGGAACGTAGCTAGGTCACATGTATGGTGCCGAGTGCACATCATGTGTACAAGAAAGCTATGAGATACTATGTAGTAGCTAGGTCACATGTGTGATACGGGATGTATCCCATGTAGACAAGAGAGCTACGTGAGAGATAAATGTAGCTAGGTCGCATGCGTGATTCCAAGTGAAGGACACCATGTAGACAAGAGGGCTACGAGACAAATCGGCTAGGTCGCATGAGTGGTACTAAGTGTTCACCATGTGTACAAGAGAGCCGAACTAAATGAAATATGATGGTGGGGCTGTGTGCTGAAACCATCAAGTATCGATGATTAATCCGAATTGTTCAACGGGATGGTTTTGTGGTGATATTATAGTCATGGACCTACACTTGTGATGTATGAAATGTGGTGAAAATGATTTTTGGTATATATATATATGTAAGTTAAAATGAGGTTAGTATAAAGAATGTGTGAAAGAGTGAAATTAGCATTAAAACTATTTTGGACAGTAGTAGTGACGTGATTTTGAAAATTCACCAAAAATAGAAGGAATTTAATTAGAGGTTGAATGAGATGTGAAATTAAAGCTTAATGAGTCTATTTTCATATAAAAGAAACAGAGCAAGCAAAGGAATTCTATATTTTGAGATATTTACAATTGTGTGTGACTTGCTCAGGATGACTATGTGATCCCCTGTTCCAACTTTGAAAAATCATTAAGAATTGTACAAAACAAATTAAGAAATATAGTTTATATGCCTAAATTCCTTATTGAGTCTAGTGTTAAATTAAACAGGTTTCATGGTTATTTGAATTGTGTACTGAGATAAATTCAATTCGTAGTAAACAGAGGTCAGATTAGTTGAGCTGTGTAACTGGGGAAACTTTAACTAATAAACTATACTAATTGGCTGAACCAAAAATTCTAGAAAAAATTAGTAAGAAGTTTTATGAGTCTAGATTCAGGGAATTTTTACGGATTTGAATTTCGAGTTTCGTAACTCGAGTTATGATTTATTTAGTGATCGGACAGCTTGATCAAATTGGAGTAAACAGTAAAATTAAAAATATGATATAATTGAGTTATGTTGTAAACATATTAAATTCCTTATTTGTTATTTATATACTTACTTACTAAGCTATAAGCTTACTTTCTTTTCTCTCCTTTGTCTTATAGTGTCATCTAGCTAGCACAGGAGTTAGAGATCGTAGAAGATCCGCCCACACTATCAATACTCTTGGTATCTGAACTCAACATTTTGAAATATGGCATGTATAGCAGGCTTAGTTATTTTGTTACGTATCATAATTGTCTAAGTTTAAATTACTACTTATAGTATCAAACTAATCATTTTGTACGAAGCCTTTGAAATTGGTTTGTATTGTTAATGGCATATGTTATAATGATCCATGATCAAATTGCACGCCATATTTTTGTTGGGTTTTATTTAATAGTATATGCTATAATTTGTTAATACCTCGTACCCTATTCCCGAGACGAATACGGGTAAGGGGTGTTACACAATCACAGTGTCGATTCAAAACCACCAGCCCCTTGATTAACTCCTAAACACCAAAAAGGAATCCCCTTTTTAGAGATTAACCAAGAACGATTAACAATAGACAAAGCCGTTACTTACCGAAAACGCGCAACAAATGATGAACAATCGAATCAATTGGGAAAAAAAAGAAAGAAACGGAAGGGGAAAAATAATGGAAATTTTAGCAGTAATGAGGGGAAAGAATCAGCAAAGGAGAGAAGAAAAGAAGAAAAAGAAAACTTCAGAAAAAGTTGGGGGAATTGGAGAGAAAATCGTAACTCTATTTTTTTTGCAACAAAAAGATAATTAGATTATTTTCTGATAAAATCTCCCCAATTATCTCCTGAAATCACTCCTTATTAACCCATTAAAACACAACTACTCAGAATTTTGCCCCAACAAAACTTTTAGCCAAAATTGGAGTAAAAATACTGTCTCCACGCCATCATAGAGAATTGAACGCAAGACCTCCAACACTCTAACACTCCACTTAACCACTAGACCAACAGACCCATTCTAATATAAAGTTACCAACAATTAAACTTATGCCCTTTGCACAAGGTTAAGGCTTTATTTATAAAAATACCAAAATTTCCCCAAGTAAGGCTTGAACTTGGGACCTCACACACACACCTAGAACACTTAACCACTGAAGCAGATGCACACTTTTGTGTCACACATACACAAAATCAAAAATTAAATTTTGGGGTGTTACATAAACTTTCAAAAACATGGTATGAAAGACTTTTAAAATTTATTATTGAAAATAGTTTTTTTAAAGGGAAGGTTGACACAACACTTTTTATTAAGAGAAAAGTAAAATATTTATTAGTAGTGCAAATTTATGTTGATGATATTATTTTTGGGGCTATTAATGAAACTCTTTATGAGGAGTTTTCAAAGCTAATGCAAAGTGAATTTGAGATGAGCATGATGGGAGAGCTCTCATTATTTTTGGGACTTCAAATCAAGCAAAGGAAGGATGATATCTTCGTCAATCAAGCTAAGTATACAAGGGATATACTCAAGAAGTTTGGAATGGACAATCTCAAACCACAAGCTACACCCATGAACTCTTCTACAAAGCTTGACAAAGGTGAAGAAGGTAAATATGTATATATAAAACTATATAGGTCAATTATTGGTTTTTTGCTTTATCTTACCACAAGTAGAGCCAATGTTATGTTTAGTGTTTGCTTGTGTTCTAGATATCAACCTTGGCCTAAGGAATATCATTCACAAGCCATTAAAAGAATTTTTAGGTACCTTAGAAACACTCCTAATTTAAGACTTTGGTATCCTAGAGATTCATCCTTTAGCTAGTATGCTTTCTCGGATGGACATTTTGGAGGTTTCAAACTAGATAGAAAGAGCACTTCTAGTAATTTTCAATTTTTAGGCAACATGTTAATTTCATGGTTCTCAAAGAAACAAAATAATGTTGCGTTGTTCATCACCGAAACAAAATACATTTTTGCTGGTAGTTGTTGTGCTCATGTTTTATGGATGAAACAACAACTTAAATATTATGGAGTTGATATAGATGCCATTCCTATCAAGTGTGACAGTACTAGTGCTATTTGTCTCACTAATAATCTCATCCAACATTCTAGAACTAAGCATATTGAAATTAGACATCATTTCATTAAAGATCATATCAAAAGAGGTGATATAGTTTTAGAGTATGTAGATACTCTTCATCAATTAGCTGATATTTTTACAAAACCTTTAGGCAAGGAAAAATTTTGGACAGTTAGGAGAGAACTAGGTTAAACCACCTTGCCTTGACTTTGTGTAGAATCTTTTTCTATGTAGTTTGAATGATTTTTTAAACTTGTATATATTTTAAAATGTATTGAAAAGACACGCTTGTATGATTTCAATTGCTCTTTTTTTTTGAAAAAAAAAAGACCTAAAAGGTCAACTTCAATTAATAGCATCCACCATTACAAAATCATGGATTGCCGTAGGGTAATCCATCCCAAAATTCAAGTTACAATTATTTGTTATAACATACTTGCTTATAAAATTTGTGGCCTTATTACAATTGCGGTTGACTCACTTGAACTCCGCTTTGTGAAGCATATAATTGGAATTAAATAGATCGTCGATACGATGCCCCATAATATTGATGTCCACTCTCCAATTCCTTATTATGTTGGCCAGGCTTGCGCAGTCTATTTCGAAAATAGCATTAGCAATGTTCAGGGATTTAGATATATCTGACTATTCAGCATAACCCTTCTTGGCAGACATGTGTGGCGATTTCAATGGCTTTTATATGAAAAAAAGAGAGTGGGGATTTTAATGTGTTTGATTAATCTATTTTTGTAACAGCTCGTTTTTTAGTCAAATTGGAACAGTGGTTTCAGAACCACAAATTGAATAGATTGAATGCTGATTGTATTGAATTTGATAATTATAGATCAAGATAAGCCGAGTCGAGTTTAGGTCGGGGAAAAAGAAAGATTAACGAATAGCCGATAATTTTTATCTGAATGATACGAGGTAAGTTCGTATAATTAGAATCGAACTTCATATTTGTAATTATTTGGAATGAATGTATATAATTGAGTAATTTATATATTCGGAATACGAATACCTTATTGATATAGATCGATAGTTACCGAGCCCTGTTTGAACTGTATGAATTCATAGGATACGAGTGATATGTCACTAGGGTTACCATTTTGGTCGAGATCCTGCATGTGTTGCAGACTCACCGCAATTCGTATGAGCTTACTGATATATGAGCTCATAAGAGCTTACTGTTCTCAGCTCGTATGAGCTTACTGTTCCAGCTCGTCAGAGCTTACCGTTTCAGCTCAATAGAGCTTACTGTTCATCAGCTCAGGAGAAGCTTACTGTTCATAGCTTGAAAGAGTGAAAAATGATAAGGAATTGATGGATTATTGATTTATATGTATTGAATATCACTCGAGTATCCCTCGAGATTCTAATAGTTCAACCGACATAGATACTGTTTATACGGATGAGTTACGATTTTTAAATAAATTATTATTTGTATGATTGAAAATGAGATGTTACCAATGTTGTACATGATTTATGAATTTGGTATAATACAATGTATTGAGATAATGGATGATTTCATGTATTTAGGTAACTAACTTGTGATGAATGCTTGTGTTTAGGCATTTGGTAATTGAATTGAATATACCTTAATTAATTGCCTTGATTATGTATAAATGGTAAGTTTAATTATGAATTATACTGGCTTACTAAGCTATAAAGCTTACTCTGTTTCTTTTTCTATGTTTTATAGAGGTTCGTTAGCTCACTCGTTTCGGACAAGGCGGAGTTTCAGATCACACTATCCAATTGCTGATTGGTACTTTTGAACTTGTGGATAATTGTAAATATTGCATGTATAGGCTAGTTTTAAAGATGTTAAATATAGTTTCTTGAGATCATGTTTTGATACATTTTGTGTAAAGGTTAAGCCATGTGATTTGGCTAAACTTGATGCTATAATTTGGTATGTTTTGGTAAATAGTTGTTGGAATAAAGATATGCAAATGTATTTTGATATATGGTAGGTTTATGAATGGAAGATGTATGTTATTTATTAGGTAATGAATACTATGTTGAATTGGTATCATATGTGTATGAAATGTTATAGAATGGCTACCAATTAGGTTATAAAAATGTTGCATATTGTGCTTGTGCATACATGTGAAAATAGGGTGACAAAACGGCTTTGCAAATAGCCTATTTTGTCCACACGGGCAGGGACACGGGTGTGTGTCTCAACCGTGTGTGACACACGGTCATGTTACACAGTCGTGCGTCCCCTGGTGTTGAAATTGAATTGAAGTCAGTATGCTCCACACGGCCTCACACACGGGCGTGTGACCGGCCGTGTGGTACAAGTCAATATACCCTACAGGTTTGGCACGGCCTAGCACAAGGGCGTGTGTGGCCGCTTCGAAGGGCACACGAGCTAGGCACATAGACGTATGGTTGGCCGTGTGTCCAAAGTTAGTATACTCTCCATTTTTCACACGGCCTGGCACGCAGACGTGTCTTCGGCCATGTAATGTAAGCCAGTATGTATGCACTGTTTCCACACAGCCTAAGACACGGGTGTGTCTGCTAACCATGTGAGGCACACGGCCTGCTCACACGGGCGTGTGACCCTTGGAAGGTTGATATTTTTTTGAAGTTTTCAATATTTTCATATGTTATCGATTTAGTCACGAATCATTTTTAAAGCATGTTTAAGGACCCTTATATCCTTATAAGAGACATTATGATTATGTGGAATGATATTTTTATATGAATGCATGAATGTATGAGACATGTATATTATGTGATGTGTATTGATTGGTAATACCTCGTAACCCTACTCCGGCGACGGATACGGGTTAGGGGTGTTACAATTTTAACCTTAGTTGTCTAGCATGATTTATTTTTTTTAATGCCCTTGAACTTGTTAAAGTGAACTTTATTCAGTTAACTTAGTCAGTTTTTTGAATGAACTTATTATGATTTATGAATCATATGCATCATGCTTACTTTTTGAATTTTCATGCATATGAAATCATTAGGATTTATCTAAGATTCATTTCAAGACATTTAGAGTACATTAGGACTTCAAAAATTAAGTTCTTGGGAAATTTCTACACTTGGAAAACAAATTCATGATTTGGTATCAATACTTTGTTAAAATTATTGATACTTGCCAGGTTTTAAATGTACCTGGACCAAGGGTTTAAAATAGTTTCTAAACCCAAAATTTCTTTTCCCCTTCATTCGAAAGTTCTCTCAAAGCCTACTCAAATTTTTCATAAATCCTCCCATTCTCTTGCTAAATCTTAACTCCGAAACATATTTTATCTCCATTTCATCAAGATTTCCTCAAAATTTCTTCAAGTTTTTCAACATTTTAATAATTTTGAGGTAAACCCTAAACCTTTCCTATTTTAAGATTTTATGAAATGTAGGTTAAAATGTTGAATTTTAATGAGTTTTTGGGTTGATTTGGACTTTATAAACTGTGTTTTATTGTAGGGAGTTGCCTATTTCTAAAAATTTTCTCAAAATATTGTTCCAAACCCTTCGCCCACCAAGTGTTCGAAAAATTCCTCAATGAAATTTTTGATAGTGCAAGTGTGTTTTTAGTGTTTAATCCTTTATCATGGCCCTTAAGAATCACCTTAGAACTGGTGCTTCCTCTTTAAATCCCTCTAGTGGGTCTCGATCGTCATTTAATGAATGTTTTCGTTCTGAGTCGGAACGAGAATGGTTCAATAAGAATTTTGCGTCTAAATGAGTTTAGGAGTCTAGGAAGCTAGATTTTGCCATGTTAAAAGGTATCAATTATTCTTATCTTCCAAATTTTCGTAGTTAGGATTGGATTGATTTCTTAAAAGTTTCCTTACTGACTTACATTATTAAAATTTTTCGATCTTTTTACACAAACTCCAAACTTGAACATGATGAGTCTAATGATACTGTCATTGCTATAACATCTTGTTGAATGAACACCCTGATTCGTTTACTTTAGACAATTTTGGAAATTTTCTTCATTTTCCTTCCAGAGGTAGTTCCAATGAAAAAGGAGCCTACAACCCCACTCTTTATATTGAGTTTGGACACGCATCTGAACTCAATCTCCATGATCGTATTCTCCATCTTATTTGTACTTGGAATTTTCATCCTATACAAAAATGCTATAACTTCCAATTTTTAGTGTTTTTGGGACCACGATTTAGATTAGTCAATCAGTATTTTACTACTTATTTAGTATTTACAGGGTTATTATAGAGTCATGTTAAAATTTGATTAGAAAATTTTAACGTTTAAATAGTTAATTAAGTGAAAATGACTAAATCGTAATAGCTGCAAAAGTTAAACGCTATTGTGTTATATGTATTATTATATATTAAAAATATAATTAAATAAGATTAATATATGTTAATTAATGAAATAAAAGAAAAGAAACACAAGCATCTTCATCATCTTTTTTTCCAAAATCAATTCTACCATTAAAAAAGAACACCAAGCTTCGGTGAAGGTTATTCTTCATTGCATGGTATGAAATTCAAGCTCGTTTTTAGTAATTTTTATGTTTTTGAGATTATTGTAGCTTAATCTAGCTAACCTGGGGACTAATTCGTAAAAATGTTAAAATTTTGAATTATGCCATTGATGAATTTGTGATGTTTTTGAAGTTTGATGACAGATTTATAAGCTTGATAATTAAATAAGACTATTTTGTAAAGCAATTTTGGTTTATTTTAAAGTTCAAGGACTAAATTGCTAAAATAGTAAAATTTCATGCAATCCTTGTAAAAATATGATTAATATGGGTTGTAAGGGGGTTATGGAAAATTCAGCTGTCTTTGTTTGGGTTAAATTGGGATTGAATTGAAAGTTTCGGGTTTAGGGATTAAATTAAATAAAAGGTAAAAGTTTAGGGTAAAAGTGTAAAATGATGATTAAGGGTAAAATATGTGAATTTAAGTATTTTATGGTATTTGAATTGGTTAATTGAATAAAATTATTATATTTAGATCAAGAAATAGATCTGTCGGTTGATAATCATGGGAAAGAAAACGTCGTCAAGTGTTTATAGTTATCGTATTTTGGTAAGTTCCTATTACATTTATTATGTTTGTAAATGTCTTAATTAATTATGTGTTTGGTTATATGAATATGAATTATGCTATGATCTATTGAATGGTAATAAAATGGAACGATAATGGATTGAAGTGTAAAGTTTGAACATGTGATGATCTTAGAAAAATAGGATAAGTCTGTGTGAACTTAGGAAATAGCTAGAATAAAAATGACATGTCATTAGGGCATTTTAGGCACTAGTTGCTAGTGATTATAGTTTCAGGTACTTCGTACCGGTGTTATAGTTTAGGCACTCAGTGCCGGTGATTATAGTTTCAAGTACTTTGTACCAGTGATGGATACCATACCAGTGGCTTGAGATCTTTCACGTGCTACGGATTCTCTAAAGCGTGTGTGAGTAGCATCATATATCAATTAATGTCCTTTTTCAACTTGTGTGAGCATTACCCTCTTGCATATCCTAAGTCAATTTACTATTGTTCTCCAGGAAAAATAGTTGGTTATTGAAATAGAAATGAAATGAGATGGTATGATGAATTATAGTTGGTTGATTACATCTTGGTGTATGATTATTAACATGTTATGTATTGGTGATATGAACTATTCAGGCTTAACCGTTTCATTTTGTTGGAATGATGAAACAAGACAAAATAATGTTAGTTCTATGTTATGCATGATTTGTAAATTAAATTCATAGGTATGTGATGTTTTATTTTATGAACTTACTAAGCTTACGTAACCTTACTCCATTTTGTTTTTCTTTTTTTTAGTTTGTTGGACTTTTGCTATCGATTGGAACATCATTGGAGATCATACTATCCAAAAACTCTTTCAGTAGCTATTTATTTATTTTTCCCTGGTTATAAATGGCATGTAAATAGGGTTTCGATTTGTTTATGTTAATATGTATCTTGATGTTGTAAACATGATTTTGGTATTTGGTATGTTGAAATGGTAACTTGTCATATGTTGTCTTTCTTGAAGACTTGTTGTTGAAATGGCTATTTTGTTTTGGTAACTTATGAAAGTTGGTTGGAATATACTTGTATTTGAAAGTTTGGTATAAATGGTTGATTGTGGTACATATTATTTGGAACTTATTTGATAACTGAACAAGGTTAACATGTTGGTTATGTCTTGGTCTAGATAGTTATTATTTATGCTTGAATTGTGGTACCAATGAGGGCATATTGGTTAGACAAATAGGTTGAATGTGAATTGACATGTTTTGGTGCATGTTGAATAGATTTATGTAATGGGAAATGCACGGTTTGGATTATAAAAAATTATGGGTAAATTGGCTTGTGTTTGAAGGTATTTTGGGCACACACGGCCGCGTGTCCCACATAGTTGCATGACACAACCATGTGGCTTATTTGATTTTTGGTGAAGGTTTGTCCACACAGCCTTAGAAAGTTACACGACCTAGCGACATGGCTGTGTAATCCCGAGTCACACAGGCACAATTTGTTCCACGAGCTGAGCTCTGACACATGGCCGTGTGACCATTGTTTTCACTTTTTACTTAAAATTTTTTAAAAGTTTTATTCTAATCCAGAATTGTTTTCGATTTGTTTTAAATGTTTCATAAGCTCGAATTAAGTCCCGTTATGATTGAATAACATGGAAAATGATTGCAAATGAATTATTTGGTTATTTTTTTATTAAATTGTGAATGGTGTCAAAGTATTACAGTTATGATACCTTATAGCTCAGGTCGGACAACTTGGTTGAGTATAAGGTGTTACATATGGCATGTTTCACTCTATCGATTATTGGTGGATTGATTCCATACAATCCGATAGGCAGCCTGGTCTCGCTCTTATAATGTTCAATAACATAACTAAAGGAATCGAGAAGGAGATGTCTACAAACATCACCCTTCCCCATGGCATTTCTTTATCATACATTTTTAGGCAACTAAGGATCAACACAAATGAAGACACCCCTCTAACTTCAAATCAACCTATTAGTTATAAGGCCCTTCACCATTCCAGTTACCATTTTAATGCTAACTCCGATGAATGGATAAAGAGTGGACTACCAACAGCGCATGAAGACGATGATGCTAAAGGCGCTTTCGAGGATGTTTTGACATCTGAGCATGTTCCTTCTCCCAAGCATGTTCCTCTACCGGTTGCTCCATCTCAAGCTACTTATTCTTCTCCCAACATTAATGGTGCCATCCTTGATGCTCTTCACTCCTTGAGTAATAATCTTCGAGGATATAGAGATGTTGTTAACACTAGGCTCTCATCGTTAGAAATGCAAATGGCATCACTTCTAGCTCATTATCCTTTGACCCCTCCTTTTTTTCTCCTAGTAATGATGATTAGGATAGTAATTGCACCTTCATAAAATTTTTCATGACATTTGCACTTTTAGTTTATTTGTTTCCTATACCCATGGTATTTTGAACCTTAATCCTCAGTTGGTATTTTAAGCTACTTTAATGATTACATTGCAAATGTTAGTTCACTTGTTCTTTATTTTTTTTAAACTTCTATTCTTGAAATAACCATCTTTTTTCTCCTAAGCTTTATTTAATTTTTGATATAACAGAAAGGGGGAGAAAGCAAAGGTAAATTGTTCATAGCCAAAGGTAAATTATCAAAGATAATTTGATTGATTACTGTTTATATTGTGCTTAATTAACATTATGCAAATTATGTGACCATTCTTTTCCAAGTGAAAATGAATGTCAAATTTTTTAATCCTTAAATTGAAAATGACTTTTGTAAAGGGAAAACAACTTATTTATTAACAAATTTACTAAATGTTTTGTTATATCAAAAAGGGGGAGATTGTTATACCAAACTTTATTTGATACTATGTTTTGATATAAGAAATTAAGATGTTTTTAAATAAAAGTTAAACTTGAAAAAAATTGTATCTTCAAATAAAGTATTAAAGATATAAGTTTGAACCTACTTTTTGAACTCTAAGAAAATTTTTTGAATCAATCTTTAAATCAGACTAAAATGGTTTCAATCAAGTTAGAACTCTTCAATCAAAGTTATACTGTCTTAAAACAAGTCAGTATGGCTCCAGGCTAAAAAGTATCGATAATTTTTGGTCAAGTGTCAATAGTTTCCAAAATATCGAAACCCCTCCAAAAATCAGTGCCAAAGTGACATCTTGTTTCTAAAACAATTCAGCTAAGTATCTGTCCAGTATCGATATTTTTTATATGGTATATATAAAAGTCCACTGGTATCGATATCTTTAGCTCCAACGATAAAAGTCCACTGGTATCGATATCTTTAGCTCCAACTATAAAAGTCCACTGGTATAGTATTTTTTATATGGTATCGACAAACGTCTACTGAATTTTGTATTAAATGCTAAAAATATCGATACCTTGTTAGCAAGTATCGATACTCATGGTTCCAAGTGAATTAAATGCACTGGTTATTTCATTTCCAATGGATCTATTCATTTCTCCAACAACCACAATGGTTGGAAATCAATTAAGGAGTATAAATATCAGCTTCCAAAGGTCCTACAACAGTAAGAGATATTATTAAGCTTAAAGATCAATAAAGAAACAACCTGATGCTTATGATTCTCAACAATTTTTTTAAATACACTTGTGAGCTTTCATTGTATTAATTTAGCTTAAGTGTTTTTATTTGCAATTGAGCTTAATTTGAAAACATTTTGATCTTGTAAGGGTTTGTTCTTAGTTTGCTTATTTTGTATTCTCTTTGAGATGGTTTTGTCTTAAGGTTTGGGCAGAAAACTTAAGGGAGATTATAAGGTTAAACCTTCTCCTTAAAGGTTGTCAATTTATTGAATTTGGGAAAATCATTAGTTGTGGAAAGCTAAGGTAGTGGAGTAGGCAATTGGGGTTGAACCATTATATATCGACGTGTTCATTGTCTTTATCTTTTTCTTTACAACCAAAATTTTTTAAAATGCCAATTCACCCCCTATTTGCAATTTTGAGTTGATTCATCGAGCTAACTAAAGTTAATCGAAAGTTAAACAAGTACTAATCTAATGAAATGAAGAATAATTAGTGCAAAACTAAATAGAAATTATGTTGAAACTAAACCTAGTTTAACAAATGAACCCACTAACCTAATCTTACATCTTCTTAGCTTAGGCAACGTAAATGATCAAAATGACGATTGATTGATTTTCTAATTACTCCTTAAGATAATAAGTATATCCTAATTATATTGTTTGTCATTCCTAACTAGGAATGTCCTCTTGATCTCATCCTAACTAGAAGTTACAATTTAAACTCTCCCCTCGGTCTCATCTAGGCATGTAGATCCCCTCTCGGTCTCTTTATGTCACACCCCTATACCCAACCCAACTACCGGATCAAGTATAGAAATGCTACATTGGTTGTTAGGAACTCTAATAGTAATATCTAAATAAAAATAATATTATAATTTATGCATCTTAGTTTTGTTTTCAATATATTTGTTATTGGTATTTGGGATAAGTCGAAATAAAATTTTTCAACCAGTTTTGCATTTAGAACAGTATGCTAAAGTGAAATAAGGGTCATTGTGAAAAATAGGGGACATGACTGTATAGATCGACCATGTGGATTTCAGGAACTATGTTTAAGGGTCCATTTGTTTACATGTAAAAGATTTTACGAAAAATGTTTTCTGCATTTTCCTGTGTTTGTTTCATAGAATATAGTTTGGTCAACAGAAAATGACTTACAGGTTAAGATAAAATAAGCCATTTTTCTTATAAAATGACTTACCATTTTGAAAAGCGTAAGTCATTTCCAGAAAAGAGTTCATCTATAGATAATTTTATTTTTATATAAAAATTAACTTAAATCAAGCTTAATATTATTATATTGACAATAATATTTATTTTTTTAAATATTTAAAATATTATATTTTTCAAAATTATTAAACATACATATTTAATTATTTATATTTAGTCATATAATAAATTATTAATATAATACATATAATTTAGTATTTTAATAAATTATTTAATATTTCAATTTTATTTTAATAATATATTTTAAAAATAATAATTTTAAATAATATTATTCACATATTATTAAAAATATTTTAATAATAAATATTTATTAAAATTATAAATATATTAATAATAAATGTTTTGTAGTATAAAGGTTAAAATATGTCATAAATCTATGTACACTTTACAGATTTGTAATTTAGTCTTTGTACTTTTATTTTCAAGAATTTAGTCCCTTTACTTTTCAAATTTAAAAATCAAGTCCAATTGTTGACATCGTTAATTTTTTTTGTCAATTTTGTTGATGTCACATTTTTATAAAAAATACTCACTTAGTAGTCATGTAATTAAAAAATGACATTGTAATGAATTTGAATTTAACATAATATTTTTAATGTATGCAAAAAAATGTAAAATATAAAATTATACATAAAAATAAATTCAATTAAACAATGAAAAGAATAAGAAAATCTCAAATATATGTTTTTTTAATTGAAAACAACTTTTATGAAATATTTTTAAGAAATCTACCAAACAACAGAAAATATTTTACACAGATTCCTCTAAACACCAGAAAATATTAGTTTTTCCAGAAAAATAAATCGTTTTCCAGAAATCATTTTTCGGAAGTCATTTTAAGTTAAACAAACGGAGCCTAAGTTTGAAATTCAAGGTATAATTTGCCACATTAGTTCCTAAATTTTATCTAGTTTAACCTTTGTTCAAATCTCATTTAAGCTAATTTAATTCAAATATAAATCGTAATTAAGCATTTTAGAATCCAATTTTCT
Source organism: Gossypium hirsutum (assembly GCF_007990345.1). Classification (NCBI taxonomy): domain Eukaryota; kingdom Viridiplantae; phylum Streptophyta; class Magnoliopsida; order Malvales; family Malvaceae; genus Gossypium; species Gossypium hirsutum. The sequence goes on from NC_053436.1 coordinate 80,844,800, forward strand.
TATATCACTTATTTAACATTTAAATTATTTCATATAAATTAAGCAAACATCGAATTTCACATTTAAGTCCCTTAACATTCAACTTTAATACACACACCTAAGTACATGCCATTTACTAAAATGACAAAAATTAACAATTTACCCTTTTCTCGGATCCACTGATGTGATGAGATGAGATGACTTCGATCTTCAAAGATCATTTTCTTCTACTCTTAGCCTACGCGTATAAAACACGAGTTAAGCTATTACTAGCTTAGTAAGTACAATTAGTATTTAAATCATAATCTATGTTATAAATTTTAACTTATTTATTATTTACTGCATAAAATCATTTAAATGACTTGTTTGTATTCATCATACATAATTTACCAATCAGATCACTTATCCTTATAGTTATCCTTACAATTAGTTCCATTTTTATTCTTATTTGCTCATTTTACAACAATTAACCATATTGATTTGATTATCATCTATATAGTACTTGAATCACATAGTTTATTTCATTTTCTCATTTTATTAGCCAAGTTTCAGATAAATCATTTTTCTTATCTCAACCATACATTTTCTTATGTTTCACAATTTAATTACTTTTAAACAAATATAATCTTTATAATTCAATAATCACTAAAGCTATCATGCACCTTTTTCAGAGGCCCAGTAGACTTAACAAAACACATAAGATACATGGAATAGAACAGAACACCACCGAAGTGGATAAACAAAGAGCACAAATGTGCTAATCAGAGAGCACTGATGTGCTAATAGTCAGAGAGCGCGCTAAGGTTCCTTAATGGCATGCCACTTGTAATACCCCTAACCCGTCTCCATCGTCGGATTAGGGTTACGGAGCATTACAACGCATATCATAACAATTATCAACATTTATCCATTTAAATATCAAATTTAATAACCTATAATGAAATTCAAATGTCATCCATATCATAAATATAATTATTGATCTTAAGTTAGAACAACTAGGGACTAATTTGAAACAAAACAGGAAGTTTTAGAAGATTTTAAAAAATTTGAAAACATGGGTCACATGGTTGTGTGACATAGCCCAAACCATGTGGGTAATCGAAGTCTGGACACACGGTCGTGTCCCATCCTATGTGTCCATTCGTGTAAATATTTGAAATAGGGCTACTCGGCCATGTCGCAAGCCATGTGCCAAATCGTGTGTGCACTTGATGTTGGGTCATATAATCGTATCATGGGCCATGTGCCATACTATGTTATATACTGACTTGAGACACACAGTCGTGTTGCAGGCTATGTTTCAGATTGTGTGAAACCTGCATCTAAAAATAATAATGACACACGGCTGTGTGGGATGGCCATGTGTGGCATACGACCATGTGGGGTGGTCATGGGTGGCACACAGCTATGTGACAGCTCATGTCCCAAGCCGTGTGCACCTTAAAAGTCCTGCATTTTAGATCATTTTTTCCAAAAAAGGTTAGACACCAAGCCATACCATTATCAACTACAAAACCATGCTCAAACACATTGAATCTCATTCTAAAACATGTCAATTTCACCCAACCTATGCCTAACTAATATGCCATCATTTGGCACCACAACTTATATACCAAATCAAATCAAAACCAAGCCTATACTTTCAAGTCACAAGCATATACCGAATGGTTTGCATTTAAGGTCAAAAGTTATACATTAACTCATGTCAAAACTTACCATTACTCTTTTCATTCAACCATATTCATTTGTACCATAATTCAAACAACTTTGTAAAGTTTATATCAAGTGAACAATTAGCACAACAAGACCATAAACATACCAAGGTAGAAAACATGATCACATATAAGCTATTACAAAACATAAACATCATTTCATGAATCTAACCAATACCAAATTTAACGCACAATCAAAACATATACAAATTTCACCTATTACATGACAAGTTCCATTATATTTGGATTTCATACCAAACCATGAATTAACATATTATTAACTAAAGCATATATTTATCACACAAGTATAGAAAATACCACTTGTAATAAGTACTTAAAACATATAGAAGATACTCCTATTACATACAACATTTCAAAATAGCACAACAATACCATAAACATACCAAGGTAGAAAACATGATCACATATAAGCTATTACAAAACATAAACATCATTTCATGAATCTAACCAATACCACATTTAACGCACAATCAAAACATATACAAATTTCACCTATTACATGACAAGTTCCATTATATTTGGATTTCATACCAAACCATGAATTAACATATTATTAACTAAAGCATATATTTATCACACAAGTATAGAAAATACCACTTGTAATAAGTACTTAAAACATATAGAAGATACTCCTATTACATGCAACATTTCAAAATTAAACATGTTTAAAAATCTACCAAAACGAATTTGGATAGTGTGATATTCGCGTCGATCTAATCGCCTGATTTCGCAAAATGTTATCTATAAGAAAACATGAAAATGACATGAGTAAGCTTTAATAACCTTCGTAAGTTCACAAGTTAAAATGATAAATGTAACATCCCTCACCCGTATCCATCACCAGAATAGGGTTACAGAGTATTATCAGACTTATTATACAACCGAACAAACATTTCTCATACAATTATCAAATTCAAATACAAGTTATTCATAATCATTCATCAAGTCCCTAATACGAGCCTTTGAGGCCCAAAACATACTTTAGAAGTGGTTCGGGACTAAATCAATAACTCAGGAAATTTTTAGAAAAACTTAGAATTTTTTTCAAAATACAAGGGACACACGCCCGTGTGTCTCACATAATCAACCAATATAGCTGTTTCAAATCATTGTACATTTTAATAATTCCTAAATGAAAAGATAAACAACCACTGTGTGCTTCGTCTAGAATTTTTTGAATAAGCTCGAAATTCTTTGGTACACAAATTCTATTTCGGAACATCAAACAATCATCGGATTCAATCTGATACTCTGAATCAGTAATCGACTCGCACTACATTCTTTTAGCTTGCAATTCATTATCACACTTTTGAGCTTCACAAATTTGCCGAAGAAATATGGTTTAGCTTTTAACTCAGCTAAAATCGAATCATCATGTAATGCCTCAAAAATCCCGAAATCTAAAAATCTCGAAATCTCAAATTTTCTTTATTTTCAATTTTGATAAAAATTGTGTTTAATATTCTTATCCAAGCGATAATTTTAGTAGGTGTTAGCTAAGGTTGAGTTCTAATTAAGGGGTATAAGAAATTATAATTTAATTATTAAAAGAATCAGGGTTGACAAATAGGTGGGCTTTTCAATAAATGAAGAAACAATTGGACACAAAAAGAGCCTGTGGTGGAGTGGCTAAGTGACGCCACATAAGGTGCAGTGAGGTGGCGTTAGTAGCTAGCAAGGGGGTCCAAGGTTCGAATCTTAGCTTAGTATTTTTAGAGTTTAATTTTGGCCTTCTAGAAGGATGGAAGTGGCGTGAAGATGGACTCCAACGGGAGTCTTTAGGAGAGAAAATTAATGAAAGGATCAAGGGGTTATCAGGGAGAAAAACGAGGAGATGAGAAGTGAGGAGTAAGCGGAGCCGAATTAGGAATTTGGGCTTGAAGAATTTGACTATAGGGCTATAAATAGGTGCCAAATGGGAGGGTTGAAAAGCTAATAACGAATTTCCCTTCACTTTGTGCTAGAAACCCTTTTTCTCTAAAAAGCCGAAAACCCTTTTTTTTCCTTTTCTTTCTTTGTGCCGAATTTTTATCCTTCCTATACTCAATATTTTCTTTGCTTTAGCCGATTATTCTTCCTCTCTTCTTTGGTGCTGAGTAATTAATTGTTTCCATTCAAATCTCTAAGAGCCGAATACGCTTGGTGCTGCCACTACGCTTTCCACCCAGTCGATTCTAATGTAAGTGTTCACTCTTCCAATTGGTTTTTCATAAGTATCGAGTATTCAGTCCATCATTTCTTTCTAATAGACTTTGGTAGGGAATTAGTGTCCCTCATTTCTTTCTAATCGACTTTGGTTGGGAATTAGTGTCAGATCTCGATTTTGGATTCCTACTGATTTGTTCTTTAGATCTGAGAAATACGCGTGTTTAATGATCAAAGCAAAAGCTAGTAAAGGCTTGGCATTCAGGTATGGTTAAGGTGAGATTCCGGCTTTTGGTAAAGTAATCGATAAGTACGTGTGATTAATATTTGAGTGATATCGATTGTAGGTTTGGGCTAAGGAGATCGCATCACGCTTGCTTACCAGCTGTGTACATACACTGCACACACATTATGTATCGTCAAAAGCCGAAAAGCTGAAATCCCGAAAAGCTGAAAGTTTGGCTACGGTAGTCTTGCGAGTGCGAGAGCACTCGTAAAGGGAAGACCGACAGGTTTCCTGATGCCCACGGGAAATTTCGTGGACTTGGATTATGATTTGGCCATATGGGCCGAAATGGGCTAAATGGGCCCGATGGGTTGTTGGGCCCATAATAGGCAAAAACTGAATGTTGATGCTATGTGATAGGAACTTGTATGTGAGCATAAATATGAATGTGACTGGGCCTAATGGGCCATATACAGGTGATTTGGGCCTAATGGGCCATATGAATATGATTGGGCTTAATGGGCCAGATACAGGTATGTGAAATTATTTAAGCTTTGTAAGGGGTTTTGGGCCTAGTATATGATATCCACATAAGTCTTAATTAATATATTGCGACCGTGGACAAGTCAAAGGGTTAAGGTGTGGCAACGGGTATATGCATGTCTAGGATTGGATCTAGGGAGAGCTTGGTACTTAAGCGGTCTTAATGACTCACCTCATCTTCTCTGGAATCCTACCTAGTGCATAGTGTTCGCTCATCTTCGCTCACAGGACTCGTTAATGGGCCAAGGTAAGTGAAAACAATAATTAAGGGAAAATTACCGAAATGCCCTTAAGGGCAAAAATGACCAAAATACCCCTAGGTGTAGAATGTAAGTTTTATGGATGTGGCATGCATACATATGATATACTACTTAGGTTACATATGGGTGGGAATTATGGAACGGAGGAAGTATATGAGGATCGCATGGTTGCTTGACAATCGTGGATTCACCGACGGATTTTAAAGCCCAATATGTAAATGAAGGTAGTTCCGCAACTGGGCTACCATGGTGTGTGGGCTGGGTGGGTTGATATTTATATCCCCACATATTGTGACGGGGGACGGAGCTGGTGTGTAGCGGATGGATAATTTGGATGCGATTGCATTGCATGATTGATGAATGATTTTTTTTGAATGCTTGTTTTTTTCGAGGGTTGTACATACTGAGTTTGCGAAAAATCAACCCCTCTTTTATTTTATTTTCAGGTGACGCTCCGTAGAAGGTTCGATGTCTGGAGGGACTCTGGGTGGCCAGCTAGCAAGATAAATTGGACTTGTTGTTTTTAAACATATAACGTTTTATTTCATTAAGCATGTTTCAGATTAGATTGTAATAAGGTTTTCATTATGTTTACTTGAATTATTGTTATTATTTTCATTGTAATCACACGAAGTTGAACATCGGTTTCCTAAATTATAGTATGCTTTCTATGTTTTCGTAACTAAATTTTTAAATGATCAGTTTTCTTATATCAAATGTTTTAAATAAGGTTTTCGCAACTGAAAGGTTTTTTTAAATTTTTTTTATTTTAAGAAGGGTTTTCAATTAAAACACGGTTTTTGTTAAAACACTTCAATGTGACACACCAGATTCTGCCATAGCGTTTGGGCCGGGTTTGGGGTGTTACATTTAGTGGTATCAGAGCCCAGGTTACAAAATGTGGGCTGTGCACTGGGCCTTTTTACTTGATTTCTTTTTGTGTTTTAAAAAAAAGTATTTTTGATTGAATTACAATGTTTTGGGAAAGGGGGAAGTCTTACTAAGCGGCACACCGAGTCTCCGACGTTGAACCAAGTAAGTACTCTTATTCTTAAACTTGTTTAAATTGTTATATAGTAGATAGTTAGAGGGCAACTCTAGACGATTATGTAGAATAAAACTTGAAGCCCGTAGGATCTTGAAATTGTAGAGGATTTTTGAAAACAATCTTCTCTTTAAATATTTTCATAAAACATCGGTGTAATTATTAAACTATCTAAAACTTCATAAAATTTTCTAATTCAGATAATACACGAATCAATGATGAGTGCTAGAAGAGGTGCAAGGGGCCATGGCCAAGGCCGCGGAAGTGTTAGGGCTAAATCGCCGGCATCGGGCCATATGCCCGATGTTGGAATAGAAGAGGCTTCGGCCTCACCTGTGGCTGGGAATGGATAGTATGATCGGGCTGCGGGAGAAGATGCATTGTCGCAGGCAATGCTGAGGATTTTGGAAATTGTCGCTGGGCCTAATAATGGCAACAAAAATTGGGGGTCCATTTCAGAATGACTTCGACCGAACGAGGTTGAGATCTTTAAGGGCATGGCTGGCGTGGCTCCTAATGTGGCAGAATATTGGTTGGAGGCCATTGAAAGTATAATGGAGGATTTGGAATGCTCACCTGAGCAAAAGTTGAAAGGGGCGGTGTCATTGCTTAGGAAGGAATCCTACTAGGGGTGGTTGACAGTGAAAGAGGGCACCAACCGGAGTGGGTCACCTGGAGTTTTTCAAAGCTACATTCCAAGGGAAGTATGTGGGTGTAAGCTATGTGGATGCTAGGAGGAAGAAGTTCCTGAACTTGACCCAAGGAAACAAATCGGTGGCGGGGTATGAGGCGGAGTTTCTACACCTTAGTAGGTATGCAAGGGTAATGGTGGCAACGGAGTATGAGCATTGTGTTAGGTTTGAGGATGGGCTTAAAGATAGCCACAAGGGGCTAATAACTCCACAAAGGGAACGAGTTTTCTCAGAGTTGGTAGAGAAAGCAAAGATAGCGGAAGAGGTAAAGCGCACTGAGCGCCTAAATCGGGAGAAGGAAAGGGGTAAGAATAAGAGGGAGGCTGAGACCCCGGGTGTTGGACAAAGGCTTAGGACTAGGGCCAAAAATAATAGGCCAGTTAGAGCAGGCCCCCTGCTGCTAATCCAAGGATGCCACCTTGTGCTGATTGTGTGAGAAGGCATGGAGGCGAGTGTTGGAAGAGAATGGGAGCTTGTTTCGCTTGTGGGTCTATGGAGCATAAGGTCAAGGATTGCCCTCGAACGCTAGGTCGAATGCCAGTAGTGGGTCAAGGAAGTGCTCAGCCACCAAGGGGTAGACAACTGCTGCCAAGGGGTCGTGGACAGGACAGGGGCGGTAATGGCAATGGACTCGGATGCGAAGCACCAGGCAGAAATACGGGCCATGTTGAGGTGAGACAACCAGCTTTGATTTATGCTACTCATCGTCAAAAAGACGGGGATGCCCTAGATGTGATAACGGGTATGTGTCTTATATATGAGTTACCTTACACAGCCTTGACTGATATTGGATCACGCATCCATATGTTAATGCAATAGGACTGAGTCTTTGGGTGATATGTTTAAGATTATTGCGAATGAGATGACTGTGATAAGTTCGTTAAGGCAGTCAGTAGGAGTGAATAAGTTGTTTAGGGAGGTACCCTTAGTGGTTTAAGGGGCTACCTTTTCAACAGATTTGATGGAACTTCCGTTTAGTGAATTCGACTTAATCTTAGGTATGGATTGGCTGGTGAAGCATCGAGCCACTTTGGATTGCGCTGCAAAGCGAATGATGTTAAGAATGGTAAAGGATAAAGAAGTGGTGTGTTTGGTGAATGCCAAAACTACCTGTTGAACGTGATTTTGGCATTAAGGGTTGAAAAGTTAGTACGAAAGGGATGCGAAGCCTTTTTGGCTTATATTAGTGATACAGAGGCTAAGAGCCTTATTGTTAAGGAGTTGAGAACAGTTAGGGAATTTTCAGATGTCTTTCCCGAGGAGCTGCCAGGGTTGCCACCCAGCACGAAAGTAAAATTTGGAATCGAGTTGTTACCTGGGGCGACACCAGTGTTTATTGCTCCTTATCATATGGCACCAAAGGAGTTGGTGGAACTCAAGGCAAAAATTCAAGAATTGTTGGATCGAGGGTTCATAAGACCAAGTGTGTCCCCATGGGGAACACCAGTGTTATTCATGAAGAAGAAGGATGGAACCTTACGAATGTGCACCGATTATCGACAGTTAAACAAGTTAACTGTTAAAAATAAGTACCCTCTACCGAGAATTGATGATCTTTTCGATCAGTTTAGGGGAGCTTCTATTTTCTTGAAGATTGATCTGCGTTCGGGATATCACCAATTGAGAGTGAAGGAGGCAGATGTTCATAAGACAGCTTTCAGAACTCGTTATGGGCACTACTAGTTCTTAGTGATGCCATTCGGGCTGACAAACGTACCTGCCACTTTCATGGATCTTATGAATTGGTTCTTTCAACCCTACTTGGAGCGGTTCGTGGTAGTCTTTATAGATGACATTTTTGTGTCCTCAAAAGATTAGGATGAGCATGATGCAAACTTAAGGATTGTGTTGCAGACTTTGGGGAAAAAGCAGTTGTATGCCAAATTCAGTAAGTGTGAATTTTGGCTAAGGGAGGTTACTTTTCTAGGACATGTGGTGTCAGCCGAGGGGATTAAGGTGAATCCTCAGAAAATTGAAGCGGTGTTAGACTGGAAAACACCCAAGTCGGTATCAGAAAACTAAAGTTTTCTGGGCTTGGCAGGATACTATAGGCGGTTTGTTGAGGGCTTTTCAGAAATTACTGCATCCTTAACTAAGTGGTTAAGGAATGGGGTACCATTTTTTTTGGACAGATAAGAAGCAAGAGAGTTTTGGAAAACTCAAGAAAGTTTTAACTAAGGTCCCTGTGTTGATTCAACCAGTACCTAGGAAGGAGTTTACGATTTATAGTGACGCGTCGCATGTAGGCCTAGGTTGCGTATTGATCCAAGAAGGAAAGGTGGTTGCATATGCGTTACGACAACTTAAGACTCACGAGATGAATTACCCAACCCATGATTTAGAGCTAGCTGCGGTGGTGTTCTCACTTAAAATATGGAGGCATTACTTATACTGGGAGAAGTGCATAATTTATTCGGACCACAAGAGTTTGAAGTACCTCCTTACCCAAAAAGAGCTAAACCTTAGGCAAAGTGAATGTGGAAGCCGACGCGTTAATTCGTAGGGCTAAGACAGACTTGAGAGCTATGCTCACCCGTTTAAGTTTGTTGGATGATGGTAGCTTGTTAGCTGAGCTTCAAGTAAAGCCGGTGTTGGTCGAGCAGATAAGGAGTAAGCAATTAGTGGATGAGACTTTGAGTGCTCGTTTTAAACAAGTGAAGAGTGGGGAGACATTAGACTTTGGGATAAATAGTGAAGGAGTATTGTATTTCCGTGGGAGAATGTGTATACCAAAGGGCGATGATCTAAGGCAGTCTGTTCTACGGGAAGCACATAGCGGTCTCTACGCAATACATCCTGGCAGAAACAAGATGTATCGAAATTTGCGTAAGCTTTAGTGGTGGCCTGGACTTAAGTACGAGGTTATGGAGTTCGTGGGTAAATGCTTGGTTTGTCAAAAGGTGAAAGCAGAACATCAGTTGCCTTCGGGATTGCTTCAGCTAGTGAAGATCCCACTCTGAAAGTAGAAAAGGATCACTATGGACTTTGTTAGTGGGCTACCCTTGACGCCTGCTAAGAAAGACTCGATATGGGTTATAGTAGATCGGTTAACCAAGTCTGCCCATTTTGTACTGGTTCACACCGATTACTCATTGCAAAAGTTGGCTAGGCTGTGTGTAGCAGAGATTGTAAGATTGCATGGAGTGCCAGTCTCCATAATATCTGATAGGGACCAACATTTCACTTCGCAATTTTGGAAGAAGCTGCATGAGGCGTTGGGTACTAGTTGAATTTCAGCACGACATTTCACCCTCAAACATTCAAGTGTTGGAAGATATGTTGAGGGGATACGTGATTGAGTTTTGAGGTAGTTGGGAGGACTATTTACCGTTAGTCGAATTTGCGTACAATAATAGCTATCAAGCAAGCATTGGGATGGCTCCATACGAAGCACTGTATGGGCGAAGGTGTCGAACTCCAACATGTTGGACAGAGTTGGGCGAACGAAGAGTTTTGGGCCTTGAGTTAGTAGCCGATACTGAGGATAAGGTAAAATTGATTTGGGATCGTTTGAAGGAGGCCTCGGATAGGCAGAAGTCATATGCTGACCTTAAGCGTTGAGAGATAAAGTATGTAGTGGGAGACTTATTTTTTTTTTTAAAGTCTCTTAGTTTTTTTTTAAAGTCTCTCTATGGAAGAAGGTGTTGAGGTTTGGACGAAAGGGTAAGCTAAGCCCAAGGTTCATTAGACCATATCAGGTTGTAGAGCGGGTTGGGCCAGTCGCTTATCAGCTGGAATTACCTCTTAAACTAAGCCAGATTCATGACGTGTTCCATGTTTCTATGCTGAGACGGTATCGCTAGGATCCTTCCCATGTCATGGTGATTGAAGAAATCGAGGTCAGACCAGGCCTAACTTTCGAGGAAGAGCCCAAACAAATAATTGGTCATGATGTTAAGGTACTGAGAAGGAAGTCTGCTCCATTAGTAAAAGTGCTTTGGCATAATCACAAGGTTGAGGAGGCTACTTGGGAACCTGAGGAAGCGATGTGACGTCAATATCCTCAACTGTTTGAATCAGGTGAATTTCGAGGGCAAAATTTCTTTTAGGGGGGTTGAGTTGTAACGCCTCAAAAATCCCGAAATCCCAAAATTTTTTTACTTTTGATTTTGATAAAAATTGTGTTTAATATTCTTATCCAAGCGATAATTTTAGTAGGTGTTAGCTAAGGTTGAGTTTGAATTAAGGGGTAGAAGAAATTATAATTTAATTATTAAAAGAATCAAGGCTGACAAATAGGTGGGCTTTTCAATAAATGAAGAAACAATTGGACACAAAAAAAAGCCTGTGGTAGAGTGGCTAAGTGATGCCACATAAGGTGTAGTGAGGTGGCGTTAGTAGATAGCAAGGGGGTCCAAGGTTCAAATCCTAGTTTAGTATTTTTAGAGTTTAATTTTTACCTTCTAGAAGGATGGAAGTGATGTGAAGATGGACTCCAAGGGGGGTGTTCAGAAGAGAAAATTAAGGAAAGGATCAAGGGGTTATCAGGGAGAAAAACGATGAGATGAGAAGTGAGGAGTAAGCGGAGCCGAATTGGGAGCTTGGGCTTGAAGAATTCGGCTATAGGGCTATAAATAGGTGCCGAATGGGAGGGTTGAAAAGCTAATGATGAATTTCCCTTCACTTTGTGCCGGAAACCCTTTTCTCTAAAAAGCCGAAAACCCTTCTTTGTGCCGAATTCTTATCCCTCATCTTCTCAGTATTTTCTTTGCTTTAACTTATTCTTCTTCCTCTCTTCTTTCGTGCTGAGTAATCAATTGTTGCCATTCAAATCTCTAAGAGCCGAATACCCTTGGTGCTGCCACTAGTCTTTCCACCCAGTCGGTTCTAGTGTAAGTGTTCGCTCTCCCAATCAGTTTTTGATAAGTATCGAGTATTCGGTCCCTCACTTCTTTCTAATTGGATTTCATAGGGAATTAGTGTTAGATCTCAATTTTGGATTCCTGCCGATTTGTTCTTCAGATCTGAAAAATACGCGTGTTTAGTGATCAAAGTAAAAGCTAGTAAAGGCTTGGCATTCAGGTAAGGTTAAGGTGAAATTCCAGCTTTTGGTAAAGTAATCAATAAGTACATGTGATTAATCTTTGAGTGATATCGATTGTAGGTTTGGGCTAAGGAGATCGCACCACGCTTGCTTACTAGGTGTGTACGTACACTGCACACACATTATGTATAGGCAAAAGTCGAAATGCCGAAAAGCTGAAATACCGAAAAGCCGAAAGTTTGGCTACGGTAGCCTTGCAAGTGCTCGAGCACTCGTAAGGGGGAGACCGATAGGTTCCTGAGGCCCACGGGCGATTCTGTGGACTTGATTTGTGATTTGGCCATATGGGCCGGAATGGGCTAAATGGGCCTGATGGGCTGTTGGGCCCATAATAGGCAAAAACTGAATGTTGATGATATGTGATAGGAACTTTTATGTGAGCATGAATATGAATGTGACTAGGCCTAACGGGCCATATAAATGTGATTTGGGCCTAATGGGCCATATACAGGTGATTTTGGCCTAATGGGCCATATGAATATGATTGGGCTTAATGGGACAGATACAGGTATGTGAAATTGTTTAGGCTTTGTAAGGGGTTTTGGGCCTAGTATATGATATCCACATAAGACTTAATTAATATATTGCGATCGTGCACAAGTCAAAGGGTTAAGGTGTGGCAATGAGTATATGCATGTCTAGGATTGGATCTAGGGAGAGCTTGGTACTTAAGCGGTCTTAATGACTCACCTCCTATTCTCTGGAATCCTACCTGGTGCATGGTGTCCGTTCATCTTAGCTCACGGGACTTGTTAACGGGCCTAGGTTATTGAAAACCGTAATTAAGGGAAAATTATTGAAATACCCCTAAGCGCAAAAATGACCAAAATACCCCTAGGTGTAGAATGTAAGTTTTATGGATGTGGCATGCATACATATGATATTCTGCTTAGGTTGCATATGGGTGGGAATTATGGAACGGAGGAAGTATATAAGGATCGCATGGTTGCTTGACAATCGTGGATTCACCGACGGCTTTTCAAGCCCAATATGTAAATGAAGGTAGTTCCGCAACCGGGCTACCATGGTGTGTGGGCTGGGTGGGTCGATATTTATATCCCCACATGGTGTGACAGAGGGCGGAGCTGGTGTGTAGCGAATGGATAATTTGGATGGGATTGCATTGCATGATTGATGAATCATTTTGTTTTTAAATGCTTGTTTTTTCCGAGGGTTGTACACACTGAGTTTGCAAAAACTCACCCCCTCTTTTATTTCAATTTCAAGTGACGCTCCGTAGAAGGTTCCATGTCTGGAGAGACTTTGGGTGGCCAGCTAGTTGTTTTTAAGCATATAAGTTTTTATTTCATTAAGTATGTTTCAGATCAGATCGTAATAAGGTTTTCATTTTGTTTACTTGAATTATTGTTATTATTTTCGTTATCACACGAAGTTGAACATAGGTTTCCTAAATTATAGTATGCTTTCTACGTCTCCGCAACTAAATTTTTAAATGATAAGTTTTCTTATATCAAATGTTTTAAATAAGGTTTTCGCAACTGAAAGGTTTTTTTAAGTTTCTTTTATTTTAAGAAGGGTTTTCAAAGAAAACACGGTTTTCGCTAAAACACTTCAATGTGACACACCAGATTCGGCCATAGCGTCTGGGCCAGGTTTGGAGTGTTACACATTATCAGAAAAAGTGATCTGTGTATTCATTGTTCGCAATGCAAACAAAGATTTTCTAATTAGAGCATCCGCGACTACAATTTCTTTCCCCGGATGATTGTAATCAATTACTAACTCATAGTCTTTCAACAACTCGAGCCATCTTCGTTGTTGCAAATTCAAGTCTTTCTAAGTCATTAAATACTTCAAACTTTTATGATCAGTAAAGATGTAGCACTTCTTACCGAATAAATGATGTCATCAAATTTTCAATCCGAAAACAATAGCTGCCAACTCTAAATCGTATGTCAGATTATTCTTTTCATGTGGTTTCAACTGTTTGGAAGCATAAGCTATCACTTTGCCCTCTTACATCAAAACACATCCCAAACCGTTCAATTATGCGTTGCTGAAAACCACAAACTCTGTACCTGACTCAGGTTGAACTAAAACTAGTGCTTTAGTTAACGATGCTTTCGGCTGTTCAAAACTCTATTGACATTTCTCGGGCTATTCGAACTTCACATATTTTTGTAGCAAACGAGTCATCGGTGTAGCAATCATCGAGAATCCTTTTACAAAACATCGATAGTAACCAGCTAATCCCAGGAAAGTTCTAACTTCGGACACATTTCTTGGTGGTTTCCAGTCAACAACTGCTGAAATCTTGCTCGGATCAACTCGGATACCTTTCGCTGAAACAATATACCCCCAAAATCCAAATTCTCGAAGCCAAAACTCACATTTGTTTAATTTATCAAAAAATTGCTTATCTCTCAATGTTTGTAATACGATCCTTAAATGTTCAGCATGCTCAGATTCATCTCGAGAATAGATCAAAATGTCATCAATGAATACAACAACAAATCTGTCTAAATACGGTCTAAAAATCTGATTCATCAAATCTACAAAAACTATAGGAGCATTAGTTAGTCCGAAAGGCATAATAAGAAATTCATAATGCCCGTACCTTGTTCTGAACGTAGTCTTTGATACATCTGAATCTTTAACTCGCAATTGATAATAGCCAGATCTCAAATAAATCTTTGAAAATACTGTTGCTCCTTTCAATTAATCAAACAAATCATCAATTCTTTGAAAAGGAAACTTATTCTTAATCGTAACCTTGTTGAGCTGATGATAGTCGATACACAATCTCATCGACCTATCTTTCTTCTTTACAAATAGCACTGGTGCATCCCAACGCAAAAAACTAGGTCGCGCAAAACCTCTATCTGTTAACTCTTGCAACTGAGCTTTCAACTCTTTCAATTCTGTCGGAGCCATTCTATACGGAGCTATTGATATCGGTGATGTTTCTGGCACTAATTCAATAGCAAACTCGACTTCTCTGATCGGTGGTAACCCTAGCAACTCCTCTAGAAACACATCCAGATATTCACAAACCACTGGCATTGATTCAATCTTCGATTCAGACACTTTTGTATCAGTATATATGAAAGGTAAGCATCACAACCTTTTCTGACAATTTTCTGAGCTAATATCGATGATATCATAACAGGTAATCCATTTGACTCATCAGATTCAATTCGAAGGATTTCATTATTTTAACATTTCAATTCAATAGTCTTTCTTCTACAATTCACAACAGCATCATTCAGAGTCAACCAATCCATACCTAGAATCACATCAAATTCATCAAACAGTAAAAGCATCAAATTAGCCGAAAAATAATAACCTCGAGTCATCAAAGGACAATTATTGCCAACTTTATCAACTAGGACATACTTTCCAAAGGGGTTCGATACTTTAATCACAAATTAGGTAGACTCAACAGACAAACTCTTATTAGATACTAAATTCATACAGACATATGAATGAGTCGATCCAGGATCAATCAAAGCAATTACATTAGTGTCATAGAGAGAAAATGTACCAGTGATAACATTTGGTGATGACGCATCTTCGCGAGCGCGAATAGCGTAAGCTCTGGTTGGTACTGTAGTCTCAGATCTCACAGCAGAGTCCTTAGTTGTTCCTTTGCTACTAGTCACATTTCTCGTATTTCTAGGTGGTATCCCCCTAGCAGTTGTGTTATTCGATCTTGTATTCTGATATCTATCTTTCTCGGGTAACTCGGGACAATCCCGAATAAAGTGATCTTGCGAGCCACATTTAAAACAACCTTTGTTATTCATCTAGTAATCTCCAAAATGTCACCTTCCACACTGTTGACACGAGGGTTTATTGATTCTCACACTACTCACACTCGATACTGAAGTAGCTTGAGCTTTAGGACTCGTGTATTACTTCCCACAATCTCTATTTGAATATCCCATTGAAGCTGTTGAACGATTATATGAATCAGTGATTTTTTTGATGAGGATTGATAGGGTTTATTCATTGATCTCTTTCTCAATTCTCTAACTTCGAAATCAACTTTTCTCTTTTCTTTGCCTAGTTCCTCAGCTTTGCATGCTCTGTTGACCAACATAACAAATTCTTTCAACTCCAGAATCTCGACTAGCAATCTAATGTCTTCATTTAACCCATCTTCAACTCTCTTACACATAATTGCCACCGTGGAAACACATTCTCGAGCATATTTACTGAGCTCACAAACTCTCTCTCTTAGTCAGTCACAGACATACAACCCTGTTTCAATTCCAGAAATTCTTTGCGTTTTTTATCGGTAAATTGCTGGCTGATGTATTTCTTCTTGAACTCAGCTTGAAAGAATTCCCAAATGACTCTTTCTCTTGGCACCACCGATATCAAAGTATTCCACCAATGATAGGCAGTGTCTCCCAGAAGTGACACGGTGCATTTAACACATTCAGTAGGTGTGCAAGATAGTTCATCAAATACTCTGATTGTATTCTCAAGCCAAAACTCGGCTCTCTCAGGATCGTCATCAACTGTAGCTCTGAACTCTTTAGCCCCGTATTTTCAATTTTATCAATAGATGGTTTATTCAATTGTAAATGTTCCACAACTTGAGGAGCTATGGGAACCGGTTGGGGAATAAGTGGGGGTGGAGGTTGCTGAGCAGCAGGATTAGTTCAGTCAAACTCAATGAACCACTCGTTCATCATTCGGAAGAAGGCTTCCTTGGCCTCTCCTCCCTGACTACCCGATATGGGTCTGACTCAAATTGCGGTACTCCGTGAACGGAGGCCGGTGCATTACACTCAACATCATCAGCCACAGCTCGATTGAGATCCATTTACTATATGAAAACATAATTTTGAGATATCACATTATCACAAGTTATATATGGCATGTATAGCTAGACTCTCACATACGCTACGTTAGCCTGAGAATCGACTAAACTGTAGCTTTAATACCAATAAATGTAACATCCCTTACCCGTATCTATATCCAGATAAGGTTACGGAGCATTATCATACTTATTATACAATCAAACATACATTTCTCATACAATTATCAAATTCAAATACAAGTCATTCATAATCATTCATCAAGTCCCTAATACGAGCCTACGAGGCCTAAAACATACTTTAGAAGTGGTTCGGGACTAAACCAATAACTCAGGAATTTTTTAAAAAACTTAAAAAAAATTTCAAAATAAAAATTTTCAAAATACAGGGTACACACGTCGGTGTGGCTCGGGCGTGTGAGACACTTATGTCATAGGCCGTGTGGACATTCGAAATAGGATCACATGGCCGTGTCCCAATCCGTGTCTGACACCATATAATTCTTTAACTTAAGTCACACGGCCAACCACACGCCCATGTGACCAGCCCGTGTGCCCTTCAAAATAGCCACGCACGTCCGTGTATCAGGCTGTGTGCTAGGCCGTGCCAAACCTGTAGGGTATACTGACTTATGCCAAACGATCAAGACACACGCTTGTGTGCTGGGCCGTGTGGAGCATACTGACTTGGTTTCTAATTAAACACCAGGGGATACACGGTTGTGTCACCTGACCATGTGTCACACATGGCTGAGACACACGCCCGTGTCTCTACCCTTGTGGACAAAAATAGGCTATTTGCCAAGCCATCTTTCTCACCTAAAATTTACATAAACCTATACAATCCAAATAGCACATAATATGGCATAAATAGGCATTCAACCAACCTCAACCAAGTATAATTCATACCATTTCCATACCAAAAATAGCAAGGCACACAAGTACCACACTAGGCTATTCAATTTTATACCAAATTCACATTCTCAATTCAATTAACTAGTTAACTTCATATATGCACTTTCATTTATACATCACTTTACCTAAATCACAAGCATACCAATTCTCAATTATTAACTATATGATACTCAAATTACCAATTCACAAACAACCATTCACCACAAGCATTTATATATCAATTACCAAATGCATAACAAAGGCCATTTGCACATATATATACATCACCAAATATACCAAAATAAGCCAACTCTCATGGCTATACACAAAACCAAACACTTAACATTTACAAGCCAATTCAAATGACTAAATTCATTACCAAACCATAAACCAAAATGACCATAATTCCTATACGTGCCAGATACCCAAAACATAAGTTCAAAAGTACCAAAGTGATAACTTGATAGTGTGATGAGATCTCTGACGATTTCCAAATCCGAGAGCTTCGATATTCACTATAAAACACAGAAAAATAAACAAAATAAGCTATAAAGCTCGTATGCTGAATAAGTAAAATTTACCAACTAACAATTCAATAACATAAACATCATATAATGCAATTCAAATTTTGAAGCATAAATTAACACAAGTGTTCAATCCAAAAACTTAAACACAATTTCCATTTACTTCTTTGATTCAATAATTGTGTAGTTTACGTACATACCTATACAAGCTTGTATTAATTTCATACTCATCCATAACCTTGATATACCCGTTGAACCATTTAGAATACTATTGGATACTCAGGAATCTCACACCCTAAGTGCCAATACATAGCCAAAGCTATCTCAATCTCATATCACATATAATGCATACTCTCGAGCTATCAATGGGTCTGCTCACACAAGCTGATGATCATGACGTAGCTACATGGTGCTAATCACACAAGCTGGCGAGAATCCACAACACATGCTAGATAACTCAGCCACCGATAGGATGTGCTGACTAAGACCCAAATCACGTAACCCCTAATGACATGTCATTCATATCCTAATCTCAACTAGGATTTCTCATAGATGAATTGTCATCGAACATATCCGCAAGATTGTATTAAAAAATAATTCAATAATAAAGCATTTTAAACACAATTATATTAATGCTTATTAACATACAAACTTACCTCAAGTGCAAAAACGATAAAATGAGTCGATTAGTCCAACACTTTGTTTTTCCCCCGATCTAAATCCAAACTTTGCTTTTCCTGATCTATATGTAATCAAATTTAGCTTATTTAATTATCATTCTATTCAATTTAGCCTAAATTGCATATTATGGCAACTTTACACTTTTGCCCCTAATATTTCAACATTTTTACAATTTAATTCTTAGCTCATAAAAATACAAATTCATGCAATTAAGTCCCTACCCATGCTAGCCGAATTTCATATAGCCCCATAGCAGCCCATATTTTTCATTTATTTCAAATTTAACCATAAAATTTACACATTTCACAATTTAATCCCTAATTGGCAATTTTACCAAAAATCACTTAACAAATGTTGTTTATCTAACAACAACCATACATTTTCTATTATCAAACATCAAAATACACCTATATTCATCAATGGCAAAACCCTAAACCTTTAATAGTTTTGCAAATTAGTCCTTGGGCTAGCTAGATTAAGTTGCAACGATCTCAAAAACATAAAAATCATTAAAAATGGGACAAAAATCACTCACCAAATTAACAATGAAGTAGCCGAACCAAGGAACCTCAAAATGGTTTCTTCTTCCAATTTCGGTGGATGAATGCATGAAAGAAGATGACTATTTTGTTTTCTATATTTTACTTAAGTTAATTTATTAATTTACTATTTTAACCTTTAATTAAAACATTAAAAACACTTAATAATGTGTCCAAATATGTCCACTCACATTAACCATGGTCTAATTACAACATAAGAACCTCTAATTTAAGATTCCATAACTATTTAACACTTTTAGCTAATAGAACACAAGTTTTACACTTTATGCGATTTACCCTTTTTATCAAATTAAGCATTTAAACGATTAAATTTCTTAACGAAATTTTCACACAATCATACTATCATGTTATAGACATTAAAATAATAATAAAATAAATATTTCAACCTCAGATTTGTGGTCTCAAAACTACTGTTCTGATTTGACTAAAAACGGGCTATTACAATAAAACTTACCGAATAAAATAATAAACAATTTAATAACAACGTTAATAGACGTTAGTCCTCCCAACCACAATCAATAAATGGTGAGTTATACAGATATACATGTTATATAACGAGTTAATTCATACAAACTCAATCAATATCAAGTCATGATATATTATTAGAAATCAAAAACATATTTTTACAATTCAATAAACAAGTCATTTAACCAATTTAAATATGCCCGATGAACGGTATGACAGATATGGATACACGGTTATCCACCGAAACACACCAAAATGATCCAACGAGCCAAACCAATCGAGAACATGCCTTGGCACTAAGATCCTAGCTTGTAGGCTAACATCCCTCCAGAACACACCTTAGCACCAAGTTTCAAGCCCAAAGGCTTTACATCCGCCCCTAATAACATGCTAGAAGCATTGTAAATATAACACAATTGTTTGCAATAAATGTTGGACTCTGGTATATTTAGTGGACAGGAATAAACCAAGAATCATCATCTCATCCCCAGTCAGACCCGTATAGCGTGCAATATAACCTATTGGCATGCCAATTGTATTCTACCCTATGTTCATTCGGGCTCGATACTAGTAATCACATAATACTTTACAAATCAATTACCTTTCTCACCTTGAATTAACTTTATTATTATATCATTATATAAATATATAAATATGAATATTCAATAAATCATAACTCACAAGTCAATATAATATTACCATTTATTGTAATTTAAACAATATGAACTTACCTGGGTTAAACCACAGAGACAGTGAAGGTTCAGGGACTACTCATCAACTTTCCTTTTTTCCACGATTATTTACTTGTTCTTGATCTATAAAATAATTTATTTCAATTTATTAACTTCAATTTCATATACTATTCAATTTAATACATATGACTTCTTATTTACAATTTTATACATTTTTCTTAAACTTTTACACTTTATTCGATTTAATCCTAAAACTCGAAACAAAATTATTTTTCAAAATTAAACCCTATTCCCATAGAACCGAATTTTTAACTATACTAAATCGATTCACACATGCTGAAATTTTACAAGAAAACCTTGCTTAATTTAATTTATTTTCTATTAAATCCCTAAACTTAAAATCATACAAAATTACTTAACATAATATTTTTATTTAACATCCAAACATGGTAATTCACCATTAAACTTCAAGAACACACTAAACACATCAAAGACATCTTCTAGAATATTTAACAATATTATAAATTAACCCTCGAATTAGCTAAATAAAGTTAAAATGATATAAAAAATTTAAAATTTGTAGAAAACTAATAGAAATACGGACTTACATGCAATGGAATGAGCAATGCCGAAACATTTTCTTCCCCTAACAAAAGGTGTTTCGGTTCAGCTAAAACAAAATGAAGAAGAAGAAGGCTTCTTACCATTTTTCTTTTGTTTAATTATTATATTAAATTTCAAAAATGCCACCAACTAACAATTTTTAATCCAATTTCCCAAACCTACAGTACAGAAAGAAAAAAGATGGCTTAATTGTCATATTAACCCATTCTATTTTACTTAAATACTCAAGTACCACTAAAACACTAATAGCAATTGACTTTTTCACTTTTTATGATTTAGCCCTTTTTAATTAATTAAATATCTAAATGTTAAAATTTCAAGACCAAATTTCAATTCACTTATAAAATTACTCCGTAAATATTTAATAAAAATATTTACAGACTCGATTTATAGAAACAAGGTCTCGATACCTCATTTTCTAAAACCACTTGACTTTAGGGGCAAACTACTTAACTTTAACTAATGATTCAAACAACAAAAATTATCAGGTCAAAATTCTATATAATATAGTATTTATTAATATTTACGAACTTACTAGTCAGATTTGTGATCCCGAAGCCACAGTTTCCGACACTACTGGAAAATAGACTGTTAGACCACTAATATCCTAATAATTCTTATCTCGTCTACTTGGACAAGTCATAACCTACACGCATCATTTTTACACTTTTTTACCATTTAATCCTTACAACAATACTTCGTATAATGATATCTTCCTCTTTCATTAAACACATATAACTTATTTCAATATTTAATAATCTTCCATAATTTCACTAATAATTATTATTTACATTTCACCTATCACTTTTACTTATTTTACAATTTAGACATCATCATGATATTTTATGTAACAATGTCTTTCACTTTTAATAACATATTTCATTTCTTAGTTTAATTTTCATATTTCACCACGAATTCTTATTATCACATTTACATATTATTTTACTTATCTTACAATTTTAGTCCTTAGGTCAACAATATGCTAAATAGAACTTTCGTATCATTTTAACACATGTAACATGTTCCGCTATTTAATATAACTTCCATAATTCATCACTTATTCATATCATATCTACCTTATGCTACATATACATTTTTATCAATTTTAGTCATTGTAATGATAGTTTATTTAACAATATTTTCCACTAAAAATAATACATGTATCATACTTCACATTTATTAATCTTCCATAATTTACTATTAATTCTTATTATATATTTGTTTCATATATCACTATTGCATACTTTGCAATGTAATCCCTTTCTTTCTCATATTTTATCATATAATCCCACAACATTATCACATAATTGTACTCATCAATTCTATACATATATAATTTCATACACTCTTTTTATTATTTATATAAAAAATTAGTTCTATTAACTTTTGTACCTTTGATTCCCCCCATAGGGACTTTCATCCTCAAAAATCTTACCAATAAATAGATTCGGATATTGACTTCTCATGGTTTCTTCAGGTTCCCATGTAGCCTCTTCCACTCCATGTCGATGCCATAAAACATTCACCAAGGCTATATTTTTGTTCCTCAACTGTTTGACTTTCCGAGCCAAAACCTTAACCAGTTCTTCATCATAAGTCATATCCGTTCTGATTTCAATTTTCGTCTATGAAATCACATGAGAGGGGTCTGACCTATATCGTCACAACATGGATACATGGAATACATTATGAATCTTTTCCAATTCGGGTGGCAATGCTAAACAGTAGGCTAATGGTCCAAGCCTTTCGGTGATCTCATATAGTCCAATAAATTGCGGACTCAGTTTGCCGTTCCGACCAAATCTCAATACCTTTTTCCATGGAAACACTTTCAAGAACACTTTATCTCCAACTTGAAATTCGATCTCCTTTCTTTTCAAATCAGCATATGACTTTTGACTATCCTACGCCGTTTTCAAATGGTCGCGATCACTTTAACCTTTTCTTTAGTTTCCTTGATTAAATCAACTCCGTGAATCTGGCTTTCCTTGAGCTCTACCCAATACAGTAGAGTCCGGCACTTCCGGCCATATAATGCCTCGTAAGGTGCCATTTTTAAACTTGTCTTGAAACTGTTGTTGTAGGTGAATTTCACCAATGGTAAGTATTTTTCCCAACTATGTTGAAATTCAAGGACGCAACACCGTAAAATGTCCTCAAGAATCTGAATCGTCCGCTCAAGCTGACCATCAGTCTGCGGGTGAAAAGTCGTGCTAAAACTCAACTTTGTACCCAAAGCTTCTTGCAGCTTCTTCCAAAATCTCAAAGAGAATCTCGGGTCCATTTCTGAGATAATCGATATCGGTACTTCTTGTAATATCACAATTTCAGATACATACAAGTCAGCCAATTTGTCAAGTGAGTAGTAAGCTCGTACTGGAATAAAGTGAGCCGACTTCGTTAGCCTATCAACCACAACCCAAACAATATCTTTCTTTTTCGGGGTTAATGGCAATCCTGTCACAAAATCCATGGTAATTATATCCCATTTCCATTCGAAAACCATCATAGGCTGTAACAAATCTAAAAGTACTTGATGCTCAGCCTTGACTTGCTGACATATTAAGCATTTCGATATAAATTCGGAGATGTCTCTTTTCATGCCATTCCACCAATACATTTACTTCGAATATTGTACATCTTGGTTCTTCCCGGATGAATAGAAAACGACTATCACACGCCTCCTGCAAAATTTTCCAAATAAGCTCGTCATCTCTCGGTACACAGATCCTATCTCTGAACATCAAGCAACCGTCAGGACCAATCCAAAAATTTGAGTTTGTGCCTGACTTGTATTGAGTTCTCTTCGCTTGCAAATCACTATCATTGACCTGGGATGCACAAATTTCTTGTAGAAATGTTGGTCTGGCTCTTAACTCTGCCAAAACGGAACCATCATTTAACAAAGCTAGCTGCATGTTCAAGGCTCTCAAAGCAAACAAGGATTTTCTACTTATTGCATCTGCAACCACATTCGCCTTTTCCAGGTGGTAGCCAATGATCAATTCATAATATTTAATCAACTCTAACTATCTCATTTGTCTCAGATTCAATTTTTTTTGAGTCATCAAATATTTTAAACTCTTGTAATCGGTGAATACACAACATGTCTTACCATACAAATGGTATATCCAAATCTTTAGGGCAAAGCCAATGGCTGCTAGCTCCAAGTTATGTGTTGGATAATTTTTCTCGTGTGGTTTCAATTGCCTCGAAACATAGGCTATCACTTTA
Organism: Gossypium hirsutum; assembly: GCF_007990345.1. Taxonomy (NCBI): domain Eukaryota; kingdom Viridiplantae; phylum Streptophyta; class Magnoliopsida; order Malvales; family Malvaceae; genus Gossypium; species Gossypium hirsutum. Next base: position 80,868,930 of record NC_053436.1, read on the forward strand.
CCTTCTTGCATTAGTACACAGCCCAGTCCATTGAAGGACACATCACTATAAACCACAAATTCTTTTCCTAGCTTAGGTTGTACAAGTACTGGAGCTTCGGTCAGCAATGTCTTCAATCCCTCGAAACTCTGCTGACACTTCTCTAACCATTCAAACTTAACATCTTTTTGCAGCAACCTCATCAGAGGAGTTGCAATTATTGAAAATCCTTTTACAAACCGTCAGTAGTAGCCGGCCAAGCCCAAAAAACTTCTAACCTTGGTTATGTTCTTTGGCGGCTTCCACTCGATAATAGCAGATATCTTATTCGGATCAACTCAGATACCATCACCCGAAACAATGTGACCCAAAATTCCTACCTCTGGAAGCCAGAACTCGCTTTTGCTGAACTTAGCATACAATTTCTTGTATCGCAAGATTAGTAATAAGGTCCTCAGATGTTTAGCATGCTCGGACTCATTACGGGAATAAATCAAAATATCGTCAATGAATACCACAACAAACTTGCCCAAGTATGGTCGTAAAACATGATTCATTAAGTCCATAAACGTGGCTAAGATGTTTGTTAGACTAAAAGGCATGACTAGGAACTTGAAATGACCATACCTCATCCTGAAAGCGGTCTTAGGCATGTTCGACTCTTTGACTCACAACTGGTAGTAACCAGATCTCAGATCTATTTTTGAAAATACAGTAGCTCCCCTCAATTGATCAAACAGATCGTCAATCCTCAGCAACGGATACTTGTTCTTGATAGTTACCTTATTAATTTGTCGGTAGTATATACATAGTCTCATCGAAATATTTTTCTTCTTAACACATAATACGGGAGCACCCCAAGGAAAAAAGCTCGTTCTTGCAAAACCTTTATTCGTCAGTTCTTGCAACTATGATTTTAACTCTTTCAATTTGGTTGGCACCATTCTATACGGGGCAATAGAGATAGGAGCTGTCTCAGGCACTAGCTCAATACCAAATTCTACTTCTCTAATAGGAGGTAATCCAGGTAGCTCTTCCGGAAACACATCCGGATACTTTCATACTATCGATACCGATTCCAACTTCAACTCAGATTCTTTAGTATTCAACATGAAAGCAAGGTAGGCTTCATATCCTTTTTCTTATATACTTTTGAGCCATCATTGAGGTAATCACAACCGGCGGAGTATCCAACTCACTTGAATCAATCCGAAGAATCTCACCATCTGAGCATTTCAATTTGAGATACTTGCTACAACAATTTACAATTACATCATGCACAACTAACCAATCTATGCCAAGTATTACATCAAACTCATCGAATGGCAATAACATAAGGTTAGCCAAAAAACAATGACCTTGAATCGTCAAAGGATAATTCTTACAAACTTTATCAACTAGGACTGACTTGCCTAGAGGGTTTGACACCTTAATCACAAATTTCGTAAGCTCTACAGACATATCCATGCTAGACACCAATTTCATGCAAATGTACGAATGGGTTGACCCTGGGTCAATTAAGGCAATGTCACGAGTATTATAGATAGAAAATGTACCCATGATGACATCGGAAGCAGAAGCTTCCTCTCGAGTGCGTATTGCATAAGTTCTTGTCGGGGCTCGGGCCTCTAATTTTGTAGTAGCATCCTTAGAAACAGTTCGAATGCCACTTGCACTTCCAGGATGTCTCGAAGGTCTACCTCAAGAAATAGGAGCATTCAGCTGCGGAGCTAATTCAACCTTTTTATTAGCTCAGTCCTGGCAGTCTCTGAGAAAATGGTCAAGAGACCCGCATCTGAAACATGCACCACCCTTCATTCGGCATTCTCTGAAGTGAAATTTGTTGTAGCTTTTACACTTCGGCTTTTCATCATCCACACTTCCCACACTAGTTACCATAGGGGAAGAAGACTTTGGGTTATGTCGCTTGTTGCTTTTTGATCTACTCGAATATTCTACTGATAAAGTGGAGTGTTCTTGATGACTTCTCGATTTCTATGTGGGGAAAGAGTGTGCTCTGCCGATAGACCTCTTACTCAAAACTTGAGCTTCTCTCTTAGCTTGCTTCTTTTCATTGTTTAGCTCTTCGACCTTCTTGGCCCGGTTAGTTAATGTGGAAAATTCCCATATCTCAAGGATCCCGATCAGCAATTTAATTTCCTCATCCAAACCTTCCTCGAAGTGCTTACACATTTCTGTCTCTAATTGGACCCACTCTGTTGCATATTGACTTAACCTAACGAATTCCCTTTTGTACTCTGACACAGTCTTATTTCCTTGTTTAAGTTCTAGGAACTCCTTTCGCTTCGAGTCTAAAAACCTTTGACTGATGTATTTCTTTTTAAACTCAGCTTGGAAGAACTCCCATGTAATGTCTTCCTCCGATATCAATGAGGATACCGTATTCCACAATGGTATGTTGTAACTTTCAGAAGAGATACAGCACACTTCAAGCATTCCTCGCGTTTACATCCAAAACTCGCACAGTGTTTTCGAGCCAGAACTCAGCTCGTTCTGCATCATCCTAGACTCTAGCCCTAAACTCTTTAGCCCCGTATTTCCTAAGTTTATCCACTAGGGCCTTACCAATTTTCACGGGTGCCTCAGGCCGAGCAGGGGGCGGAAGAGGTCATGGTATATTGGAGCAATTTCTCAAGTAATCCTCAAATCATTCATCCATCACCGACTAAACTGTAGTTCTGATACCACTAAATATAACACCACTTACCTATAATACCCCTTACCCATGTTCGAGGCCGGGACAAGATACGAGGCACTACCGGACTTAAACAAACACAATCATATAAAATCAGGCCATAAAATTTCATTCAAATCAAAGACATTCACAAATATGTATAACGTCCCTTAAACGGGCTTACGAGGCCTTACACACACATCGAAGATGATTCAGGACTAAACCGAAAACTTTGAAAACTTTTGGGAAAACTTAGAAAATTTCATCATGAAACAGGGTCACACGCCTGTGTGGGTAGGCCGTGTGGTCACAGACGCCCGTGCGGCTTGAGACACACCCATGTCCTCAGCCAGTGTAACTCTCTGTTTATGACATCATCACCAAAGTAAGGGTACAGGCCAAAGTACACGGCCATGGGGCAGGCCGTGTGTGCCCGTGTGTCTACTCGTGTGGACAAATGATAGGTTATTTTCCAAGCCATTTTGCCACCCTCACAACACATGCACACTCACATATCTCAATGGCATCCAACATGGCATAAATGAACACTTAATAATCGTAAATATGGCTTATGCCTAACATTCTCATAACAACTTACGCATAAACGCGGCATCAAACTTTATCAAGATTAATCATAACTTTCATACCGAGATTATCATTAATACATTTTCACGTTTCACACTTATGCTATAATCCATCCATATGCCAATTATGCCAAATCCATCATCAAGTACTTAAGTCGCATGCACATTTTCATCCATATCAAACAACATGATCACACTATAAAACATTGGCAAATACACATGAATAATCATATGATCAGCATAAGCCATCATTCATGGCTATATATAAATTAGACCATAAGCATTATAGGCCAACACATTTTGCCACATTAGCATTGACATAATTACAAAGATAGAGCCCCTATACATGCCATAGCTTAAGTATTTGAATACTTATACCCCAAATGATAGCTTGATAGTGTGATTGAATCTCCGACGATCTCCAACTAGAGCTAGCTATATAAATCTATAAGAGATGAAAAGGGAGGGGGTAAGCTATAAAGCTTAGTAAGTTCATATGAAAATAATAAGCAATTTATTAATATGCTTTTACCAAATTTTTACAACATGTTCTCAGGGTATCACAATTATAATTTCATATTATTCCACTATTTGTTCAAATTCCAGTCAAGCTGTCTACTCGAGTTATAGTCGCTAAAGTATTTATTTCTAGAGCTATAGAGCTACAAATTAAGATCCGTTAATTTTACCTGAAACTAGACTCACATATCTTCTTACCATAAAATTTACATAATATTTGGTGTAGCTAATAAGTACATTTTATTCTTCAAAGTTACCCCTTTTTTGCTGTCCGACAGTTCCGACCCCTCTTCACTAAAACATAATTATATCCTCATACAGAATTCAAATGATGTTCTCGTATTTTATTTAGAAAATAAACTCATCAAAGGTTCTAAAAATATAAATTATAACCCCTAATTATTTTTTTACAATTTTTAATGATTTTCTAAAATCAGAACAGGGGATTCGGAGATCATTCTGACCTTATCTCACGAAAATTCAAATATCTCATAATCTGAAATTCTTTTGCGTATATCATTTCTTCTATGTAAAAATAGGCTCAATAAGATCTAATTTCATATTTTCTTCATCCTTTAACTCAATTTCCACAATTTTTTTGTGAATTTTCAAAGTTGGACTACAACTACTGTCAAAAAAAAATTTAGTACAAAAACGATGATAACTAAGCTCATCACACCTTCACCAATCATTTCAACCATCATGGTATAAATACATATTTATACAACATAAGCATGAACCCATAATCACAAGGTCATCACAAAATCATTCTCATAAACATGGCTTACTTATTTACTTTGTTCCAAAGATGCATCATAACTCATGTACATACCTGTACCGATCCTTACCATTTCATACATACATGTAATGTTGTTGCATCTTTGATGTCTCGCACACTAAGTGCCATACTCAATATCTCGCACACCAAGTGCCATTTTTAATGTTTTGCACACTAAGTGCCATATACATAAATAGCCGAAGCTATCTCCAATCGCACACCAAGTGCCACATTTAGCCGAAGCTATTTCGAACAGCACACTAAGTGCCATTTTTTTAGCCGATAGGTCGTTAACCATAACGATAGTCACATATATACAATTTATATAATATCAAAGTATTAAAAGCATAAATTTAACAATGCTTATTACATACAAACTTACCTCGATCGTTAAAACGATGGAACGGATCAATTAGTTTGGTACTCTGTTTTTCCCACGTTCTAGATCCAATTCTTGATTATCTCAATCTATATAATATAAAAATTTACTTATTTAATCAACATTTCATTAAATTTAACACAATTTACAAATTTTAGCAAAATTACATTTTTACTCCTATTATTTCATATTTTTGCAATTTAGTCATTATCACTTAAAATCACAATTTCATGAAATTAAACACAAACCCAAGCTAGCCAAAATTTCCATATATTACTATCAGCCCATATTTTCAATTTATTTCACATTTTAACCACTAAATTTCCACCTTATATAATTTGGTCCAAAATTGGCATTTTTACTCAAAATAACTTTATAAAACTTGTTAATCTAACAACAATGATTTATTTTCCATCATCAACACTCAAAAACATCCAGCTATCATCAATGGAAACTCACAAATTCATCAAAAAATTCAGAAATTAGGGTACGAGCTAGCTAGAACACGAAGCAACGATCACAAAAACATAAAAATCATCAAAAATCGAGCTCAAAACACTTACAAATTGAGCCATGAAGATGCCGAACCCTAAAACAAAAACATGGCTATTTCTTTTCTCTATATTCGGTGGAAGATGAAGAAAATAACATGGTTTTGGCTTTTATTTTATTTATTATTAACTTTAATTACCTATTTACATTTTTACCCTTTAAAAATATTACTAAATACACCAAATGCCACTCCACTAACCTCCACTATCTCATAAATGGACTATTTACCACATAAGGACCTTCTCTATTTAATTCCATAGCCATTTAATACTTTTAACTTACAGAATTCAACTTTTACGCTTTACGCGATTTAGTCCTTTTTACCAAATTAACCACTCAAACGGTAAACTTTCTTTACAAAATTTTCACACGGACATTATATCATATTGTAAACCTTATCAAAATAATAAAATAAATATTTTTAACTTTGGATTTGTGGTCTCGAAACTACTATTCTGATTTGACCCAAAAACGGGCTGTTACAACTCTCCTTTCCTTTAGGGATTTTCGTCCCCAAAAATCTTACCAGAAGAAGTTGCATCCAAATCTTATGAATCACTTTCACTAATTTCTCAAGGTCACAAATTGATTTCAGTCTCGTATACCTTTTTCCCATAGCCTTTGAACTTTAACACACAGTGCCGGAGCATATTGTTAAAATTTTGATTTACTCACTCAGAAAACATAGCTCAGCTGATCTGTCAAATAGGAACTCTATATATACTAAATCAATAATGCTGATTTTTGGCCAAACGATCAACCACAATACAAATTGTAGCACCCCAAACCCGGCCCAGAAGTTATGGCCGGATCCGACATGCCACATCAAAAATATTAAAAAAAATTCCATTCTAAGTCCAGAAAATCGTACTTGATGTTTAAAAGATTAATTCATTAAGGGTTAAAGTGAATGGAATCTGTGCACCAGGTAGGAAACCGGAAAAGAGGTGGTGAGTCCATCGGACTGCTTAAGCACCAAGCTCCCTTCGGATCCAATCCTAGACATGCATACCGCCATTGCCACACCTTAACGTCATGGATATTTCTAGGAAACCGATTTGATTAAGTCATTTTTAGGAAAAGTGATTAATTTTGGAAAAATACTTTCAATGCGGAAGCTTTGCTTGTTGTCGTGTTATTTTGAAATCAACTGTTGTTTTTGAAAACGCACCCTAAAGCTATCCAATTTCAACAGTTAAAATAAGTATTACCTATCTTAGTAATACATATTAAAACCATCAAAAATAATTAAGCGACCTTATTACATTTAAAAGCCCAAAAACTTCAGACTAAATAAAATAATGTCCAGTTCACCAGAAGAAAATCAAACTTTCAGAACGGGTGGCCACTCCGAATTCCCTCACAGCTCCAAGCCCACTATGGTTGGGGATTTCCTGCGTGGATGAAAATAAAAGGGGTGAGTTTGGGGAAACTCGGTGTGTAACGAAAACCCATTCAAAGCCCAAGTCAGCTCAAGCCTATTGGGCCTAAGCCCATTCAGGTAACAGTGGTACTGGGCCAGAGCCCTTTTCAGATTACAATAAACTGGGCCTTAGCCCCTTATTCAGATAACAATATGGCCCATAGGCCCATTTCAAAATACATGCAACATCAGTAAACATATGCAAGCCCATTTGGGGAGACTACTCAACCCACCAACCACTACACTCCACCCGTACCAGCCATACACTCCATGTGGGGAATAGCTCAACCCACCCAGCCCAACACTCTACAGTTGCAGCCTTGCTGCTCAGTTAACAGTAAATTGAGGCAAAGCCTCCAGTACGTGGACAAGCCACTTTCAGTACTTCCTCTGTCAATATCCCAGTCCCATGCATCAGATAATAACAACATGGCATGCAGTAAATAACAACAATCAAACATGCATTTAGGTCAATTTAACCCTAGGGGTATTTCAGTAATTTATCTACTAGGGGTAAAACTGTAAATTTTCCACTTTTAAAGGTATTTCAGTAATTTGTCTATTTTACTGTTTTTCATGCATATTCCTACTTTTCACGTACTAACAGAATCACGTACCGAGGGTTCCTATCGAATTGGGCCCGTTGGCCCATCATTCCAATTTTGGCCCATTAAGCCCAAAAATATCGAGGGCACAGAAATCATGCACTTTGCAGTCCAAATTTTGCAGCTTAGCAAAAACATTAATCGATTTACCTCACGAGCATTCGCAACTCGTAAATCTACAAAATACCAGTTTTCGGCATTTCGGCTTTTCGACTTTTGTCGATCCAGACTAAGAAAGAGGGTGTTAGTTACACACCTATTTGCGACGATATGCTGACGAGATCCACACACGAACCGCCTACAATTGGATTACTAACACGTTAATCTAACTATTCAAATACAAACTACGTGTTAACCCCTTACAATAATTCGGCCAACCACACCTATAGATCATAGTAAGCTTATAAGAAAACAATAAGCAACCCATTAACAAATTTTTGTCAATGTTTACCACATAATCATAATTTCACTGCAAGCTGTCTTCCTGAGCAACAGTCACTAAATCATTTATAACTGGAGCTACGAAACTCCAAATCAAGTTCTGTTAATTTTCCTTGAAAATAGACTCCTATATCTTCTATTCATAAAATTTTCAGAATTTTTGGTTTATCCAATAAATACCAAATTTTTCTCAAAGTTTCCCATGTTTCACTGTTTGACTAATCTGACCACTCTTCATTACGAATCAAATTTCTCATTGTACAGAATTCAAAATATGTTCTTGTTTATTTCATTAGAAACTAGACTCAATAAGCTTTAATTACAAAATTTATTAAGCTTCTAATTCATCTCCCACAATTTATGGTGATTTTCCAAAGTCACATTACTGCTGCTGTCCCAAGCAGATTTATTACCAAATCACTCTTTCACACATACCTTGCATGCATGTTATTTAAACATGTATATCACCAATCAATCATCACAAATCTATGATTTTACTTAAGTATAATCTCCATTTCATCATTTTAAAGCACAACATGTTAGCTGATTTTTTCCCTTTAACATCTAAGGCACATGCATGCTCATTTGTTTGGATCAACTTCACCTATCTTCCATTTTTCATCAAAAGAACATGAAACAACAACCATTTCCTTCATTTTAATTCATGACTAAATGCTCACAACACAACTAAAAATCAAAATATACTTCAAGAGTTAAGGTAGAATCAAGAAGAACTCATGAACCTCAAAATAGAAGCAAGGTACCAAGAACTTACCTTCAATTTTCCTCCTCCTAATGACCGAATACTTAAGAGCTTTCTCCTCTCCTTTCTCTTCTCTAACTTTCAGCTATGATGAACAAAGATGGACAAAACTTTGTTCTTTTCACCCCTTTTTCTTTTAAAAAACTTCATATTTCATCCATTTAATTCTTTAATACAAAAGACATGAAATTCTTATCATGAAACATTTACCTAACCCATTATCATGAAACATTTACCTAACCCATTATCATGGAACATTTACCAAACCTATTATCATGGAACATTTACCTAACCTATTATCAATTTGTACCATAAATTATGGATATCAAGTGCACATTTTGTCTACAACAACATGATGGCTGGCCACTTCATGTAAAATGGGAGGTTTGTCATGCAAATCCTCCTATTTTGCACTCCTATTTATTTGGTCACTTCAATTTAGCCTATAGCACTTTCAAAACATTTTCACATAGGTCCTATTTCATAATTTCACTCACAAATGACAAAATTAAAGCATGAAATTTTGCCAACATTCACAGAATTCCCGAAACTTGGGGCGTTACACAAATAACATCTCTTTTATTGGTGATAATGACAACCCCAGTATGAAGTCTATAGTGACTATCTCTTTATCACACCCTTACCATCACTGACTGTATTAGAGCTGAATACACTTGATCTTTAGATTAAACCTGTTGACAATTCAACATCTAAGCACAGAATTAGAAATATCGGGTTTCATACCCGTACACCAAAACATTTACTTCATATAACTGTACATTTTGTTACTCTCGGGTGAACAGACGAGCTACTACTGAGCCTCATACAAAAACTTCTAAATTCGAAATCGAAAGTCGTTTCACATTGTACTCGTTTAGCTTGCAATTCACTAACATGTTTCTGAGTTTTTCAAACTCGTAAGGAAAACATCACTTTAGCTTTTTATTTAACTAACATCAGACCATCATCAAATAAGATCAATCGAGTAATCACTCGCACAAAATAAGTAAAGATCTTTCCATTCGGCATCTGTAAATATCTGTTTTCTCAGAGATTAATCAACAACTGTTTAGAGTCTTTCAATATCTCAAATCATTGATACTATCTTAATTCGAGATCTTTTTCAGTAACATTAGATACTTTAATCCATTAAGATTCAGGAAGCATATGACATTTTCGGTCGAACACATGATATCATCGAATTCACAACACAGATATAAAATTGGTCGTCTTTAAATTGCTAATCAAATAGTTCTCTTTTATTGTAACTTTAACCGTCTGGAAGTACAAACTACTTCTTTACATTCTCATAATGAAACATATTCCAATCAGTTCAATAGTACATTACTAAAAATCATAAATTATTTACTCAATCATAACTGAACTCAGCACTAAAGCTTCAGTTAATAATACTTTCAACAGTTTCCAACTTTACTAAGTTGCATCGATCATTCAACTTTCACGAACATGATAATCTCATTAACTAGAACAACTTTAACTCATAACAGCATCATTCTATTAGAACAATCCAATAAGCAAAGTTCCGTATCATACTCTCGAGAGTATAATTTCTTTATTCAGATTATTCATCTATCTATATACTCATGGTTGCACAAAAATTCATTACCATTCTAGAGAATCCTTTAAATACACATAACTTAATTCACATCTCAACAAATCAATTCACGCCGATATAAACAACTGAGTTGATTTCCACTATCAAATAATAACATATCAAGGTACTTTTTTTTCATTCTGCTACTACAACCCAAGTACATGCACTCGTTCATAATTCCCTTATCGTGCAAATCAAAAAGCTCACAACCATATTAGCTCAATGAAACGAAGATATTCTTATTAAACTTACTAACCTTAGTTAAGCTTACCCGAGAAAAGAAAACCACTACACATTTCAAGCTTGGGTTTCCATCATTTATGCAAATGATAATTCTTTCCAATGATAATTCTTTACACTGAAAATCAGAGAAATCTAGATACTAGAATTTTCCACATTCCTAATACCGAATCCAGAAATACCATCACAATAAACATAATCATCATAGATAAAAAATGTAACACCGTAGTATTCCAGTCATTAATGAAAACCAATTCGGAGGAAATTTCAGCAAATATATCTTTAGACCCCATACCTGATTGAGTCAAATAGCCGAGACTAATTTTCTTTTTTAACCATAACATTACATAATCCGTATAATCCTTAAAACATTTCGATATTTCACCGAAACTATTTTTACTTTCCAAACTATTCTCATCTCTATATGCATTATTCACCACCGAACTCTTTAGTTTTCACACTTATAAACTTATTTGACATAATTCTCGTAAATTTTTCGTCACAAAAGCAACACTGGTAATGGGGAGTTGTAAAGCCTCTAACTTGACTCTAATAAATACACACATATGACTCAACATTCTTCGTCAATATAATATCATCATAATCACATAATTCACTCCAAGCAAATTAACATACTTATTTATTTTACAAATGTTTCTATCATCACAATTTCAAATAGCAAATTTACTTACTTGACTACCTAATTAAATTTCAACATTTAACTTCAATTTTACTTACCAACATCTGTCAAATTAGAGAACGTTTTACGGGTCTGAGTATGTCTTTTACTTGATGCCATAGTCCAACTATGGTCTTACACAAAGTCTCATATCGATGCCATGTCCCAGAAATGGTCTTATAGAAATCACATATTGATGCCGCATCCTAGACACGGTCTTACATGAAATCTCATACTGAAGCCATATCCCAGATATGGTCTTACACATAATCTCATATCGATCCCGATGCCATATCCCAGATATGGTATTACACAAGATCTCATATCGATGCTGATGCCATATCCTAGATATGGTCTTACACAGGATCTCATATCGATGCCATGTCTCAGGCATGGTCTTACACGTATCACAATGCCATAGCCCAGCTATGGTCTTACATGTCATCACGATGCCATAGCCCAGCTATGGTCTTACACGAATCATAATGCCATAGCCCAGCTATGGTCTTACATGTCATCACGATGCCATAGCCTAGCTATAGTCTTACACGTATCACAATGCCATAGCCCAGCTATGGTCTTGCACGTATCACGATGTCATAGCCCAGCTATGGTTTTACACGCTATTACAATGCAATAGCCCAGCAATGGTCTTACACGTACCACATGTATTACCATGGTCCAACCATGGTCTTATCCATCAATTCATCATCGAACGACCGTACTCATTTCCTACGTTCTGCTCAATTTGATCTTCCAACTCAATTTCATATTATCATATTATTTATGATTCCATATCAAAACCATAAAACATAACATTATAAAACCTTTAATTTAGCAATTTAAACATAAGAGTCAACCATATGAACATACTTATTATACATTATTCAATAAGTGTACATAAACACACATTCCGTCAACTTGAGTTAATTAGCTTATCATATTCACTTAATCAGATAGGTTGGGCACATAACATCATACGAATACCAACACACATAAATATGCTTATCACAACATAAACTTCCATTTCATTCCACGTTTCCACATTTCTCAACTTATAGTTATCTCATTTCGTATATTAACACATACATATCATGAACTTATATTCATACCGTTCTAAATTTTGACACATCATAGGCACATTTCAATCATCTCAATATCATTTTCAGCATTATCAAAACATATCTGGGTTGGAGGTCATCTCTGTCTTACAAAACAATTTCGTTAGAGTCGGGAGATGTCACACTATCAAGAGTAGTAATATGGCATGTATAGCTAGACTCACATATGCAAGGTTAGTCCGAGAATCGACTAAACCATAGCTCTGATAGTACTAAATGTAACACCCCTTACCCATGTCTGAGGCTGGGACAGGATACCAGGCATTACCGGACTTAAACATATACAATCACATAAAATCGGGCAATAAAATTTCATTCAAATCAAAAACATTCATACATATGTATGACGTCCCTTAAATGGGCTTACGAGGCCCTAAACACGCATCAAATATGATTCAGGACTAAACCGAAAACTTTGAAAACTTTTGGGAAAACTTAGAAAATTTTATCATGAAACAGGGTCACACGCCCGTGTGGGTAGGCCGTGTGGTCACAGACGCCCATGTGGCTTGAGACACACTGATGTCCTCAGCCAGTGTAACTCTCTGTTTATGACGTCATCACCAAAGTAGGGGTATAGGCCAAAGTACACGCCCATGGGCCAGGCCGTGTGTGCCCGTGTGTCTACTCGTGTGGACAAATGCTAGGCTATTTTCCAAGCCATTTTTGCCACCCTCACAACACATGCACACTCACATATCTCAATGGCATCCAACATGGCATAAATGAACACTTAATAATCGTAAATATGGCTTATGCCTAACATTCTCAAAACAACTTACACATACACAAGGCATCATACTTTATCAAGATTAATCATAACAACTTTCATATCGAGATTATCATTAATACATTTTCACGTTTCACACTTATGCTATGATCTATCCATATGCCAATTATGCCAAAATTATCATCGATTACCTAAGTCGTATGCACACATTCATCCATATCAAACAACATGATCACACCATAAAACATTGGCAAATACACATGAATAATCATATGATCAACATAAGCCATCATTCATGGCTATATATAAATTAAGACTATAACCATTATAGGCCAACACATTTGGCCACATTAGCATTGACATAATTACAAAGATAGAGCCCCTATACATGCCATAGACTTAAGTATTTGAATACTTATACCCCAAATGATAGCTTGATAGTGTGATTGAATCTCCAGCGATCTCCAACCTGAGCTAGCTATATAAACCTATAAGAGATGAAAATGGAGGGGGTAAGCTATAAAGCTTAGTAAGTTCATATAAAAATAATAAGCAATTTATTAATATGCTTTTACCAAATTCTTACAACATGTTCTCAAGGTATCACAATTATAATTGCATATTATTCCACTATTTGTTCAAATTCCAGTCAAGCTGTCTACTCGAGTCATAGTTGCTAAATTATTTATTTCTAGAGCTATGGAGATCCAAATTAATATCCATTAATTTTACCTGAAACTAGACTCACATTTATACTTATCATAAAATTTACATAATTTTTGGTTTATCTAATAAGTACAGTTTATTCTTCAAAGTTACCCTTTTTAGCTGTCTGATAGTTCCGACCCCTCTTCACTAAAAATTAATTATATCCTCATACAGAATTTGAATGATGTTCTCGTTTGTTTTTTTAAAAAATAGACTCATCAAAGGTTATAAAAATATATACTATAACCTCTAATTATTGTTTTCCAATTTTCAATGATTTTCCAAAATCCGAACATTGGATTCCGAGATCATTCTAACCCTATTGCGCAAAAATTCAAATATCTCATTATCTGAAATTCTTTTGCGTATACCATTTCTTCTATGTAAAAATAGACTCAATAAGCTTTAATTTAATATTTTATTCATCCTCTAACTAAATTTCCACAATTTTTTGTGAATTTTCAAATTTGGACTACAACTACTATCAAAAACAGTTTTGGTACAAAAATGATGATAACTAAGCTCATCACACCTTCACCAATCATTTCAACCATCATGGTATAAATACATATTTATACAACATAAGCATGAACCCATAATCACAAGGTCATCAAAAAATCATTCTCATAAACATGACTTACTTATTCACTTTGTTACAAAGATGCATTATAACTCATGTACATACCTGTACCGATCCTTACCATTTCATACATACATGTAATACCGTTGCATCTTCGATGTCTCGCACACTAAGTGTCATACTCAATATCTCGCACACCAAGTGCCATTCTTAATGTTTTGCACACTAAGTGCCATATACATATATAGCCGAAGCTATCTCCAATCGTACACCAAGTGCCACATTTAGCAGAAGCTATTTCGAACTGTACACTAAATGCCATTTTATTTAGCCGAAATGTTGTTAAACATAACAATAGTAACTTATATACAATTTATATAATATCAAAGTATTAAAAGCATAAATTTAACAATGCTTATTACATACAAACTTACCTCGATCATGAAAATGACAGAACAGATCAATTAGTCCGGTACTTTGTTTTTTCCCCATTCTAGATCCAATTCTCGATTATCTCAATCTATATAATATCAAATTTTACTTATTTAATCACATTTCATTCAATTTAACACAATTTACCCATTTTGGTAAAATTACATTTTTTCCCCTATTATTTCACATTTTTACAATTTAGTCATTATCACTTGAAATCACAATTTCATGAAATTAAACACAAACCCAAGCTAGCCGAATTTTAACCACTAAATTTCCACCTTATATAATTTGGTCCAAAATTGACATTTTTACTCAAAATCACTTTATAAAACTTGTTAATCTAGCAACAATAATTTATTTTCTATCATCAACACTCAAAAAAATCAAGATATCATCAATGGAAACTCATAAATTCATCAACAAATTCAAAAATTAAGGTACGGGCTAGCTAGAACACGAAGCAACGATCACAAAAACATAAAAATCATCAAAGACCGAGCTCAAAACACTTACAAATTGAGCCATGAAAATGCTGAACTGTAAAACACAACCATGGCTGTTTCTTTTCTCTATATTCGGTGGAAGATGAAGAAATATAACATGGTTTTGGCTTTTATTTTATTTATTATTAACTTTAATTACCTATTTACCTTTTCACCCTTTAAAAATATTACTAAATACACCAAATGCCACTCCACTAACCTCCACTATCTCATAAATGGGCTATTTACCACATAAGGACCTTCTCTATTTAATTCCATAGCCATTTAATACTTTTAACTTATAGAATCCAGCTCTTACGCTTTACACGATTTAGTCCTTTTTACCGAATTAACCACTCAAACGGTAAAATTTCTTCACAAAATTTTCACACGAACATTTTATCATACTGTAAACCTTATCAAAATAATAAAATAAATATTTTTGACTTTGGATTTGTGGTCCTGAAACCACTGTTCCGATCTGACTCAAAAATGGGCTATTACATTACCCATACCCGAGACCGGGACAAGGTATGAGGCGTTACCAGACACATACTCAGACACCTTTGAAAAAAACGGGTTATAAAATTTCATTCTATTTAAAACCGATCAAAAAACATCATAGTGTCCCGATTATGGATCTACAAGGTCCAAAACATACATTAAAAGTGATTCGGGACTAAACCGAGAACTATAGAAAATTTTAGTAAAATTCCTAGGGTTATGCCTCACACGCTCGTGTGGATGTAAAGCACACGGTCGTGTGCTTGGGGACACGCCCGTGTCTCTCGCCCGTGTCTCTCACCCGTGTTGAATTATTTGGATTTATTTTTCATTTCGAACCTACAGGGGTTTTCACACGGACAAGCACACGCCCGTGTCCCTCACACGGCCTAGACACACCCATGTTGTCACCCGTGTCCAAAAACCCAGACATTCTGTTTATGGCGTCATCACTCATTTTGAGGCACACGGCCAAGGCACACGCCCGTGTTCTAGGCCGTGTCCTTCACACGGTTGAAACACACGGCCGTATCTCTGCCCGTTTGTTTAATACCATGCAAACTGACCTAAAATTTTAGGTGCAGGGAACACACGGCCAAGCAACACGCCCATGGGGGCTGACCGTGTGTCACCCTCTATCATCCATACACACTTAAAGACTTCAATGGTATTTAACATGGCCTCATTATACTCTTAATCAACCTTGGCATGACTTATTGCATGTTAGCCTCGTCTTATCAGCTTATTACAAGCTAAATTATCCTTTTCGTATGAGGGATTAACATAGCACATTTTATATTTTACATTTAGGCCATATTATAACCATATACCATTGTATGCTATGACCACTCTCAAATTATTAGGTCCCATTTTAAGCATCCACTCATGATAAACCTCATCACCATATCTCATAAATCATTTAAACATAAACATGTATCATTAGTAGGTTTACAACCTACATCAATATGAGTCACATCTCATGGCCGTATATAAAAGAATAAGTATACCATTTAAACCCTTGCATTGGCTAGCCAAATGATACTTATAACAAAATAACCAAAAGCCCTATACATGCCATTAATCAAAATAAAAGTATCTATATACCAAAGCGAGACAAGATGATAGTGTGTTGATTCTCCAACCGTCTTCCAATCTTCGCGAGTCTACAAGCTCTGTAAGAAAGGGAAATGAGGAGGGGTAAGCATTTATATGCTTAGTAAGTCCAAATAACTGAAAAGTAAACTTACTGGTTAATTAGCATACAACCATATTTAGGCAATAATTCCAACAAGCATGAAATAGTTTCCCTATCACATGCTCTCAATCATCAAGTTAGTCTCATAACAATACATCATGTCATTCGTCTTAGATGAGATCATCAATTCAATATTTCCATTCTTTATTTCTCATGTTAATCCCATTGAATTTCTCAAAAATCTCGATGGATAGCCCAATAACCATCAAGTCATACAAGTGATCATATCAAAAATGCACTCCCGCGAACCTTACATCTTACGGCGGGATTACCAGTCCAGGTTAAATCCCCTATAGTAATAACTCATAGGGCAATGTCGGGATTACCAGTCTAGGCTAAATCCCTTTTTATGACAATTGCTCTCATAAGCTCGAATCTGAATTGCCAATCCAGGCTAAATTAAGTACTCAATCAGATTACCCATCCGGGCTAAATCCTTATCGCACCCATATTCTTCAGGACGCTCATCACTCAAGGAACATCTGTCTGGGCTATATCCTTTCTATTTCGAGATCATCAGATTACCCGTCCAGGCTAAATCCTTTTCTGCAACACATGCAGGATCTCATGTCATGTAAGCCATAATTTATCCATCGAATTTTCCCTTTCTATTTCAACCGGGACATTTATCATCCTTTTTAATTACACCACCACATTTCATGGATTTTCATGCAGTGAATATCTAAATTTTCATACACTCAAAAACATACATGTTTAAGTATATTAAGAGTTTACTTCGGGTTATACGAACTTACTTGGTAGTCGTTTTGGATTCGTGTCTTGATTATTCTGAATCCTCTCGTTTTCCACGGTCGAACTCCAGAATTGGTTCTTTGGGGTCTATATCAGTAAAAATAAATTATTAATACCTCACATTGTTCACTTTCGGCTTAAGACTCACCCCCGGGCAAAATGACTAATTTGCCCCTAACCTTCTACACTTTTACAATTTAGTCTTAAGGCTCGTATAAGGAAATGCATGAAATTTCTAAGTTACCCAAGCCTAGCCGAATGTTTTTCTTACCTATAGTAGCCCACATTTTCTTCCATTTCACATTTCTACCCCATATTTTATACCTTTTTCAATTAGGTCCCCTTTTTGGTGTTTTCATGAAAAATCACCTAACAAAAGATGTTTATATAACATCTAACTTTCATAACCATCTCTAAATCATCAAAGAACAACCATCTCATGCATGGGTCAAATTTCTAACATGAACCCTAGCTTGAAATGTGGGTAGAAATGGATAGAGCATGTTACAAGGGTTTCAAAAATACGAAGAACATTAAAAATGGGGCTAGGGAACACTTACTATTGAGGTTGAACTGTTGGAAAACCCTAGCTATGGAGACTCCTTTAAATTCGGTAGCATGGAGAAGAAAATGAGTGAATTTTTACTTGATTTTTCCGTTTTATTTCATTAATTAACCAAATGACCAAAATGTCCTTCCTTACTAGCCTTTCCAAATTTTTCATGCATGCCCATTTTTTCCAAAAACTTAGAAATTGGAAAAATTAATCTTTAAGGACCTCTAATTAACATTCCAAAGCAATTTCATACAAATTGCTTCTAAAACTCAAGTTTTGCAACTTATTCAATTTGGTTCTTAATTTCCGATTAGACACCTTACACATAGAATCTCTTTATGAAACTTTAACACATGCATATTTTCATATCCTAAACCTTATAAAGATCATGAAATATTTGTTTTAATGTCGAATTTGCGGTCCCGAAACAACTATACTGACTAGGCCCTATTTCAGGATGCTACATAATACAGAAGAGGATTAAGAGGGTTACTTGATTAGAAACAACTATAATAATTAAAATAAAGTTCAAAATAGAAAAACAAAAAAAACATAAAAAGAAAAATAAAAATAAAGATAAAAATAAAAATAAAAATAAACATAAGAATAAATGGACTCAATGGTCCTCATCATCAAAGAAGTCAGCATCGTGAATCGTCCGTGCTGATGAGGAAATATGGAGATACTGACATATCCGCTGCAGAGTGGCATTTATGTTGTCAAACCTCTAAAAACACTACTGCTCGAATCGAGTAAATCGCTCCGAGAGGTCTACAAGGGTAGTAACAGAATGAGTAGGGCGGCGACTCGAAGGTGGTGGTGGAGTTGGATCCTCGTGGTAGGGAGGAACATCATCAGTCAAGTCCTCTAGGTTATGCTGAATGTTAGACTGGAATAGTCTGTACTGAGGGGGTCCACTTCACGTCTTCGCTCAATTATCCTCATGCGGATCATGCTTAAGATGCCTTGAGGGGACATTTGACCAGCAAGGGTAAGTATAGATGACTACTCCGGTGTGTCAAGTAAATCGAAGTGTCAAGCGAGGCAAGTCACGTAAGGGCTGAGACAGATAGAGCCCTTCTTTTGACGTTCAGTTTGATGGTGGCAGGCGAGTGCGATAAAGTACGCCAAATGAAAAACATGTCTGGTTGCCATGCTCCACAGAAAATAGGTGTCATAAGTACTAAATACCCCTGTGCTCTCTCTCTGACCTGTCAATGTATGAACTAGAAGAGCGTGAAGGTACTGTAGGGCCGGTAGGAGAGACATCGCCTTCGAGTGACTCGCATCATAGTTTGTCAAGCCGTCCGTGAGATCAGTCAAATAGCACAAAGGTGAGTGATGAATATGCCGATGAACCTGAAAAAAGTCCTCGGCTCTCATGAATTCCTCTGTGTAGAGTCCCAAAGTAGCACCGAACTTTAGAACACTCATATGTCACGCCAAACCACTGAGGCGAAAGGTGATGGTGCCTGGCTCATCATGGATCGACATGACCTGCTGGATCAAAAATATGGCAATGAACTCTAAGGTGAACTCTGTGTAGATGGGCTCGATTGTGGTAAAGAATCAATCTCATAGGGCTGTGGCAATAATCGAGTGCAAACAGCATCAGCTAACAGAACCTGTTCTAACGCTGCCCAACCAATGTAACAACCCAGATCGAGTGGTCGCACTCGATGAAGCTGGTATAGATCCTTCTAGGGGCCCGCCATAAATTGGAGGTAGGGTTGGTGAGCCTCGGCAGATGCGCTCGAGGAGGAGGTCCCACCAGGGCCCTTTCATTTTTTCGAAGCAGGGAAAGCGACTTTGGACTTTCCATGTGTGTTCGTTATAGTATGCCTAAAAAAAAGAGTTCATCAATAAATAAGTACATAATCACTAATTCTGCAAATAAAAACTGAGAAAGCAAAGTCTAAGTAAACCTAAATAATAAATTATGCCTAAACAGTGCGTACTAAAATCCAAGCATGCAAAAATAATATTGTAATACTGGCATGGGACAACATGATAAAATAATAAAGAACAAAAACAAATCATAACATAATAACAACAATAGTTAAGGAAAATAACAAGTAACCTAAATAAAAATAATGAATTCAGCCAATGAAGAATTAGTATACTAATCTAAAATAGCAACCAATATAACCAGAGGACAAATTAACTAACAATAATGCTAATAATTGATAAACTAACTAATAAAGAAGTAAAGGATTATAATAAAATAAATAATAATAATAATAATAATGAAAATAATAATAGTAAAAGAGTAATGAGTAACAAGGGGGGAACCGACGATGATGGGTAGTGGTCGGAGAGAGGGTGCACGACCGATGGTTAGGGGGAATGCGGTCGGTGTAGTGGTGGCCGGACGGAATGGTAAAGGGGAAAGGAAATAAGAAAAAGGGTGAAAGGGGAAGAAAGGAAAGGAAAGAGAATGAGGGAGAAGGGGGTGCGCTGGTTGGGACTTGGTGGTTTTAGGGATGATTCGAACGGAGAGGGAAAACGGGAGGGTGTGGCGTGGGTACTAGGATCGACGGGGAAGGGTGGTGGTTGGAGGAGTGGACAGAGGTGGGAGCGGCATCTAAGGTGGAAGAAAAAGACAAAACAAAAAGAACAAGAAAAGGGGTTAGGGATTTTAAAGAAGACACGGTTGTGTGAGACCCGTGTTGGGCCACACGGCCATGTAGCTATTCCTTAGCCCGTGTGTGATAGAACTAGAAGCCCAATCTTCACACGGCCTTAGACACGCCCATGTGTCCAGGTCGTGTGGTTCACACGGCCGTATTGCACAATCATGCTCAATCACCTTTGCTTTTTCCACGCCCGTGTGGCATCCCACACGCCCATGCGTCCAAACACACGGCCGTGTGCCTCACTCATGTAGCTTTCTGACTTGTTTGAAAATTAAAAATTTAGCTCCAGTTTTCACATGGCCTAGGACATGCCCATGTGTCCAAGCTGTGTCATACACATGACCTTGTCGCAGGCTCGTGTGGCTTCTTTTGGCCTATGTCTTTATCGATTTTTTAGGGATTTCAGCTTCAGGGCTCACACAGCCTAAGACAAGCCTGTTTGTCCTGGCTGTCTTGGCTGTGTGGGTTACATGGCCGTGTCATTTGGCTGTGTAACTCTCTATCAATTTCTTTGAAAAATAAAAACTAAGTCTCAAGATCCACACGGCCAAGGACACACCAGTGTATCTAGGCTGTGTGGGTCACACGACCATATCGCATGATCGTGTAACTCATTATCACCCCCATGTTAAATTAACGCCTGTGTGTCCAGGTCGTGTGGGTCAAAAACCTACATTTAATTTAAAGAAATAATATGAAGTAAAAATAAGAAAATTAGCAATGTTAGTACCCGGGTTACCTTCCGAGAAGAGCTTATTTAAATTCTAAGCTTGACTTACCTCACGTGAATGATTATGAAGGTTTGCGGAGCTAAAGCTCCTCTCTATCATTCCTAAAATCCTTACCATTATAGAGTTTAAGTCGATGACTGTTTACCTTGAATGTGCCATATTTTGGGTGGGTTACCTCTATTGTACCTTAAGTGAAAACAATTTGTACTACAAATGGGCCTGACCATCTCGATTTTAGCTTTTCGAGAAACAACTTGAGCCTTGAATTATATAAAAGAAAAAGATCTCCAGCTTTAAATTGTTTAGGCTGCTTTAAACGAGCATCGTGGCGTCGCTTTGTCGCTTCTTTGTATAATCAAGAGTTCTCATAAGCATTAATTCGCCATTCATCTAACTCGTTTAGTTGCATCAATCTCTTCTCACCTGCAAGTTGGAGATCATAATCTAGAAATTTTATAGCCCAAAATGCTTTGTGTTCTAACTCAAATGGTAAATGACAACTTTTCCCATAAACAAGTTTGTAAGGCGATATTCCTATGGGTGTTTTGAAAGCCGTTCTATATGCCCATAATGCGTCATCTATTTTCATTGTCCAATCCTTCCTATTTGATACTACGATTTTCTCTAGGATACGTTTAAGCTCTCGATTTGCGACCTCGACTTGTCCACTAGTTTGAGGGTGATAAGGTGTAGTTATCCTGTGATGCATTCCATATTTCTTAAGTACTTTATCAAATTGAGCGTTATAGAAATGTGTACCCCTATCACTAATATTTTCCTTAGGTGTTTCGAATAGAGAAAAGAGCTTCTTGAGAAATCTAACTACCACTCTAGCATCATTAATGGGTAAAGCTTGAGCTTCTACCCATTTGGACATATAATCAACCGCTACTAGTATATATTGATTACCATACGAACTAGGAAATGGACCCATAAAATCAATACCCCAGACATCAAATATTTCACATGAGAGGATATACGTTTGAGGCATTTTGTCACATTTACAGATATTACCTGTTCTCTGGCATCTATCACAAGAAGTAACATACCTATTAGCGTCTTTGGATAGTGTGGGCCAATAAAAACCTGATTCAAGCGCTTTATGTGCTGTCCTAGTCCCATTGTAATGTCCTCCTGTCGGTCCTGAGTTGCAGTGCTCCAAAATTTTACTCGCTTTTGATTTTGTAACACATCTCTGAATCACTTGATCTACACATACGTGAAAAAGAAAAGGATCCTCCCAAAAATAATTTTTCACATCGGTAAAGAATCGCTTCTTTTGATGATGTGTCAACCCTTTTGGTAAGATGTTAGCAGCTAGATAATTTGTGATATCCGCAAACCAAGGGACTTCAGAGTCAATTATAACTAAAAGTTGTTCCTCAGGAAACGAGTCATTTATTTCATTCTTATCAAGCTCCTTGAGATGTGAGTTCTCTAACCTGGAAAGGTGATACACTGCAAGATTTTCAGCTCATTTCTTATCTTGGATTTCTAAATCAAATTCCTGCAATAACAAAATCCATCTTATAAGACAAGGTTTTGCATCTGTTTTAGTAAGGAGATAACAAAGAGCCGAATGGCCAGTGTAAACGACAACTTTAGATAATATTAGATATGGTCTAAATTTATCGAATGCACAAACTAAAACTAGCAATTCTTTTTCAATAGTCATGTAGTTTTCTTGTGCAGCTGTCAATGTCTTGCTTGTAACACCCTATAACCATAACCCACGTCGGGGAGGAGTACAAGGCATTACCTAACTTGATCTCATGCCTACAACCAATCTTAAGCCACCTAGACTCGATTCAAACTTAAAAATTTTTCAATATCTACCTTAAACTTCTTATTATGGGCCTATGAGCCCCAAATTGATCATTGAAAGCTATTTGGAACCATTCCGGGTCTTTAAAACAACCTTAAGAAATTTGCCTTTAAAACAGGGCACACGCTTGTATGGAAGAGTAACACGCCCGTGTGACCATTTCGACATGGTCATGCTAATGGCCTGTGTGGCTCACACGGCCTAAGCACCTTGAGACACGCTCGTGTCTCACACCCGTGTAGAATTAATTTCTAATTTACACTTACAGGGGTTTTGACACAGCTAGACACAGGTACGTGTCATTGTCCCGTATACAAAAACATGAACATTCTGTTTCTGACGTCAGCATGCTCCTAATGTCACACGGCCAAGGAACATGCCCGTGTGCTGGGCCGTGTCCTCACACGGCCATGTCTCTGCCCGTGTATTTATCACCATTCATACTGACTTGAAATTTTTACGTGCAGGGGACACACGACCGAACTACAAGCCCATGGGGTAGACCATGTGTCACACACGGCCTAGACACACGTCCGTGTGTCTACCTGTGTAGACAATATAAGGCTATTTACCAAGCCTCATTGCCACCCTTACTTGCCTATTTCCATACAAATTCCAACCAATGCTAAAACGAGCACAATTTCTAAAATCAAATCAGCCACAATAGACATTCATTATCTCATGATAATGCATCTTTTATAAATTCAAAATGAATGTTAGCCATCATTCAAGACATAATACAAATTGAAGGGCTTCTAACCCAAGCCAACATATTTGGCCAAATCTCAAAAAACAAAATAATAAGGTCTAAGTCCTATACATGCCATAATCAAAAATATAAATCCAACTATGCCGAATGCTTCAGTTGATAGTGTGATCGATATCTCTGACTTCCAGTGATCCTTGAGCTAGATAGGTGGCACTATAAGGAAATGGAAAGGAAAGGGAGTAAGCATAAAAGCTTAGTAAGTTGCATATAAGTAAGTACACAACAACAACATTTTATCAATGACCCATATGCTCATGATACCAAGGTAGGCATAGGCATAACTTACTCATTACCATCCATACTAGTCACATATTATTCAATGAGCGCATATCTCATATGTAACAATTAGGTACCTGTACCACTCACAACACGGTTTTACTTTCCTTATTAGCTTAAAACATAACATTCACCGTTGAACCATTTGGAACACTATCGGATATTCATTAAGCCTCAGACGTCAGTAAGGTGCCGATGTCGTGTCCCAGACATGGTCTTACATTGAGTATCATCTCGTAGTCGATGCATGTCCCAAACATATCTTACACTAGCTCTCATAATGTGGCCGATGCATGTCCCAGACATGTCCTACACTAGCTCACACTCAAATGACCCAAACGCCACGGCATGAATATCTAATTTATTTCCTAGGTTCGAACAGGAACTCTACTATCTCTATTCACATCATACCATCTCAATTCCACAATCAAGCAATTCATGCTATATTAATTCAAATACAATTTAGCACATACATTAGTAATGTAGTTGTATTATTTACATATAACTTATCTCGGATTACAAAACGTATACGACTAGTCGGTTTAGTTAATTTGATTGGTTTTCCCCCGATCTAGGTTTGGATTTGGCAATTCTTGATCTAAAATAGCAAAATGCACTCATTTAATCACTAAATAAAATTAAGTAATTAAAAATTCACATCTTCGGTAAAATAACCATTTTGCCCCTAAACTTTGGCAAAATGACCATTATACCCCTATGCTCAAAAATCGATTTTTATCTAATTTGTTCACATCTTAAGCTTAGTTGAACTATTTTTACTCCTAAAAGCAACCCCAAATTCTCTCTATTTCGCACATTTATCATTCATTTTACAACTTGTGCAAAATGGTTCCTTTAGGTGTTTTCATGGTAACACCTTTCATAAAAGTTGTTTATTACACAACTAAGACTCATATTCTTTCATAAAATTTAGAAAACACCCTAAATGCTCTCATGGCAAAACCCTAGACCTGCAACCATTTTGCAAGATATACCCTTCATTCAAGGGTCTCAAAAATACAAAAATTATCAATAGAAACTATCAAAATCACTTACTTGAGAGGACTCAAAGTTGCTGAAATTTTTGAAGCTTTCAAACCCCTACAACGGCTAATATTTTTGACTAAGAAGAGAGAAAAATGACAGCTTTTCCTTTTTGTTTTATTAAAAAGAAAACTAGTCAAAATTGGTGACCTAAGCTTCACCTAATTTTGACCTTCTCTCCAATTTGTCTCCCATGGCCGGTTATGCTTTCTTTTAAGAGGAAATTTGCCCTTTAAAGACCCCCAATTTTGGTTCTCTAGATATTTAACAGCCTTAGCTATCAATTCAAGACTTTTTCACTTTATGCGATTTAGTCCTTTTTCAAAATTGTGCTCACAAACGTTAAAATTAGCTCACCAAATTTTTCATATACTATTATAAACATGCTATGCCTCCAAAATAATAATAAAATAATTTACATTTGTGGTCCCGAGGCCACTATTTCAACTAGCCCCAAAATTGAGCTATTACATTTCTCCCCCCTTAGGGATTTTCGTCCTCTAAAATCTTAGCGGTGATTAAGTTCGGGTACTGATCTCTCATAGTCTCTTCGGGTTTCCATGTGACTTCATTAACTCCATGTCTATGCCACAAAACTTTCACCAGTGCTATACTCTTATATCTCAACTGTTTGACTTCCCGGGCTAAAATCTTGACCAGCTCTTCACCATAAGTCATGTCCGGATGAATCTGAACCTCTGACGGCGTAATCACATGTGAAGGGTCTGATCTATATCGATGTAGCATGGACACATGAAACACGTCATGAATCTTCTCTAAATCTGGTGCTAAAGCCAATCAATAGGTGACCGGTCCTACTCTTTCGATAACCTCATAAGGCCTATGAAACGAGGACTCAATTTACCTCTTCTACCGAATCTGAGAACGTTCTTCCACGGGGACACTTTCAAAAATACCTTATCACCGACTTGAAACAATTTCCTTTTATTTCAAATTCGCATAGGATTTCTGTCTATCCGAGGTAGCCTTCAAGCAGTCATGAATTACTTTAACTTTTTCTTCAGTCTCTCTGACTAAATCGACCCTATGAACCTAACTCTCTCTAAGCTCAGTCCAATATAAGGGCATTCGACACTTTCACCCATACAAAGCCTCATAAGGTGCCATTTTCAGACTTGTCTGATAACTGTTATTATAGGCAAATTTAACTAACGGTAGATACTTTTCCCAATAGCCCTGGAACTCAAGGACGCAACACTGTAACATGTCCTCTAATATCTGAACTACTTTCTCTAACTGACCGTTGGTTTGTGGATGGAAATCTGTACTAAAACTCAACTTTGTTCCCAATGCCTCTTGTAACTTTTTCCAAAACCTCGAGGTAAATCTTGAATCTCTGTCTAAAATAATCGGTATGGGTACCCCATGTATTCTCACAATCTTAGAAACATACAAGTCGGCTAATCTCTCAAGGGAGTAGTCAGTAAGCATAGGTATGAAGTCTGCTGACTTTGTTAGCCTATCCACAACAAACCAAACAGTATCATTTTTCTTCAGGGTTACCGGCAAACCCATCACAAAATCCATAGTGATCCGATCCCACTTCCACTCGGGGACCATGATAGGCTGAAGTAGACCTGAAGGTACTTGGTGTTCAGCCTTCACTTGCTGACACACTAGGCACTTAGACACAAACTCTAAAATGTCTCTTTTCATACCCGACCACCAATACATTTTCTTGAGGTCATTGTACATTTTCATACAGCCTAGGTGGACGGACAAACAACCACTATGTGCCTCTCTCAAAATCTACTGAGTAAGCTTATTATTCTTGGGTACACAAACTCTATCTTTGAACATTATACATCCATCAGTACTAATACAAAAATCGTATTCAATTCCCGACTCACACTGAGTTCTCTTGGCTTGTAATTTCTCATCACCTTTCTGAACTTCTCGGATCTCTTGAAGAAATGTCGGTCTAGCTCTCAACTCTGTTAAAATTGAACCATCATCAGACAAATCTATATTGGCATTTATTTCTTTCAGCACAAATAATGATCTTCTACTAAATGCATCAGCGACTACGTTTACTTTTCCTGGGTGGTAGTCGATAATCAACTCGTAATCTTTTATTAGCTCTAACCATCTTCGTTGCCACAAATTCAATTCCTTTGAGTCATCAAGTACTTTAAGCTCTTATAGTCAGTGAATACCTGACATTTCTCGCCATACAGATGGTGTCTCCAAATTTTCAATGCAAATACGATGGCAGCCAACTCTAAATCATGCGTCGGGTAATTCTTCTAATGTGGATTCAGTTGCCTTGAAGCGTAAGCTATGACCTTACCTTCTTGCATAAGCACACACCCTAAACCATTCAAGGAGGCGTCGCTATATACCACAAACTTCTTGCACAAATCTGGTTGCACTAACACTGGGGTTTCGGTCAATAAAGCCTTTAATTTCTCGATACTCTATTGGCACTTTTCTGTCCATTCAAACTTGACATCCTTCTGTAGTAGCCTTGTCATCGGCGTAGCTATTTTAAAGAATCCATTTACAAACCGTCTATAATATCCAGCTAAACCCAAAAATCTTCGAACCTCAGTCACATTACTTGGTGGTTTCTACTCTACAATAGCCAAGATCTTGCTTGGATCAACTCGGATCTCGTCACCTGACAAAATGTGTCCTAAAAATTCGACCTCTTTAAGCCAGAATTCACTCTTGCTGAACTTGGTGTAAAGTTGTTTATCTCTCAAAGTCTGTAACACAGTTCTCAAATGCTCCGCGTGTTCACTCTCATCACGCGAATAAATCAATATGTCATCGATAAAGACGACGACAAACTTATCTAGATACGGTCCAAAAATACAGTTCATCAAATCCATAAACACCACCGGGGCATTAGTCAAACCAAAGGGCATGACAAGGAACTTATAATGCCCGTATCTCATCCAAAAAGCAGTCTTCGATACATCTCGCTCTTTAACTCTGAACTGATAATAACTAGACCTCAAGTCTATCTTGGAGAACATCGTGGCTCTATTCAACTTATCGAATAAATCATCTATCCTTGGCAAAGGATACTTGTTCTTCACAGTTACCTTATTGAGTTGTCTATAGTCGATACATAACCTCATCGACCCGTCTTTCTTTTTCATAAACAACATTGGTACGCTCCACGGTGAATAACTAGGTCTCGCAAAACCTTTATCTGTTAACTCTTGCAGTTATACTTTCAACTCTGTCGGGGCCATTCTATACGGACAATATAAATGGGTGTCGTACAGGGACTAACTCAATTCTAAATTCTATCTCCCTCACCGGAGGCAATCCGGGTAATTCTTCTAGAAACACGAATGTAAACTCACAAACCATTGGTACCGATTCAATCTTCAGTTCAGACACTTGAGTATTCAACAGATAAGCTAGATAAGCCTCATATCCTTTTCTCAAATATTTCTCGGTAGTCAAAGACAATATTACTACGGGCAGATTATCTGACTCATCTGGTCAAACTCGAAGAACATTTCCGTCTTTACATTTCAACTCAATTATCTTTTTCTCGCAGTCCACTACAACACTATGAGAAGTCAACCAGTCCATCCCAAGGATTACATCAAACTCATTAAACGGCAATAACATCAAGTTAGCCGAAAAATAATGACCCCTAACTATCAAAGGGCAATTCTTACATACCTGATTTGACAACATGGTAACTGCATCAACGTTAAAAACACCTACTGATTTGACATCTCCTCTATGAACTCATAAGCCTCCTCAGGTGTTTTATTATTTATAGTACCACTAGCAGCTGCATCAATCATTTGCCTAGTTGAAGGGTTCAAACCATTGTGGAAAGTCTGAACCTGTAGCAATAGAGGTAACCCATTGTGAGAGCACCTTCTCAATAAGTCCTTATACCTCTCCCATGCATCATATAAAGTTTCTAAATCCATTTGCACGAAAGACGAGATATCGTTCCTCAACTTAGTTGTCATAGCTGGTGGGGCTAGTGGGAAGTATTTCAATAAAAACTTATCGGTCATTTGATCCCAAGTAGTGATAGAACCTTGTGGTAAGGAGTTCAACTAATGCTTAGCCTTATTTCTCAATGAGAAAGGGAATAATCGTAGGCGAGTGGCATCGTCAGAAACGCCATTTATCTTGAAAGTATCACAGAACTCTAAGAAATTAGCCAAATGAGTATTTGGGAAATCATCCTGCAAACCATCAAACTGAACAAACTGTTGAATCATTGAATAGTGTTAGGTTTCAGTTCAAAATTATTTGCAGCAATGGCAAGTCTAACAATACTCGATTTAGCCCCAGTGAGAGTGGGCTTAGCATAATCGTATATAATATGAGGAGTAGGATTTGGGTTTAGACGATTCACAAGGAGTAGCTGATTATTCTGATTGTTAGCCATCTCCTCAAAAGCGTCCTCTTAATCTTCCTTTATACTTTGTCGGTTCTGTCTCGCCTCTCTACGGTTTCTGCGAGCTGTACTTTCAATTTCGTTGTCAAAAAGCAATGGTCCTGATGGATTTCTTCTAGTCATAAACTAAAGAAACCTTCCAAAAGCAAATAAAAGAAAAATTAGTAATTAGAAATAAAACTAAAACAAAAATAGAATGCAATAAAAAATAAAAAAGGCTAAATTAATAACAATTAAGTGTTCCTAATATTTTAGTCCCCGACAACGGTGCCAAAAACTTGATGGGTCATGAAACTAACTAATATTTCGACTAAGGCAAGCGCACCTACCGTTTAGTAGTATAGCTATGGTGAGTCCGGAATATTGTATCCACGAGGACTAAAAGTACTAGTAATAACTATCTTTCTATTATTTAGCCTATAATTAAACTAATTAATTATGAGCGCGACAGAGAGCGAATTGGGAAAATACTTTAGAAAACCAATGAGAGAGACAACACCCAGGAAAGAATCCACCTAAACTTCACTTATTATTCTGATCTGAATCAAACGATTTATTCACTTGTCTTGATCCGTAGAAATACCTAAATTATGTTAATATCTCTTTCGAGACTAAGAACAACTGACTCTAGGTTGATTAATTGAAATCTCTTTCTAATTAAAACCCCTATCGTCTCATTAACTCGATCTATGGATTCCCCTATTAGATTTGACTCTAATCCGGTAGATTTATGGCGCCCTATTTCTAGGGTTGCATGCAACTCCACTCAATTATACTAGATCTACTCTTAAACAGGGACTTTTTCTCCACTAAATATGCACATCAAACTTGGATTAACATCCTGAAAATATTAAGGTAAGAATTAATAACACATAATTAAGAACAAGAACAAGTATTTATCGTGTAATTCAGATAATTAAATAATAAGATTCATCGTAGGTTTCATCCTCCCTAGGTATTTAGGTAGTTTAGTTCATAATGTAAAAGGAAAACATCTCAAATTTAGAAAAACAATAAGACATAAAAACCCAAATAAACTTCGAGATAAATTTGAATGGAGATCTTCAATCTCGAAGTGAATCTGCTTTTGAGATGATTCCAACGGCGTTCTCTGAGTCTTTTCTACTTTCTACTCTGTGTGTCCATTTAGGTTTACTTCTAGTGTGTTTATATATACTTTAGAATGCTCAGAACCCTAAAAATTGGCTTTTTTTGCGTGTTTGGGAAATAGGGAGCGATATCGACACAGGCTGCCACATGGGCATGTGGCTGGCCCATGTGGGTCACATGGACGTGTGCTTAGCCCGTGTGGAAATGGTCTTGGCCATGTGAATCTTTAAATCAGCCCATTTTTTCCATTTTGGGGCTGTTTTCTGCTCCTTTTGTTCCCCTATGCTCTCCTAAGTATAAAACATGAAAATAAAGGATTAAGAGAATAAAATTCACTAAATTAAACAATAAATCATCCAAAAACATGCTAAGCATGGGATTAAAAATGTGTTACTTTTATGATTTATCAGTATGTGTATGTATGATTGGTTAATGATATGATTAAGTTAGTGAATGAAATTATGTTTAAATGTTTTTTTTGTACGGTAATGCTCTATAACCCTAATCTAGTGACAGATACGG
The DNA here is from genome assembly GCF_007990345.1 of Gossypium hirsutum. Classification (NCBI taxonomy): domain Eukaryota; kingdom Viridiplantae; phylum Streptophyta; class Magnoliopsida; order Malvales; family Malvaceae; genus Gossypium; species Gossypium hirsutum. Next base: position 80,900,624 of record NC_053436.1, read on the forward strand.
GTTAGGGGTGTTACATTTAGTGGTATTAGATCTACAGTTTAGTCAAATCTTGGACTGAACGTAGTAGGTATGGAGTCTAGAAATACATGCCATTATATAACCTGCAATAGTGTAATAACTCCTGACTCAAATTGAACTATGTTTTCATATATATAAGATGTCATCCAACCGAGCTGATTCCGATGAAGTAGAAAGTAATGCGCAAGTCTCCGTTCATAAGACAGTTTCTAGTGGAAGTAGGCCTGTATTTGAGGGCCGGGGAGGAGAGGCTAAAGAAGCCTTCTTCCAAATGATGTCTGAGTGGTTTTCAAAGTTTGTGTGAAAGAACCTAATGGCTCAACGACCTCCACCCCCACCCATACCCAACTGGACTTGATAGTCCCTCAAGATTTGGAACCAATACGAGAAGTAAGCCTTCAATTGATAAAATCTGAAAGTATGGGTACAGCAAAAGATGATCCAGAGAGAGCCGAGTTTTGGTTAGATAATACGGTACGAATTTTTGATGAATTATCGTGTACACTAGTTGAATGTTTACAAATGTACTGTTCCTTTTTTTGAAAGGCTCAGCTTATCAGTGTTGGAATACATTGATTTTGGTAGTACCTAGAGATCAAGTAAATCAGGAATTCTTCCTATCAGAGTTCAGAAAATGTATTCAAGGTGCCTTGAAATGGCATATTGGTTAGTTGATTTAGGGTATTGGAATAGCATATACATATGTAAGTTTAGGTAGGATTTGATGCCTTGAAGTGGTGCACAAATGGTCCAAATGTTTATGATGAATTGGTATTGGAAATGGCTTGTTTTTAGGCAAATTTATGTCCACACGGCTTGAGACACGGGCGAGTGACTCACTCGTGTGTGGCACATGGCCTGGCGACTTGGCCATGTGTCATCTGAGGTGTAACATCCTGAAATAGGGCCTAAATGGAATAGTGGTTGTGAAACCATGAATCTAGGGTCAAAAAAAATTATTTCGAATAAGTTTTAAGGTTTAATCATTGATTGAATAATTGTGGGAAAATTTCGTGAAGAAATTTTATGTATAAGTGCCTAATTTGATAATTAGGACTAAATTGTAAAATTAGCAATTAGACCATTATATCTAGATAATAAAAGGGAATTAATTGAAATGGGTTCTTAAAGTGGAGGTTCTTATTTAGTAATTAGAACATTATATCTAAGTTTGGACAAAAATGGGCAAGAATAGGACAAATTTGAAAGAAAAGCCTTTAAGGGCATTTTGGTCATTTAGTAATTAAAAGAATTAAAAAGGAATAATAAAGCCAAAATTGGTCCATCTTCTTCATGGAGGCATAATATAGCATGGGGGAAGCCATGGTTAGGGTTTCCAAGCTTTCCAAGCTCAATAATAAGTCCGTTCTAGCCTCGTTTTTAATGTTCTTTACGTTTTTGGAGTTCCGGTAACATGATTTATCTTATTCTAGCAATAATTCATGCTAGGGTTCATATTTGGAAAAATACCCAGAGGTTAAATGTGTCTATTTTGATGTTTTATGGTAGAATATAAAGTTTGAAATTAGGTTAAACAACTTTTGCTAAGCGATTTTAAGTGAAAACGAGTAAAATGACATAATTGGTAAAAATATCTAATGTTCATAAGTACATGATAAAGTGGGAATTTGATGTTGCCATAGAAGGGAAAAATGTTCATCGTGTCATAAAACATAAGAAAAATGGATAAATTTTAATTTTCGAGCCTAGGGGCAAAATCATAATTCTGTAAAGGTTTAAGGGGAATTTGTAATTTTTCCAAAGTTTGAGTTAGGGAATGTTTTGAATGGTACATTAATTAAATAAGTGAAATATGATGTTTTAGATCCTAGAAAGTGAGATTTGGACCTAGAACGGGAGAAAAATAAAAAATCGAGAAAGTTGGTAAAATGGTCGTTTTGGTATCGAGGTAAGTTCATATGTTTAATAAGCATTTAATTATGCATATTTGAATGATAAATTGATATTTTGGCCATAAATACTTTAGTATTGAGTTTCAGATGTAATGATTAATGTTCGATAATAATTCGATATTGGAAAGAGAACTTGTATAATTTATATGTAAGACCATATTTTGTATTATGGCTTTGTATGATAACAAGAAAGTATTGAGTAGCATAGTTTGATGAGAATAAGTTAAGTTGATGATATGATGAGATTGAGAATGTAAGTATGTAAGTTGAGTAGCATTTTATTATTATGCAATTATTGTTATTAGTATTGTTATTATTGAGTTATGCGACTAACCTTGAGAATTTGAGCAAGTATGTTTCAGCTATGACTTTACCAAGCATTGATATCTCAAAGTCTATGGTTGTACCATAGCAATTAAGGAAGAATTGATGGAAAAGTCCATGTTCATAACATGGCATTTAAAGAGGAATTGATGGTTAAGGATACCATGTAAGACCATGTCAAGACATGGCATCGGCATTGATTAAGGACTCCATGTAAGACCACATCAAGATGTGGCATTGGCATTAAGACAAGGATACCATGTAATACCATGTTTGGAACATGGAATTTGGTAAGACAAAGATACCATGTAAGACCATGTTTGGAACATGGCATTTGGTAAGTTAAGTCAGGTAACGCCTCGTGCTCGACTCCGGTGATGGTCTCGGGTAAGGGGTGTTACATGAGGGTTCCTATGTATGAAATTCAGTGAGTTACATGGCTTAGCACACGGCCTGGAGCAAGGGCATGTGGGGCAACTCAGAGAGTTACACGGCTATGTGACCTTATTCAAAGCGTTACATGGGCGAGGGCACGGGCTGGGACACGGTCGTGTGTCCCTAATTTGAATGTTACACAACCTTATACACAGGCGTGTGTCTCAGCATGGTGAGGCACAGACTTGGCCACACGATCGTGTGACCCCTGTTTTCAAATTTTTGTGAACTTTTCTTAGACTTTCCAAATGTTTTTAATTTAGTCTCAAATTGTTTCTAAGGTATTTCTACAGCCTGAGACACGGGCGTGTGACTTACTCATGTATGGCACATGGCTGGCGACATGGCCATGTGTCATCTGAGGGTTCCTTTGTATGCAAGTCAGTGAGTTACATGGCTTAGCACATGGCTTGGCACAAGGGCGTGTGGGGCAACTTAGAGAGTTACATGGCCGTGTGGCCTTATTCAAAGAGTTATATGGGTGAAGGCACGGGCTGGGACAAGGTCGTGTGTCCCTAATTTGAATGTTACACAACCTTAGACATAGGCATGTGTTTCAGCATTGTGAGGCACACGGCCTGGCCACACAGTCGTGTGACCCTTGTTTTCAAATTTTTGTAAACTTTTTTAGACTTTCCAAATGTTTTCAATTTAGTCTCAAATTGTTTCTAAGGTATTTCTAAGGCCTCAAGAGCTCGATTTAGGGAAAATATGTGTATGTATGATTGTTAATGATATGATTATGTTAGTGAATAAAATTATGATTAAATGTTCCATTTGTACGGTAATGCTCTGTAACCCTAATCTGACGACGGATATGTATTAGGGGTGTTACAACGACCAATATGTTCCTTAAAAACCTTATTCACCAGTCACTGATATGTTGCTCCTTCATTCTTTAATCCAAAAGGCATAACCTGATAACAAAACAAATTGTCACCTATAACAAAATTAGTCTTATCTTGGTCCTCCGGAGCCATAAAAATCTAATTGTACCCAGAAAATGCATCCATGAAGCTCATGAACTTTTGGTCCACCAAAGCATCCACCAATATATCAATTAAAGGTAAAGAAAAACTATCCTTTGGGCATGCCTTATTGAGATTGGTAAGATGAATGCACATTCTCCATTTTTCATTAGCTTTCTTTACCATGACGATGTTCGATTCCCAGTCAGGGTATGCCACTTCCCTAATAAACCATGTTGAAAACAATTTCTTTACTTTCTGTCTGATGGCCTCCAAAACCTGTGGAGTGAAACTTCTTTTATTTTGCTTAATCGACTTGACTTCAAGACACATATTTAGCCGATGCACAATCACTTGTGGATCCACACCAGGCATGTCTGTACTGACCATGCAAAATATTCAAATTCTCCCTCAAACACTATACTAAGTCCATATTTTCCTCTTCTACTAATGCTGGTGAAATCCTCACCAAATTTTTTGTGTCATCATAAAATAATTGCAAAGTTTTTGTTACTTCTACCACTTCTGGCTTACAAACTCTTTCTTCTCTTCTAACATCCAAACTGTCATAATCCAAAACATGACTAGCTACCTCTACCTATTGTGAACTCTAAACTTGCAGCTCCTGCTCACAAGTCTATTTAACAGATAACATATGGCATTGCCTGGCTAACCTTTGGTCAGATTTCACGAATCCTAACCCTATTTTGGTCAGGAATTTGATTGTCATGCAAAAAATGGCAATCATCATTCTAGCCATTTGCATGGTAGGGCACCCAAATATGGTGTTGTAAGCCATAGGACGGTCTACCACTAAAGATTGAACATATTCTATGGTAGTGTGCTCACTATCCCTAAAAATAATAGGTAAAGTGATACACCATTTTACCTAAACCAAATAATTAGCAAAGCCATATAAAAGGCTCACTTTTTTTAAAGTCTTCTCTTTCAATCCCATTTTCTGATATGTTTTCCAAGTTAAGACCTTTACAACACTTCTACTGTCAATAAGAATCTTCTTATCCTCAAATCCATCCATAGTTGTTGTCACCACTATAGGTTCATTTCTTTCCTCGTCACACATTGAATCATCATCTTCTTCACTAAGTTCCACCCTCCATTTCTCTTACTAGTGTAACCTTTTAGGAGAACTAATGGATACCACACTTTTAAAATACACATTCCTCTTTATGTTAAATGTCGCCAATTCTTCATTTGTTCCAATAATGACATGTATCATGCTCCTGACCTACTGCTTATCCTTATCAGCACTTCGTGGACTCTACCCAATGGTGAAGCCTCATGTGTTACCAAATCTTTTAGTTCATTATTTCTAATAGCTTTCTCTATGACATCCTTCAAAGAAAAATAATTTTCTTTTTTGTGCCCCCTATCATTATGAAAACTACATCTGTCCCCTGAATTCACAACTAGCTAGGGCACATAGGTGGTGGATTCGAAAAAATTCCCAAACTTCTCACCTGAATAAGAATATAAGTACGCGATGCATTTATTCAAATTTTCTATAGGGAACATACCTTCTCGTGTGTTCACCCTGAGGCATCTAAAATGCCCTTGGTAACTCATTCTGCAAGTAACTCTTCTATTTTCCCCTACCTTGGACTCGCAGATTCTTAGAAGAAGGACCTTGCTAGGTATGCACACTCTGATGACTCCTAAACTGCCTATCATCTCTTTAAAAAGTACCGCGAGCTACTCTTTTAATTTCCTTAACCTCCGCAAACTTATGCGCCCTCTCATATAAGTCTGCCAAACTTTGTGGTCTATTATCAGCAAATAAGTACTGAACATGCTCATTTTGAACTCCCACAATGAAGGCATCAATAACCCATTGGTTTTCCAAGTTCTTCGTGTTCAATGTGGCTACATGAAACTGTTTTACATAATCCTATAAATATTCTCCATATCTCTTTTTCACTGACATTAAACCCATTTGGGTGCTCACTATTGTCCTATAAGCATAGAACCTACCCAAAAACATTTGTCCCAACTATGAAAAGCTTCGAATAGAACATTGTGACAAAGATAAATACCAATCTTTCATGCTTCCCTTGAGAGTCGTCGAGAAAGCCTTGCACTTCACCACATCAGAAGCCCCTAACACATTCATGTAATCATTATATTGCATGAGATGTGCTATTGGGTCCCTTCTACCTTCAAACATCTCTTTCGGTACTTTGAACTCTAACACAGGCCTACAGCCACAACCTCTAGAGACAAAGGGTTATTAGAACAAAACACCCAATTCATGTCCTGTACATCAAGATGTAATGCCTGAACGTGCTGGATCTGGTGCCTTAAGTGTAGTATTTTCGTTTAAGTACACTTGTAATTTTTTCAAACAAATAGATTGGTTAATAAAATTATTCATGAATTACATTATAATTTGTATATTGTCCTCACATGGTTTTTGCATGCAAAGCAAAATGGAAGCAAATGTTATTCACTGGTTGTCTAATGTTTAAATAATATTAAGTGGTATTATGGCGTCGAATTGTAATAAAAAAATACAACTTATATTAGTAGACGAACCTAAACATATCCTTAATCTAATCGAAAATGAGTAAACCGATTGAAAGACTAATATGTCGTCTATCAAATCTAATTGGGGAGATGTATTGGCTTGGGCATCGGAGCAGATGACTCTCAAAAGATAGAGACATAGATGTGACTAACTAGACTGACAATACATTAGAAAGGACCCAAACAGAATAGATCCTGAATCCGTTTATAGGTTTATTCACTTGTGACATTGTAATGCAGTTTGTGCAAGTGTACACAGTCGTTCAAGAATAACTAAGTAAAAATTAGTTATCGTCTCCACAGGGACTATATATGTTAATCAATTATTTGTAAAATTATAAATTCACAATTTGATGTAAAAAAACTCAATAAATTTTGGATAGTGATGATTAAATTAACTAGATGCAAAGAGTGATCCCTAATGCAATGTAATTTACCTAAATGTATGAATGAATGGCATTAGCAACAAAAGAAATCAACATTAAATGGGCTAGGATAATTATATTAATCAATTCAATTTACTTTATCATGCTTAACAATGTTCGGAAATACTTCCATGACAACTCAATCTTTCATGAGTTTGGAAACCAAATTAAGTTCTTTATAAGTCTTTTACTTAGTTAAATATGCATTTTACTAATCATATTAACTAAGGGTTTCTTAGAATTTATGTAAGGTCACAGAGACATTTATGTTTGTAACAGTTTAATTACATAAACCTAAAAACTATGCAATATAATAGAGCTAACTAAAGATATTATGAACCTCAACTTAGTCGAGTTTAAGAATCTAAATTGAGCATTGCACTTTTCAATTATGTGTCTATTAGTCGTCGTCTAGTTAGGGTCACTCAGCTAATCTGAGTGCACCCAATCACGTATGAATGAAATGCATCATGATATTAATTGAAAACATGACCGACTAAGGCCTAAACACATTAAACATGAATAAAATAAATCTTATTGAATTAACATAATCATCTTAGCAAATAGGATTAAAATACCATAGTTAATGTAAAAAACAATAAATTCAAAGCAAGCATAATTTAAATAAATAATAAGAGGAAAGAGTAAACTCTATTCAATTCGATAACATTTCGGATCTATTCTAACTGATTCAGTTCAATAGCCTTTCGGATCTGTTTTGAATGATGCGCTCCTCCGTTCTACTCGATGCTTCTTTGCTAAAAAGTTCCTAAGGTGGTCAACCAAAGAATGCTTTTGACAAAGCTTTTGTGGCTAAATGATGGAAGGGATATGGTGGCTATGTAAAGGAAGGAAAAGGGAAATAGAATGTAGAGAAAATGCTAATGAGAGAAGAGAACTGAGTTGTGAGGGGTGAGGGATAATTTGAGAAGTGAGAGGTGCATGGTATTTATATATGAAGGTAACGGTAGATTTTGCTAAAAATAGATTTCAAATTCCTCCATTTTCTATCACACATGACCAGCCACATTTCAAGGAGAAGCGGATGACTTAGTCTCCTCATTTTGAATTCAAACCAAGGTTATTAATAGGCATAGGGTGGACAGTTTCAACAGCAAAGTTGTTGGGTTGATTTCTGATTATTTTTCAACTATGAGGACCTTCAATTAAATACCCCAAAGCTTACTTTTGGGCTGCCATCTACTTGTGCTGAAACTAGGCTTTAATTCCCCATTATTGGACGGCTTCTCAATCCAATAATTTAGTGGACATGTCCATCTTTTAGCACATCTTTTACTGGGTCAAATTATCAACCTCATGACCCAAGTTGCACGATCTTTCCGTCCACATGAATTGATTTGTGCATGTCCATGTTTCATTCACATTAATATCATCGTTAATGGTCCTCTTACATAGTGAAAAATCACATATTAATAAATTAACATGAAGTCATATAAAATATATGCAAAAATCATGTAATTAAGCACAATTTCACATACTTTATAAATTCATGCCTAATATTACTAATTAAATAAAATTCACTTATTTTAATAACAATTACTCAATATTATCATAATTATTAAGTAAAATTGTGGTAAAAATATAGAAAACCCTATATAATTTTGAGTTTACGGCGTTCATAGTGTGACATACCTAAATCTTGAGTGGATAGCGAACTATGTATGCGTTACTCGTACACTTTGGTGTAAGTAAAAGCTTGAGTTCAAATAGATAAAGAACCAAAAGCTGGTGCATTAGGTGTACGGCTTCTGTAGTATGTAGCGTCATTCACAAAAGTGGAATTCATAGCCCAAACCATGGGTAAGTTATATCCTCTCATTGGCATTACATGGTTGATGAAAAGTAAATGTGGTCACGGGTCATCCGTCTTTGTGATGGATGAATTAATCACTATTTGATAGTGATTGACTTTTCATGAAGGAACATGTAATGATTATCATGAGATAAAATAGGATCATATTGGGAGAACATATTTTATCCCAAAGAGATCAAGGATATCCTATGAGGGTAACACACTTATGACAAGGTCATTGGATGAGCACTAAGTAGTTACTTTCGTAATGGTATGTCGTTGGGAAGAGCTCAGTCATGATACTATAGTGGAATGACTTTTTTTGCTAAATGAGTTTATAATTAATAAGCGAAAAGTCAATACTTAATTATAAATCATTTAAGGCTCAACTTTATATGTTCAATCGGTCCCTCCGCTAGCTCATTGAAACCATAAATGAATTATGTGTTTGAATAGAAATGAATGCAATGAATAGGAAAAGAAAAATGGGAAACACCTAAGAATGATTATGGTTTTCTCCAGAATAGAGAAATTGAATCATTTAGAAATGAATTAGGTTTCCAAAAATGGAAATGGAAATGAAAATGAAAATGGAAATTATCCATTTGCAATCCTATATGGATTACTTAAAAAATGATCGAAAGAAGGAGTTTATGTTTTTGGACTGATCTGAAACCCGAAAAAGAAAATAAATCATTTGGTCATAGTGAACATGTTGAGTTGTGAAATATTGAACATATTTACTCGAAATTTTACCAGGGGAAAAATGGTCAAAATTTTGTTAGGGTAAAATAGGAATGAGAAAATCTTTTATATATAAATATTAAAGTTAATTTTGGAAAATAGAAAAATTAAATCGGGTTAGATTACATTACGGAGTATTAGGTAAAAATGCCCAAGAAGTACTTGTAATTGGACCGATGTGAGAGAGGCCTAAAAACACCTCATGGACATAAAAGGGGCGGCAACTTAGTAGGAAAACTAGGGTGTGTCGTCCACCCTAGTCCTATTTTGAGTAGGGTATTGTTTTTCTATTTGAAATAAACCACTATAACTCAATAAGGGTTCTACTTTTTCTTCCTATAAATAGATAGCACCGTAGAACTATTAGCACAATTTCGAGAGATTGTTATTTTTACAGAAAATAGAGAGAATTTATTCTCAACTATTACATACATTTTTCAGGAATAAAAATTCTACTAGTTTCTTTTAAGAAGAGAGAATTTTTGTTTTCACCCCAAAAGAAGAGAAAATTTTTTCTAGTTTTGTATTTCGATTCAATTGGTTCGAGCCCACACTCGAAGCAATTCATGGTACGAGAATGGCAGAGAATATAGTTTGGTTCAAAGCCAGGAACAACAAACCTCGCTAAGCCAAAAAGCACAGGTACAAATTTGATTAAGGTTTATTGCTATAAATATCACAACTCAGGTCAATTTTTAAAATTTTAATTTTTCGTTGTACAAGAAAATCATTTTCAAACCGAGGTTTTTTCCATCAGAACATCCCTACGCAAAGCATCCATCTTATTTTTCCATGGCTTTACATGTGCTTCAACAGCCTCCTCCTAGAGAGGCGCAACATTGTCCTGAATATTGGAATGGTCGAATTGCATCTTTCTCCTCAATTCCTCATTCTATCTTAGCAGCTCATGGTGAAACAGTTGCTGTTGCTCGAACCTGGTACTCTGCTGAATCATTTGTTTTTTCATTAGTCGTAGTTGCTCCTGTAAACCAAATAATTGTTGTGGAGATGCTCACTAATCAAAGGGAAAGGATGGCCTCTGACCAGAAAGAACATTGAGATCAAAAGAATTAGAGGCACCTCCTTGGCCTGAGTTACCTAAGTTTTCTGGTCGATCAGCAAACCAACCAGTGAAAAGGTCCACCTCTCGGGGTTGATTGTCGGTATTAGAACCTCCAACTTGATTTGATAGGAAGTTGCTAAGGAAGTTCTCGTTAAGGTGAATCATATTTTTTTCTGATTTTCTGATAGTCGAAAGTTTGTCCACGCTTACCACACCAAATTGTTGAGTGTTTTTGTGAGTCTATCTTCCCTGGAAGCTAATTCTCCTATTTATATGATATAGTTCTTGGATGTAACATTCTAGGTAGGCCCCTATGCATGCAAACGCGTACCATATTCTAAGGTCAACACGTGTTCCCTAAGTGTGGGTTGGCTTGGATGATAATATGAACCCACCACGTGCAAACTCATATAATCGAACTATATAGACTAGCACTACTAAAGTAAAGAGGATCGAGTCAGCCCCATTCGGATAGCCGGGTAGTGGGTTGGTAATGATGAACACCATAACAGTACTTTATATTGTAACATAGAACAATAGAGTATAACATATAAAAATTTCTAACAATTATGCTAAAGGTTTTCCATTCTTTTTATAATCACTCTTTTTTTAAAAAAGATCCCCTAGGTATATAGCTACCATTTAAATCAAATTCTATAGTAACTCGACCAGATTGTTGGGGAAAATGTGTTTAGGAATATGAGCAATTGTGGAGGAGGATGCAAAAGCAACCTGATTACTGGACAAAAGGTTTGGACTATTTTCATGGCTCCATGCATGTCTTCCTTTAACTGTTTGGTGTGTTAGTGTTCTCTTCTGGTAGGGGCCTATGTCTGTGGTGAAAGCTTCTCTAATTAGCTGTACGACGTCATGATGTTTATATGTTCTTAGGATGTGTCGGGTTTGGGATGTTAATAGAATTTGGATTTGAAACCTCTTAGGGTATGTTTTTAAGTTGTTTTTTCTCTAGTGGTTCGCTAGCTAGAGTTTGATTGTAACCAATTGGGTGTTTAATAAAATTTATTTGGCTTAGAAAATTAATTATGATTATAGATAATAGAAATTTTATGATTAACATTTTTCCTAAATTGAACCCTTCATGATATTTTATATATAAAAGTTAAAAAAAACTTCACATGTAGTACGTAGTTAATAACGAAAAAGTCAAAAATATAAAAATAAAGAAATAATATCATGATGTAATCCAAATTTAATAATATATTATCAATTTTTTTAAAATATATTTTTTTTTCAAATTAATATTATATTTGTATAAATTAATGAATTAAACAACACCGTATTATTAAAAAAAATATTTTACATAATTTCAAAGATTTTTTTCATATAAATAAACAATTACATTACAATAAAAAAAACGAGTTTACAAATAAAAAGACTGAATTTAAATCAAAACCTACACAAACACAAACTTATCAATGAGCCATTGGTGTGACCCTATTTTATGAATAAGAAATATTTTGAAATACAGGAAGATTTATGCGGAAAAAGGGATGGACAAACGGGAAAGCGGTGGATTGTTCACATTGCTCACATGCTTCAGGGTAATATCTGCCTGCCCCTGAGGAGGCACGTACTTGACAGGGTATGGCCCTACGCTCACCGCCTTCTCGCTTCGGCAGCTCAGCAACCCCCCATTCCCAGATTTCTGCCTTCCTCCTTTGCCAATGCCATTGTACTTGTAATTGCCATGCATCTCCTCTGCTTCTGATACCCCAACAGATCCTCTCTCAAACCCTTCTGCCGTTGTCACGCTCCACTCTATGCTCGCCTCGCTCGGCTCGTAGCAGCAATCTGTCATCATTGATGAATACTGACACCCGAACCCTGAACCGTTGCAGGCTGCTGCTATCGATCTTATTGTATTAAAATTCAAGGCATCATCCAATGAATCTCGACGATTATTGTACATTGGATGGGACGTGGAGTGGCCCTGGGTGGTTGTGGATAAGCTCTCAATTTCAAACAAGTCCGAGCTGGTATCACTTGCAGCATCATCGTCCGCTATGGTAATTCTGGACACTAGTTTCTTTGGAACAGAAATAGATGAGTCGTCAGGAGGTAGGAACACATCCAACGACTCTCGAGGTGGATCTTCATGATTATCAAGAGAACTACTATTTATATTCACTACCATTTTAACGTGGGATGATTTTGGTTGTACTTGATTAAGTATTGGAAAGGTGAAGCCAGCAGTCCCTGAACCATTAGTTATCATCAGGGGTACTCTTGTTGTTGTTGCTACCACACGCTGTACTCCTAAGCTTGAATGGAACTCATGATTCTCTTCTGAGATACAGCGAGGATTGCAGGTTTGTAGCATCTCTCGCCGTTTATGATCAATACCCGAGCTGGCACTTTGTGTCCCTGTGCTTCTGTCACCATCTACCTTAAAACTCTGGGGCTTATTGGGCTCAACTTGAACTGATTTCTTGCCCGAGCAGGGGCAACTTCGTCGCCAAAGCCTTCTTAACTTACCGGACCCTTTTCTCTTGTCATCGGTTGTGGTCATAGAAACTGCAATGGCACCAGCAGGATTTGCCAACAAACCAGTCTGACTATTCCAGCTAGCCTCTGATGAAGGCGTTGGTGTGGCATGGAAGGAACGAACTCGGTAGGTCCTCCCATAACCACACCCGTCAGCAGCTGACGAAGCCGAAGAAAATCTACCGGCCAAGGCAGCCCCGGGCTCTGATGCAACATGAACCGGATTGGGTATGTTAAGGGGGGACACTCTTTTGCACACTCTTGAATCGCTGTTGCTTTCACTGAAGTACCTTTTGGCATCAAAAATGCTAATTTCTGTATCCTCATCTGCAGATACATCTACTCCAAGGTTGGTTTTTTGTTGTGGAAATGAATTAATATTGTAAGAAAGGGCGGGTTTCAGTTCCTCTTCCTGTTCCTGTTCCTGTTCCAGGAAGTGTTCTTGAGAGCCTCCTCCATTCATTGTTTTCATTGCTCTTGCCTTTTCCATCATCATCGTCATCATCATCTGTAATTAAAAAAAAAAGAAATTAATGGATGTATGAGAGTAAAATTGCGTCCGAAATCCCATATTTTGCAGGTTGGGTACAAAGTTTGTCCAAAACACCAATCATACATAGTAATGCAAACATTCTCACCCCAGCAATGAAAGTTATATTCCAAATAAGGAAATCAGCATTCCCTATAAGCTATTTATTTCCTTATTAAAGGATTCAAACTTTAATCCACAACCACATGATGTAAGAGACCGGACCTACAGTAGAGAATGGACAGTGAGCACATAATTCACAACCATCAGAATTTCCAACATCCCATGGAAAATTATTGTGTATATTCCCCCACAGAAACTGTCTGATATATATTCTTGTTTTTCCATCCTACTTACACCAATTAATTTATGTTAGTAGTATTTTTTCATATATTTTAATTATTGGTAATTTTTAGTAATTTATATAACTTGTTTGGGAAAAATAAATAAATCATTTATTTGGAAGAAGTCTTACTTTTTATCAGAGTTTTTCTAACTGAATGTTTAAAGTTACTTTAATTATTCTTTATTTTATGTCTAATTATTATAAAATATAAGTGTTAAAAAAGTTTTTTTTCTCGTTACCTTAATAACCAAATATAATATTAGTTTTATGAAAAAAAATTTGATAGTCTTCGGATGGTGGTAATGAAAAATACCCTTTTTAAGTATAATATATAATAAATGAGATATATAATAATTTTTAAAATCTATTTATAAAGATAAAAAGTATATTACAAATGTATGAAATATTAAACTAATTTTATATGTTTTGCATTTTCTAAAAAGACCAAATGAGTGAATTTACTGTCTCTACTATTGTTTGCTCAAAATTAATATTCTACTTTTCAAAGGGTTTGGTTTGAGTCCAGATTCTATAAGATTTTGTTTGCTATGGTTAATTTAATCACGTGGTTTTTTTGTAATTTACACAGCCATTTTTTTGACTGATTGGGTCTGTGTACATTGGAATACTCATTTGCGACGTGATTTTGATTAAAAAAAATAATTAAAAAAATAAAATGCTTCAAAATGAGAGAAGCATGGAAATAACTCGACTTCTTTAAAAGAAATGGAGAATTAAAATTAAATTATATATTTTTATGGTAGTAAAAATATAAATATAAATTTTAATTTTAATAATTTATATTTGTTTAATTTTTAAAAGATTAAATTTTTTTTTTATTTTCGATAGAGTTAAAATTTAATTTTATAATAAAATGTGAGAGACCCCGCGAATACCTTTGCTCCCGTCACTTACCACTACTAATCGTTTCTGAGGCGGAGTTGATGTTATGGATCTTTATGTGTAGAATAGTAAACACCCACCATAGCATGAGTAAAAGGTAGGGCAGGAGAAAGTTGTTACGTCAGATAAAACGCTTATGAGAAGTCAAGAACCCCATTTCTTGGGTTCTTGAAGAAAAAGAAGCTGCTGCTGATAACAATATGTTGATGAATACAGAGAAACAAAACAACCAAAAATTTAGACCAATCAAATTTTATTTTTTTATTTTTAATTAATGCACAGATAAACTATAAAAAAGATTGTATTGTTTTTAAATTAAATTAATTTACAGATAAAGAATCTATATCCATATCTATATATCATATAAAACCAACTTCTAATAATAAATAAGGGTATAAGAAACTTTTAAATTTATTTTAATATCTATTCTAAAAAATAAATAGGATTATAATAGACTTTAATAGAGTTTATAATATTGTTTTTTATATATACACACATCTTATTTGGTTCATAAGAGTTAATAGAATTAAAATTTTCATTTAATCTTAATTTCTTTTTTCCTTATCAAAATATTCATTTAATTTCAATAGGGTCAAATTATGGTTATTAATTTTTATTTAGGAGTGAATATAAAAAAATTAGATCATTCAAATTAATAATGAATTTAAGCATATTTTAAATAAATATAAAAAAATTTAAATTTAAGCTAAATAAAGATGACATATTAAGATTTTAATATTTTTAGAAATCTCATGAAAACTTGATTTATAAAAATAATGTGAGAGAAAAAATTGAGAAGGCGAAAAGCCAGGTCTTCATAATAAAATAATAATATTCCACCACATAGTCAATATGTGATTCAATACTATTGGTTTTTATAATTTAAGAAGGTTTTGATTTATAATGTTTCTTTTATTATAAATAGCTTTTGTATTCAGTCATATTTTATGTTTTGAGTCTATCTATTATATTTGATTTCATGTTTAGGTTTTGTAAAGTAGATGTAATTTGTACTCTATTACTTCTTAATCTAATTATTTTTCCTATCTATTAACTCTTTTTTCTATTAGCTATGCATGGAGGAAATCTTTGGTGATGTTCATTTTTTTTACACTGGGTTATGAATCCTCTCGATATGTCAATAAGTTTGAGACAAGTGATTAGTAACATTAGGAGTCGACTTGAAAGTTGAAAAATGCTCATTCATCCATGTTGCTAGAGCCATAATTAAAGAATCATATTTGCATGCAAAAAATGACTCCTTATTTTTAAGAACTTTGTGGAATATCTTCAACTTTGATCCTCCAACATTCACGATTTTTGTAACATCCCTCACTCGATCCGAGTGAGAGATGTTACGTTTAAACACTAAATTGACCACTTAAAAATATTCTTGTTTCATTACAATCAAGGTAACTTATATCACAAAACATTATTATTCATATATAATTCACATCATTTTACTAATGAACCTAAGTACATGCCAAACTAAATATATTATATACATATATATATATATATATGAGACAGGGGTTTTTTAGGTCTACAACTCAAGTGCATGTTATATTCGAGTAATAAAATCTCAACAGTTTGAGGTCAAACCATAGGGAAGTTGATTAGAGCTTACAAGATTACAAGTATTATGCTAGAACAAATATTTAACACTTAACTTTGGAATGAGTCTCGAAAATGAAAGTACAAGCAAGAAACACTAGAAATAAAAATAAAAATCAATGAAAGAAATTTCTAGAAATAATAAAAACAAATACCTGGAAGAAAATATGTTGAGGTTAGATGATCAACTCTTGGTGTCATATTAAAATTAAAAATTTAGTACCAAATGTTATTACTTAATTAGAATCCACACATAATGGAGGTCTCAATAGGATAATCTAGCAATGTACGTCGAATAATTAAACATATGAATCCATGAGAAAAGGTATGTCCACCAAAGAAGTGTCCAATATGATTTTCCAATAAGTCCAAGAGTTTAGCAAATGAATCCGTAAGCAAAGGATGGTGCAATATGAAAGTTCAACTGTTTAAGTTTAATCCAAAAATATAACATATGGTATTATAATCACTTGATAACTTCAAAACTTATAAAAATGATTTCAAATATTTATTATGTCAATTTTCATATGTCTACAACAAATTAAGTTTAATTTATCCAAGCATTTATTGTGTCATCTACTGCCTATAACAAATAAAAGCTCTTACTTTACAAGTATGATTATAACAAGTGATTGATAATTAATTTTAGCTCAAATGATGAGTATGAAATTTGCCTTAATATTTTCCAAAAGTTTCATCATTGAAAACTTAAAATAATATAACAAAATTAAACAAATCAAACTTATATAAAAAAGACATATTAGATATAAGAAACTTGAGATCTTATACGAATAAAGAAACAAACAAAAGCTTAATAAGAAAATGATATTGATCTCAACTTCAAGATGCCTCCTATTTTGAAACAAAGACTATTCATAAAGGTTTTTGAAGAGGAAAATGACAATGCAAAGGACTTGCTAGCAATAAATTGCTAGGCCCACTTATTTGTCATCTTTTGGAGTCATTTTTCATATGTTGATTGATGAATTTTTTCGTCCAAGTTAACGTCTCCCAACTAGAAAAAGTCTAAGAAAGTTGATTGAAGGTCTGCATCTTTTACATTCACTGTAGAAATTTTAACTCCAAACTCCAAGTATGTTAAGAGATATGATCCAAACACGAAAATGCATCAAAATTGTCCATCAATTTGAAACTTATAACTTTTCATTTGTTTTTGGATTTCTTCCTAATGAATTTTGGAATTTTTGTTCCAATATTTGAATAGATCTTTAAACTCCCTTTCTGACTATATAAAGTACACCCAAAATGGAGTCCTAAAGCTCAAGAAATGGTAAAAACACTAAGAAGTGTTTATACTAGAAATTATGAATGTGTCCAAATTACAAAATTTTGAATCTTTAAGCATTGGACTGTCACTCATCATCTTAGATAAACTTTAGGCTTAGTGTATTTAATCTCATAGTTCCATGTATTGACATGTTCTTCTCACACCTGTTTTACCTACAAATTCCACATGGAATATTTTATTGAAACTAAATGCGTGAAAAACACTAAAAAATACAGTATTTACAATGCAAACATAAAAAAAGGTCAAGTAAACTAAAATAAATCTAAAATATATAAAAATACTCAAGAAACTAAGCAAATGTAAGTAAGATGCCCAAAATAATCATATGATGATGACTTATCAATATGCAAAAAGGCTTGAACTTGAAGCTTGTTAGAGATGTGGGAATTATGGCCACTACAAGAATGAATGCTACACAAAGCTACCAAAAGAAAAGGAAGAAAAGTTCAACTTTGTTAAATTGAAGGAAGAGGAGACACTTTTGATGGCCTTTCACACAATATAGGAGTTTGATCGAGAAACTTGGTATGTAGATATAGATTGCAGCAATCACATGATTGGTTGTAAGTATCCTTTACTAAATTAGATGAAAGTTTTCATACAGTCGTGAATTTTAGGGATAAGTCAACTATTTAGGTGATAGGAAAATGCGATATTCAAATCAGTACCAATAATAATTTTATTGAAACAATTCAAATAATTTTTATGTTCCTAATTGAAAACTAATCTTTTGAGTGTTGGTAAGTTACAAGATAAATGATACAAGGTCACAATTTTTAATGGAGAATGTGAGGTGTATGATTCAAAAAAAAGGTCCATTGTTGTTGTTAAAATGAGTGCAAACAAATTATTTCCTTTGAAGATTAAAACAGTTCATGATTGTTTTTTGGCTAACGTAGATGGATTCACTATGGAAGTGGCACTAAAGGTATGGTCATTTGAACTTAATGGCCTAAGGACTCTTCAGCAAAAGCAAATGGTTACTGGTCTTCATGTAATCATTCCTCCATCATAAGCCCTGAGAAGAATGTATTGTTGGAAAGCAGCATAGGGATACTTTCCCAAGCGAAAAAGTTGAAAGAGCTCAAGTTGTTCTTGAATTTGTTCACTCAAACTTATGTGGACCAATCAATCCAACTTTCAATGGTAACAAAATATATTTTATATCATTGATTGATGAGTTTAGCTAGAAAACCTATGTGTATTTTTTTGTAGGAAAACTCTGAAGCATTTGATTCTTTCAAGAGTTTTAAAGCTCATGTTGAAAATCAAGTTGATAAGAAAATGAAAACACTTAGAATAAATCATGGAAGAGAATTATGCTCTAATGATTTTCTTGCATATTTTGAATCAAATGGCATAAAGAGGCAATTGAATGATCCATATTCACCATAATATAATGGTATATGTGAAAGAAATAAGATGACCATTCTCAATATGGTCAGGAGCTTGCTGGCTACAAAAAGAGTTCCAAAAAAATTATGGCTTGAAGCAGTGATGTGGTCAATTCATGTTTTAAACAAAAGTCCAACATTGGCAATAAAACACATGACGCCTCATGAGGCATAGGGCGGTAAGAAACCCATTTTTTATCATTTTAAGATATTTGGATGCATTGCATATGCACATATATCTAATAAAAAAAAAGAAAGTCGATGCAAAAAGTAAAAAATGTGTATTTCTTGGAGCTAATGAAACTTCAAAAGCTTACAAGCTATTTAATCCCTTAACAAAGAAAGTGAAAACCAGAAGACACATTGTATTTGATGAAGAAGCTAGATGGGATTGGGCTGATGGCAATTCAATTCCAAGTTTAATGCCGGATGATGATGTCTCAACTGATAAGGTAGAGGCTAGTGAAATTCAAGATCAATAACTTGCATCCCATAAACAACAATCAAATTCATCTCAAATTCTTGCTCAATCTGATCAATCATTAAAAAAAATAAGAAGAAGAAAAGAAGGAGATATAATTTAAGGGCTGAAAACTCAAGGAAAAAAAGCTTGCATAGGTGGTAGAGTACGATGATATTTGTGCAGAAGATGATGCTTATTTTGCATTATATGTTGATAGTGATCCAATCGCTTTTTATGAGGCTGTGAAAAAAGAAGAAATGGCAAGAGGCAATAGATAAAGAAATTGAGTCCATTGAAAATAATCACACTTGGGAACTAACAGATCTGCCCGAAGGAAAAAAAAAAGCATTGGTGTCAAATGGGTTTTTTCAAGATGAAGTTGAATGAGAAAGGTAAAATTGACAAACACAAGGCACAGTTGGTGGAAAAAGGCTATAAGCAAGAGCATGGTATTGATTATAAGAAATTTTTTACCCCAATTGTAAAGCGGGATACAATCAGATTAGTTCTTTTTCTTGCAGCACAACATTCATGGTCGATTCTTCAATTAAATGTTAAGTAGACATTCTTACATGGTAACTTATAAAAGAAAGTATTTTTTAATCAACATGGTAACTTATAAGGGAAAGTATTTTTTGATCAATCACCTGGTTATGAGAAAAAAAAGTTAGAAAAGAAGGTTTATCGACTAAAGAAAGCTCTCTATGGACTAAATGAATCACCAAGGCCTGGTACAGTTGCATAGATGCCTATTTTGCAAAGTTGGGATTCAAGAAATGTCCTTTTGAGCACATATTTTATGCCAAGTCTGATGAAGGTAAAATGTTTATTGTTTGTCTTTATGTTGATGACTTGATATTTACTAGTAAGAATGTTAAGATGTATTATAAGTTTAAATTGTCTATGATGAAAGAACTTGAAATGGCCGATCTAGGATTAATGCGATATTTTCTGATATTAGAAGTCATTCAAACTATCATTGGTAATTTTATTTATCAGAAGAAATATGCTCATGAGATTCTTGCAAGGTTCAAAATGACAGATTGCAAGCCATTTGCTGCACCAACTAAACCTAGCTTGAAGCTGCATAAAGATGGTAAAGGAAAAGAAGTAGACAACACTTATTTTAAATAAATAGTTAGCAGCCTCATGTATTTGACATTTACCAGGCCCGACATCATGTATGTTGTGAGTTTAATTAGTAGATACATGGAAAAACAGACTGAAATTCATATCAATGCAATTAAAAGAGTTTTGAGATATGTGAAGGGTATAATTGATTATGGTATGTTTTACAAAAAGGATATTATGTTAATTTTTTTAGGTATACTGGTAGTAATTATGCAGGATTGATGATCGTAAGAGCACTTCCAATTATGTGCTCATGTTTAATTCAAGTGTAATATCATGGTTGTCAAAGAAGAAGCAATTAGTTACCCTTTCAACAACCGAGGCTGAATTTTTTGTAGCAACTTCAAGTGCGAGTCAAGCATTGTAGCTTAGAAATATGTTCAAAATACTTGGAGCTAAGAAAAAGGGTCCAGCAATCATAAATTGTGATAATATGTCAACTATCAAGCTATCAAGAGATCCAATGATGCATGGGAGAAGCAAACATATTGATGTTCATTTTTATTTTTTAAAGGGAGAGAAGAAATAGTTACAATTTTGTAAGAGCAATGAACATATTGCTAATATTATGACCAAACAACTTAAACAACTAGCATAAGAAAATCTAAGAAAGATGCTTGGAGTTTGTTCTTCTCAAGGAATTGATAAAAGATTTGTCAAAACAAAAAAATCCTAAATTATTTTCAACAAAAATCAGTTTAAGGGGGAGTGTTAATTAGATTTTATTTTTTTTGTTATCTTAGTTAGAAGATTTAGTCAAATTAGTATCAATTATTGATTATTATGTTAAGTAAGAGTCTTAGTCTTTAGAGGTTGTTAGTATTCTAAGAATCTGCAAACTGTTATAGCAGATTATTTTGTTATTTTATATAAACTCTGTAACACCCCGAACCTGGCCTAGACATTATGGTCGAATCCGGAGATGTCACATAGAATGGGTTTAGAAAATGGAGTTGTTATGTTAACCATCACAGTCTACCATCTCAAAATTCTTTGTAACCGTAATCGAAAACATTAATTCATTTGATTTGTTTATTTACCAAAACCTATTTTACAGCAGAAGTTGATTAAGCCAATACATCTAGAAATCTGATCCATATTTTTTTACGTGAAAATTGTTATTTCACAAAACATTTTAATCAAGCATGCAAAAAATCGATAAACCAATTTCAACAGTTTAAAACCAACAAGTCCAGAGAGTCCCAAATATTACAAACTCCCAAAATAAATGCCAAAACATAAATAAAACCATGATTTACTAAGTTTAATCAATTTACGGTCATGTGGTCACTATAGAGTCTCTAGCACATCGATCTACCTAAGTCTGTGGATTACCTGACAAAAACAGACAAACAGATGTGAGTTTACGTAAACTCAATGTGTAACCCATCAGAATTAAGCATGCAAACATACAACATCATATATATACAATCAGAAACAGATACAGACTCAATTTCTGATTTAGATACAGATATCATATTCAAATATGCTAAAATCCTACCCCTATCATCTACACACCAACTCCAACCATCCCATCACACAATGTAGGGTTAACAACACCCACATATCCCTACACACCACATCTTGCCATTAAGGCACATATAAGATAATATGCAGCCAAACTGCCAGAATATAGGCGATTAACAACGAACAGAATACTTCCTATATACATATAAATCCCACCCCAATAACAGATTGAAATGTAACACCCCTTACCCGTATCCGATGCCGAGACAGGGTTCGAGGCGTTACCAGACTTAAACGCACACCATTTCATAAAACCGGCCCATACAATTTCATTTAAATTAAAAACATTCAATCACATGTGTCGAAACCATTTTTTTTGAAAACGGGGGTCGACTTGGTTTGAAAGCGAAAATTAAAATGGGAGTCGCCACCGATCTTTTTTAGGTGTGATTGGATCACCTTTGTTTTAATAAAACAAATTTAGTTTACTAAAACGGCATTTTTGGTCTACGAAATTCAAGAGAATAAGTTCAGGAGTCGGTTGCGTGCGAGGAAGGATTAGCACCCTCGACACGCCCAAAGATTGGTACCGAATTGATTAGTTAATGTCTTAATGTCGAAAGTTGAAAATCGAGAATAGATTTTAAAATACGATCTTTTTTATTAACATCGATTTTTTTTTAAAATGCTTGAATTAGCTCAAAACAATTACTAAAGATTTCCTTATCTCGAGATATCGGAGTATCACATCCCATAAGTTAGGACACAATACCATGAATTCCCGAGCGCAAGGTCGTCTTTAATTTTAATTAGAATTCCGTGTATTTTAAAACTCAAAAGGATATTTAGCTATTTAGAATCAACGGGAGAACCAAAACCCCGTAAATTAGGGCACAATTCTTTGATGTTCCAAAATGCGAAACATTGCCTTATTTTAAAATTTTTGTTTTTGAATAGTAGCGAATACGGCATTTAAACGACGTATGTTATTTGTTTGGAATAAAAAATCAAGCGATCCAAGTCGGGCAAGTATGTTGGGTTAATGTATGATATGATTTAAACTAGATAAAACAAAAATATAACATAGAGTACGGAATAACAACACGAATACAATATTATACAAGCAAATGGCAATAACGAAAATACGAATAAACTAACTATACCATACACAATGGCAATAATCACATAACATATGTCACTTAAATACTAATCATTAATAATCAATGACAAATGAATTAAAAATATTATAACGCAAACTAAAATGACTAAAACGTAAAACAAATTTTAAAATGATAAGAAATGAATTTAAAATAAATAATGAAAAAAGAAATTTAATCAACAATGTACAAAATAATTTAAAAATAGAATATATGTATAAGAAATTTTAGAATAGGCAATATAGGCGAAAGTTTGAAATAAATAATATACGGGAAAAGTTTAAAATGAATGATATGTAAAATAATTTAAGATAAATAATATATGAATGAGTTTAAAATAAATGTTATGTAAAAAGAAACTTAAAATAAATAATATACAAGACATCTAAGAAATAACTAGTATATATGTAAAAAGGATATAACGATTTGAAATTGATAATATATATAAAATTTTAAAGTAAATATAAAACAATTTAAAATGAGAAATGCATAAAGCGAGTTTAAAATAAATAATGTAAAAGAATTTTAAAATCTATATTACACAGAGCAAATTAAAAAAAGATTCCTCTAACTAATTTTTAAAATAGATAATGTATATAAATAAAAGTGTAAAATAAATAATATGGAATAAGTAGAATGGGTTTAAAATAAGGTATATAAAATAATTTTAAAATAAATAATAAATAAGTTAATTTAAAAGTAATAAATAAGAAGTTTAAAATATATAATACGTAAAATAATTAAAAATAGACAATATAAATATATTTTATAGTAGTAACAGTTCAAAGGTAATACAAAGAGAGTTATTTGAAATACATAATATACAATAACTTAAAATATAAAATAATTTGAAATAAATATATAACAAAAAGATTTTTAAAGAATTATAAATATAAAAAAAGCTTAAAATAAACTATATGTATACATATATAATAGGTAAGAAATAAAAATAAATAATACATATAAAATAGATTAAAGTAACATATATACATAAAGCAAGTTAAAATAAATAATAAGAATTTGAATAAATAGTACATTAAAATAAGTTAGAATAGATATAAATAAATAACATATAAAATATTTGAAATAACATATAAATGAAACATTTAGAAAAGGGTTAATAAATGAATTAAATAGATTTAGGACATGGCTAAAAATGAATTAAAATTCGGGGTATAAAAGTATAAATACTGGAAAGTTAATTAGGGATCAAAACGAAAACCAAATAGGATCTGAGGGCTAAATTTAAAAAAACAAAAGAAGACAGGGAATAGGGCCTGATTGAATGGGGGTTGCGAAGGAGAAGGACCGATCACATAAATATCCCTTTTAGGGAGAATGCACAAACCCCCCATTACACCAGACGGCGCTGTTTCATCATCATCATTTAAAGCGAAACCTCTTTTTTTTTCATTTCCAGCCCTTTTTCTAAAAAAAACAGAGAGCAACCTCTGCTCTCCCTCGCTCTCCCTTTCTCTTTTAGCCATTTGTTTGGCCAACCAAAGGAGGCACCGTTCCACCGCCACACCGCCGCTGAACACGGCGGCCGACAACGAGCAATAATGGGTTTTTTTAAACCCCGTTTCAAAGCAGGTTCGATGGCCTTGCCCATTTGACCAGAACAGAACCGAAAATAGGGACCCTCACCCCCCGCGTTCCGATCCGACGCCGGAGATAGGACCTCCGACAATGAAATCGCCGGTTTCAGGTAAGGTTTTTTTCCTTTCTCTTGCTCTTCTTTATGCCTTAAAGATCTATTCGTAAAAAAGAAAATATAAAAGTAAAAAGAGACAGAAAAAATGAAAGAAAAAAAGAAATCAAAATTAACACCTTTTTTTTTTTACTTCTATTCTGCTTTTTGGATCTTAGTGTCCGTAAAAAAAATACAAGACTAATGTTTGAAACTTTATAACCAAATACAAGATCCGTTTTTGTCCATATTCATTTTGTTTTCTCTATTTTTTTTGTCTTTTACTTCGTTGTTTCTTCTTGCTTACGTGTTCCTCTTGCTTTGCAGGTGTCAGAGGAGCGTGGAGGAGCAGTGGTTGGCGTCGGCGCGCGTGGGAGGAGCGGTGGCTAAAGAGAAGGCTAGGTTTTTTGTTTGCTGAAAATGTTTAAGATAGTGGGCTAGGATTTGGGCTAAGGTTTGATTTTGGGTTTTAAATTTTGGGCTGGTGTGGGTTTTGTAAATGGACATTTATTATTTATATTTTTTTTGTTTATTTGTCTGGGCCAAAATTGGCTACTACAACATGCATAATGTCCCTTACACGAGCTACCGAGGCTCTAAACATGCATTAAAGGTGGTTTAGGACTAAACCGAGAACTTTGAAAAGTTCTGCGAAGACTTAGAAAAATTTCTATGAAACAGGGTCACACGCCCATGTGTCTTCAACACACCCGTGTCCTCAGGCCGTGTAACTCTCTGTTTATGATGTCAGTAAGACAAATTGAACCACACGGCCAGGCCACATGCCCGTGTGCTAGACCATGTCCTCCACATGGCTGAGACACAAGGCCGTGTCTCTGCCCGTGTTTAGGCTATTTCACAAGCCTTTTGTTACCATTAATCCCTCACATCTTTACACATATCATAGATATACATCATGGCATCATTTTAATGATTTAGCATACTTCACTAAGGCATATTCTTAACTTTAACGTGCTATCATTCACTTATTACACATACTCATATAATATCAAGCCTAGACACAACAATTCCATTTTCATTGACCTTGTCATTTGATGACCACTTTTACCAAACTTTCATGATCATCAATTTATCAAGTAGCCTCATCAATCATCAAGTATTCATGTTCAAACATTATCAACTTATTTCCATTTATACATTTACTACGTGGCTATGACCATTTTGATTGGTCAAAAAGCATCCATCATGCATGTATGTCATAATACCAATCATACATGCCTCACAAGCATAAACACATCACCACATCATAAGCATTAGAACTTATCATCGATAACTAGGCTTACAAGCCACAATCATTATAAGCCACATCCCCTGGATATATATAATGAATCAATATAAGCTGATACATTTGGCTAATCATGACACATCTATTCTAAAAACTAAGTCCCTATACAAGCCACTCACTTGTGTACGCTTAACTTATACATGTTAACACTCCAAAGGTGATGGCTTGATAGTGTGATGCTTCCTCCGACGATCTCCAACCCCGAGCTAACTTGACATCACTAAAGAAATGAAAATGAGGGAGGAGTAAGCTTAAAGCTTAGTAAGTCCATATGAAAATAATAAGCAATATGCCAACATGCTTTTCAAGGTAATGCAACCATAATTACATTTTTACTTATTTTCTGGTCGTGCTATTTTCTCGAGACATAGTTACTAAATTATTTATATCTGGAGCTACGGAACTCCAAATTAAGATCAGCTAATTTTTCCTGAAACTAGACTCATATATCTTCGTACCATAAAATATTCAGAATTTTTGGTCTAGCCAATAAGTACAATTTATTCTTTAAAGTCTCCCCTATTTCGCTGTTTGACAGCTTCGACCTTTCTTTACTAAAATTTATTTATCTCTTAGTATAGGATTTGGATAATTTTCCTGTCTAATTATATTGAAAATAATCTCATTAAGGACTTAGTCATATGAATTATAACCCATAATTATTTTTGTACAATTTCTAGTGATTTTCCCAAATCAGAACAGGGGATTCCGAACTCATTCTGACTCTGTCTCACAAAAATTCAAATATCTCATAATATGAAATTCTTTTTGCGTATACTGTTTCTTCTATGTGAAACTAAACTCAATAAGCTTTCATTTCATATTTAATTAAACCTCTAGTTTGACTTCCACAATTTTTAGTGGATTTTTAAAGTCAGACTACTGTTGTTGTCCAAAACTATTTTAGGGCAATACAATGATAACTATCATAAGAGCATTTTCAACTAATCATGAACTCACCGTTTCGTGGATCCCATACTCGATTACACAATAGTGTTTAATATAAACGTCGTTAATTCCCATGGCATACTTAATCAAACAAGTTAGTCACATAACAATAAATGATAATAATGGTCTTAGATGAGTTCATCATTACAAGCATTCCAATTCCATTTCTCATATTAATCCTGTTAAATTCCTCGGATTCTCGATGGATATTCCATAGTACACTTATAGCGTACAAACTCATTTATTGTCAATTTATATTAGTGACCTTTTCAACGAGCGCACTCCCGCGAACCTCAATCCTTACTGCGGGATTACCAGTCCAGGCTAAATCCCCCGTAGTATAAACTCATAGAGCAATGTCGGGATTACCAGTCCAAGCTAAATCTCTTGCAATGACAATTACTCTAATGAGCTCGGATCTGAATTACTAGTCCAGACTAAATTCAGATCCTAGTTCGGATTACCCGTCTGGCTAAATCCATTTAAAACACATATTCTTCGAGAGGCCAGATCACATAAGAAACACCCATCTGGGCTAGATCCTTTTTACCATCAATTCCATTTTAAGAAAATCCATCGAACATCCTTTTCATTCAACCGGGATATTTAAATCCTCTCTTTTTTTCAATACAATCATGTTTCATGAATTGTTATACATTGAGTATCAAAATTTATATCACATTCAAGAATATATATTTTAAGTATTCTAAAAGTATTACTTCGAGTTATATGAACTTACTTGTCGAATCCTTGTTGGGTACAACCGTGTAGCAATTCACACAACTTATGTAATAGTAATTTATCATTCATCACATTTTCCACGTCATATTCATCATCTATAAATTCTTCTAATATATTAAATCATATAATTTATGCCATAATAATAAAGAATTACAACTCAAGCATGATATTGCATTATTATTATCATACGAACTTACCTCGGGTTCGAGTACAACTATTTATTTCGAATTAGTGCTTAACCTCGTTCAACCTCATTTTAAGCCTGAATCTTGTTTTCTTGATCTAAGATTACAAATATAACTTATTTATTACTCACATTATTAAAATGAGTCCATAAATCATACTTTTACAAATTTATATTTTGACCCCTAAACATTCACATATTTGCACTTTGGTCCCTAGGCTTGTAAAATGATTTTTATTCAATTTCTTTGCATTTTAAGCCTAGATGAATTATTTTCATAACTATAACAGCCCACAATTTCCACTAGAACACACTTTTATGAAAAATTTTATAACTTTTACGATTTAGTCTTTTTAAGCATTTTCACCGAAAATCACTTAGCAAAAGTCGTTTATTTAACACCCAACATTCATTTTCTACCATTAGACATCAAAACACATGCATATTGCTCATGGGTAAATTTTTTAACATGAACCCTAGCTCAAAATAATGGTAGAAATAGGTCAATCGAGTTACCGGACTTCAAAAATGTAAAGAACATTAAAAATGGGGCTAGGATGCACTTACTATGGAGCTTGGAAGCTTGAAAACCCTAAACATGGCTTCCTCCTTGCTACATTCGGCCAAACAAGAAGATGGACAAGGGTTTTTGGCTTTTATTTTGTCTTTTAGTCCATTTAATTACTAATTTACCAAAATGTCATTTTTACTCATCTTTAAAATTTTACCCTTCCATGTCCATTTTTGTCCATCAAATTATCCAATGGTCTAATTAGCATTTAAGGACCACCAATTTAAAATTTCATAACAATTAGATACTTCTAACATGTAGAAATCAACTTTTTCACTTTTTACAATTTAGTCCTTTTGACTAAATTGAGTGCCCAAACATCAAAATTTTCGAACAAGATTTTCACAAAATCATTCCGTGAAATTATAAATCATAAAAATATAATAAAAATAAACTTTATTACATCATATTTGTGGTCCCGAAACCACTGTTCTGACTAGGCCCTAATTCGAGATGTTACACGGAATAATAGAATAAACATACTCGACATGCTCATATACAGATATCAAAATAATATGACATGCATAGTATTATCATACTTAGAATAGAATATTAGTCTATCAGATCCACTGTTTTAGGGTTTGGTTAGCCCTTATCGAGCCTATGGTAGGCCCACAGTCGATCAAAGTCACTCGTGCAACCCTAAGGAAAATTTCAGAATTATGGGCCCACATGCCTGTACGGGCCCACATGCCCAGATTGGCCTTTTCTCATGTGGCTCACACAGCCTGGCCCAAAATTTGCACACCTGTATGACATTCCCGTGTGGGCCCACATACCTGTGTGGCCCACACGGCCACACTCGAGCCACCACATAGCTGTGTGTTGTGCACGGTCATGCCTTCGTCGACCACACGGCCTTCCCCATGGACGACCACACGCCGGTGTGGTGTCGAAAAATTCATTTTTCAGTTTTTCTGAAGCCTCATTTTTTGCGTTTCGGGTACACACCTGGTATCGTTTTGATGCGAAAACACACCCGAGCCTTCTAAAACCTAAAAACAGTGTATTCCAACCTATTAGCAACCAAACCAAGAGTCTAAAACGATACCCAAACACACAGAACCGACTTACCGCTAACGAAAATGATCTCCAACTCGAGTCAAACCGTTGAAGTGCGATTTCCTACCTCACAACCTTCCCCTAGACATAAAGTGAACTCCATTAACCAATAATTCATTAGCCAAAACAAGAATTGGACCCACCAAACTTACCGGTATCGCACGAAAAGCACCGAAATAATGAGACGTAGAGATTCGATAAAAGATAGCAAGACAAAAATTAAATCGACGACAAGATAGAGAATGGCAAACGGCAGAGAGCAAAAAGGAGAAAATTTTCACGTCAGAAACTTTGGGAATTTTGGAGGAGAGATAAAAATTTGAAAAAAAAATAAAATCAAATATTATCAGATTTCCCCAAATTCCTCCCCACTAACCCCTCAAACTCAACTACTTCAAAATTCAAATCCCTCTGAAATTCTTCCAGAAAAACTGAGCAAAAATAACTCTTGTGCTTGTAAGAGGATTCAAACACAAGACCTTCAACACACCAATTCCCTTACCACTAAAGCCAGCAAGCTCATTTTGATATAAATTTACAGACATTTAACTATAAGCCCACTGAACAGAGATAAGACTCAGACCAAAAATAACAAAGTTAACAATGTTGGGACTTGAACCCAAGACCTATACACAAACCTAAAACACCTAGCCACTGAAGCAAATACACCCTTCTATAAGAATTCACAGAAACAGAAATAAATTAATTGGGGTGTTACAAACTCTAAAAGAGTACATTGATAATGAGGACAAGTTTTTATTTAGTCAAAGAGATCTTAAGTTCTCATTCTTTACTATTAAAATAAAAAAAATATCTTTTATTGATATTTGATTCTATGGTGATGTTGCAATTAAAGTCATTTTTAATATTTTAATTGATTATTGATTATATTCATTTTATTACTATGATGTCTAATTTATCATGATTTTACTATTGTCCTGTACATTGTGCAAGATTATTCTTTGTATTATATATTTTCAATTTTAAAGGAGTTTATAGGAGTAAATATGATCAAAATAGACTTTTCCCCTTTTTCATTTTTAATTTTGTTTACCTTTTATTTTTTTCCTTTTTTTTATGAAATAACTAGTTTTAAATGCTTTTAATCTTTTTGAAATAAGAGAAAGTTTCAATTGCATTTTATTAGATTAAATGTTACAAAGTTGTTATGATTTTTTTTATTGTCAATTATTAATTTTATGATAAGATTTTATGGTTTTACTATTTGATTTTTACAATAATTTAGATTTTGTGCTTTAATTGTTATTTCATGTCTAAAGAAATTTAACATTTATCTATATCTATCTAGTATATATTTTCAATTATTAAGGGAATGATAAAAACAGGTAAATTTACATTTTGGTACTTCAATTTGACATCAATGTTCAATTTGGTACCTAAATTTTTTGGTCATATTAGGTATCTAAACTTGACCTTTTGGTTCAAACTGGTATCTAAGCTTGGCTTCATAGTTCAAATTGATTTAAATAACTAAGTTCTAATTTGGATCAAAAAGCTAATTTTAGGTATCAATTTGAAGCAAGAAGCCAAGTTCAGGTACCTAATTAGACCAAAATAAACTTTAGTTATAACCAAATTAAACCTTAAAGTCAAGTTCAAGTACTTAATTGGACAAAAAAACCCTTGAGTACCAATTTGAATCATAAAGCTATATTCATGTACCAAAATGTATATTTAACCAAAAATTGTTAAGGGAACCTATAGGAATCAGTCAAAATGTTTATATATATGATATATAATTCAAGCTCCTTATAAAGCAATTAGAAGTTAACAAGGAGATTACAAGTATTTTAATTAATTAATTGAGGTATTATCATGATTACAATCTCCTAGAAAAATAAATTAAGTTAAATATAAGGACAAAAATATAATATTATATTTTAGATTTTTAATATTCATGAAGTATTGATTGTTTTACATTAAGTTAATCGATGAGGGTATTATCATAATATCTTCTTCCAAAAGCTAGCACATTAGGTATACGACTTCGACATGATATATCTTCAATTACAATAGCAGAATTCATAGTTCAATAAAAGGTAAATGATATTCTCTCATCGGCTTTACATGATAGATGGAAAAGTGACATGACCATGAATCTTTCATCTAAGACAAATGATTTAATTTTTTTTTTTAGAAATTGATTTTTTTATGAAGGAAGATACAATAGTTACCATGAGATAAAATAGGATCGTATTGGGTGAACGGATTTAACTTAAAGGGATTAAGGATATCTTATGAGGGTGACACACATATGACAAGATCATTGGACAAACACTTGATAAAGTAGCTTTCATAATAGTATATAATATGGACAGTACAGTCATGGTACTTTAGTGGAATGACTCCATGACTAAATAATATTGTAATTAATAGATGAAAAGTCGACACTTAATTATAAATGTAATGACCCAAAAGTCAATGCTATCGAAAAATGCAATTTCAGGACACTGTTTTCACAAACTGCATTCGTAAAAATTTTAATTGCTTAATTAAGGTACAAGGACAAAATTGTAAAAGTCTTATCGCTATAAGTTTTTAATTGGCCAGAGACTAAGGGACTTAAATTGAATTAGCTAAAGGTCTAAAATGGAAATTAAACTATTTTGGAATAAGTATTAGTGGATAGTGATGGATTATACATTAAAACATGATTATTTAGTGAATTAAGAAAGGATGATTAAAATTAATCAAAATTTTAATTATGGTATAAAACCATTTTTGGTGGAAGAAAGAAACAGTTCTCTTCATCTTTAACTATCAAACCGACCTCCACAATTGAATAATAAAAAAAAGAAAAGCTTTCAAGGGTTCTAAGCTTGCAATCCTTGAATAGTAAGTTCAATTCAGTTCAATTACGGGAGCTTGATTTAACTAGCCCGTATACCAATTAGTAAAACTGTTAAAGTTTTTAAAATTTTTCATTGTTAATTTCTTGAATAAATTGGTGTTAAATTAATATATTTTACGATTAGATTATGAAAAAATGACTAAATTGTAATGTTTAATTGTTAGTTTTGCACATAAGGACTAAAGTGAATAAATTGCAAAATTGATGTGAAATTTCAATAATTATAGATAATAGAGAGTTCCTAAGGGATGTAATTGAAATCAATTTTAAAACTAAGGCTCAAAATTGAAAGATATAAGTATTTTAATTTTAGGGACCAAATTAAATAATTTGTAAAATATGTGAGATTTAGTATTTAATTCTGATTTGATTCGAATTTGATACTATATTACTATTGAACTATTATTCGTAGCTAAAGACGATGCAAGACATTCGAGTGATAAAAGAAAGGCGAGAGCTGACGATACAAGACTCTCGAGTGAGAAAGGAAAAGTGACACGAGCTTTTGGTTTGTATCTCTATGACCCGAGACCAATCTAGTTATTATATATTCATGACACTTTGCATTACATAATATAGGAAATTATGTTCTGGTAGAAATTGAATATTGAGACAGAGACTAAATTGAATAGAATAAAAAATTGTATGACTTAACTAATATAGGAAATTTGTATGAAATTGAGTTGAATTATATTATATTATATGATGAAGTAATGAATTGAAGTTGAATTGAGAATGATGGGATGTGAATTCAACTATGTGATGAAATTGAAAATTGGTTATTCTATTAATTGTACAAGTCTATACTGCAGTTTACTCGATAATGCACTTACATGCCAATATAATTGCTTCGGTATATCTGATGATGCACTTACGTGTTGGTATATTTTCTTTGGTACATCCGATGATTCACTTACGTGCCAGCATGATTGCTTCGGTTTATCCGATGATGCAATATGTGTGTCAGTATACATTCTTCAATTTATCCAATGATGCACTGCGGTGCCAGTTTGGGATGCATATTGACTAATTTGAGTATCCATCTTGAAAATTCAAGTCAGGTTAAAAGCATTATATAAATGTGATTTGACTATAGGGTAGATTGAATATGAAAGGTTAATTTTTTTGGTATAATTGCATACCTATAAAATGTGATATATCATAGCATATAAAAGATCATGTGATATGAGCCGAAAACAAGCCCTAAGGATCGATTGAGTAAATGAGCTAATAAGCTTGAAAATTATTAAAATGAGATGAAATGAAATTAAGTATTTATGCATACGTTTGATGAACATATATGATTAAGTATATGTATACAAATGTGGTACGAAATGATTATGTAGTATGCAGAATATAATATGAAACGGATTGGCTTGTATGTATAAAGTAAAAAAAATAGATAAAATTATAATACATTGATTGAATTAATGCCCTTGTTATGTGATTGAAAGGTGAGTAGCAAAAATATAGTTTTGACGATAATATTGAAATGTTAAGCAAATTGGCTTATCTAAGGGGATATGCATACTTGCATATATATAAGTGAACTTATATAAGTTAAAATTTTGAGTTCACATGCTTATTGTCATGCTTTTATATTAAATTATAATTTTTTGAATCATAAAGATACCACTAAGCCCTATTGCTCAACGTACGGTTTATTTTCTCTATGCGTAGGTTTAGGTATTTCTCAAAGCCTCGAAACATGAATTCAACATCCAGACAATCATTTCCGACTCAACAAAGTTAGTAAAGTGCACTTTCAATTGTAAATGGCATGTACCTAAAGTTTAAGTCAGTTTTGTATCGAAAATGGTCAACTTGGAACTTAGTTTCTTAATGTCATTTTAAAATTTCATTTTGGTATGTTTTGCCTCTTACGTTGTTGTAATAGTGTTTTTTAGTTGTAAATGAGATTATACATGTTAATATAGGTCTCTTAAACTTGTTTCAAGATTGCCCTTCTTGAAAATAGTGAATCACGTCGCGACGTGGAATCTTTGACGTCGCGATAAGACACAGAGAAAAACATTAAGTGGCAACGTCATTACTCGAGGTCATGATGAGCATCAAACAGAGAGTCACGTCGTGATGAGGAAACCCTAATGTCGCAATGTCAACCAAAGATTTTCAAATTGTTACAATTTGGTCCTAATTCGACCTCGGGTTAGCAATAGAGATTTCGTAAGCTCGTATAAGACTCTAAAATAAACATGAAACATTTTATATACTTTTTTAACTTATATTGGGAATTTTCATGTTTTAAATTGAACTGTGAATTGATCGTAGTTGCTCCGGCAATGAATGTAGCACCTTGTAACTCAGACCTAGCAACCGGGTCGGGTATAGGGTGTTATAACATATTATTTAAGTCATAGTTATATATGTCATCTCAGTCCCTCTGCTATCTCGATATAACATTGATGGTGTGTATTTGAATCGATCGGATAAATGAATGAAAATGACGAATTAGAAAATTAGATCGCGTGTATCACTATCAGTATTGAATGCATTTTCTCACTATGAATGAAAGATGACTTAGAGATTAAATTAATTTTTTTCGAATTATTATTAAATTGATCGATATTAAATAATTGAATTTCAAAGTAGAAATTAAATTAATGAGTCATTACAATTTTATTGAACAAGTTAATTAAATTTATTTACTTATATTTTCTAGTACGTTAAAGTCGTCATGACCTTAATGAAATTCAAATTGGATTGAGTAAACAATTTAATTTATTTATTTAATTGAATAAATAATATAGGAAAATTGTTTATTAGGCTGGATAAATTATATGAGTTGGTTTAAAAACCAAATAAAACGTATAATTGTACCAAATACATGAAAGGCCCAATGAAGTCCATTTACATGTGATGGGCGACAACACTATATATCCTAGAAAGGGGCTGTCACCCACCCTAGAGTACTCCTAATAGGAGTATGCTTTTCTTATTAAAATATTATTATTTGGTTACACTTTGTCCAACTAAGGCTCTTGTAATTTTCTCTATAAATAGAGGTCGTAGGCTAGGTTATCATATACTAATATTAAGGCTCCGTTTGTTTGCCAGTAAAATATTTTTTGGAAAATAATTTCTGGAAAATGATTTACTTTTCTGGTGTTTGGATGAATCTGTGTAAAATATTTTCTGTTGTTTGGTAGATTTCCTGAAAATATTTCATAAAAGCTGTTTTAAATTAAATAAATATATATTTAAGAATTTATTATCTTTTCATTGTTTAATTGAGTTTATTATATATATTAATAAATTTATATTTTAAATTACTTTTACATATATTGCAATGATTTATTAAATGTATATAATAATACTGCTTTGTTTGTTTCACTTGAAGACACAAATATGATATAACACACTCATTTGGTATGAATATGTTTGAATCATATAGGAATTTTATATACACTATCAATCAATTAATTACAACTTGTTTAACATCTATCCATAAAATGTTTGGAAATTTCTTTTCTTGATTACATATAATAAGCTTAAACTTCTTTAAAATGGATGTGAACTCAAAAGGTCAAAATTGAAGATTATGGGGGGCCCAAAGCACACCAACTACAAAAACCAACCAAATAGCTTTAACCATTGATTTTATAACACACTTGACAAGGTTTTGTTACCCAGGGACGTAAGGTTCAAAGATTGTTATCCAAGGATTTGGATCATACTTCATTACATCAGTCGCTCGTTCAAACTCCTCTTAGAACTTTAATGACTGAACTTGTCCACCACTCGACCAAGGTCATGAGATACCACAAATGGATCCTCTATGCAGATTAAATGACAATCATTGCCAATTCTTCTTGTCCAGTCTTTTTCTCCCTTACTACACAAATGGAGTCATCAAATTAAAAACATTTTTGTTTTGCAAAATTCATTTATTTTATCCCCACCTACAACTATTTAGTCCTCGGTTTATGCAAAACCAAATATAGCATCTATTGATCATTTGCAAATTGCAAGCCATTCTAAAAGAGTGCACTCATGTTTCTCCCTGCTCAGAACTTACTACAGTAAATTGGATATGTTAATAAAATAATTCATTCACCACAAGATGCAACTAATACCCAAAGAAGGTATTTAAAACGAAACCAGATACATGCATCTTAACTTGTACTTATAAGTTCAGAAACCATGAAAATATTTTATATTTTCACCTCAAACTTTATTGGCATTCCTGAAAGATAATAGTTTCCATCTCACCTGATCAAGCTTCCTGTGTGTACAAATATTACTGAATTTGCATAATCATGAATATATGCCCAATAGTTAAAGAATGCCCACACTAGTTGAGCAATAGTTTCCTAGTTAGAAGATCCAAAATTACAAAGGTTTTCGACTTTATCAAAGTAAGCACACTCAACATCATCCACAGTGACAGAGAAGGTTGTCTCCATTCCCTGAAAGAGAAGTAGCAAATGAAAAATCTGAATGGCTAACCCAAAAACATCTAGTCGTGGTAATTTTGCAAAAAAAAAATAAATCTTCTCAAGAAATGTTTCATGCAAAGGAATAAAGACCATGATATGTGTGACATGAAACTAACTTCATATAAATACGGACCATACAATTGTTCATAGGGAACAGAACCAACAATCACACACAAACCAGGCAGGAAAAAAATGACTGCAGCTCTTGACCAGTGAAAGATCAAAACCCATAATAAAATGACATTTTCTTTCAGTGACAGATTTTTCCATTCATTATATAACTCTCTTTCTTAAATGTGTCACCCTTTCATTATATCACCCAATTCTTTCTACCATACCAAAGCAATACAAGGTACTGGTAAGCACACAGTTTATTGATCCTTTATCCTTAAAATATACAGCCAAATTTCAGAGCCTATTAGACAAGGCATGTAAAAAAATAGTAATAAACAATAACTGAATAAAACCAAAAATGGCATATAAGAAAATAGGTTATCATGTAACCTTTACTATTTAGGAGAAGAAAATTTCTACCAACAATGTTGTAGCAAAGGTAGGGCAAAATTCAAATACTAAGTAAAAACAAAAATTGATATAGGAAGCAAAAAGCATACACACCTGCAAGCATGGAAGGATAGCAGGTCTACGTTGCTGTAAGAAATGAAAGCACATCAAAACATAACTACAAAGAAAATACTAGTCATAAATAATAATTGATAAAAATAAATAAATAAATAACAAGAACAGGTGACTTTATAGCTACAAGTTAAATTAAACAATTCTCTCTCTAGATATATGAATCCTACCTATATTGGCATCATCACAGCTTATCCTTTTATCTATGTTTTTATTCATTTCAAAGCAAACCAAATAGACTAACCACAAACACCATTGAAATATAATGCTCAAGAATGATGTTGCTAGCTATGGGAATAGCATTATAGTTGCAAACATCATCACAGACAAAAGATACTTGTAATTTACTTCAACTTGTATAACTGAAAGGCATAAAATTAATCCCAAACTCAAAAAAAAAATTAAAAATAAAGAAACAAAGAAAGCATAAAATTTCAGGCATAAAATCAGTTAAAATGTGGACAAGTAAAGAACAAGAAGAAAAAAAATAGCTTTAAATGAACTTAAAGAACATGACATACATTAACCCAAGACCCTGCGAAGAGGAATGAGATTTGCCTGAGCAAGAGAGAAAGAGAGGAAACAAAACAGCAGTGTGTAATTTGCCTGAGAAGAGAAGATATGGGACGGACTAAGGAAAAAGGGAAGAGATATAATAAGAAGATGAAGAACGGAAGGAAGAGGACTTTTACTCGGATGAAGAAGGAGATGGAAAATGTCTTACAGAACTAAAATTAGTAAGACATTTTCCCTAAAACTCATTCATTTTACCCGTGTCTTGGAAAACATTTTCCAAATGTAAAATGTTTTCAAGCTTCCAAACACCGTAAAATCGAGAAAACATTTTTCGAAAAATGTTTTCTTGGCAAATAAACGAACCATAAGTGTAGTCACTTTACCAAAAAATAGTGTGATTTATTCTACCTAAATAAATTCTATTTTTTGTAAGAACTTGTTTTTGGTTTCTAGCCCTCAGAGATATATTGATATTCCCACTTAATATCAATTAAAGTTCTCATTGTGTTCATCGGTTCGTGAATAGCCCACACTATAGCTAGCCAAGATCGAGAATAGTACATAATGTCGAGTGGCTAAAAGTAGGGATTCGAATTAGAGCATCTATTCAATAAAGCAAGTACAAATTTGATAAAGAGGTTTATTACTATAAATATCACAATGCTCGATCTTTAGAATAATTTTATTTCTCACCGTGCAACAAAATTGTTTTCTAAATTGAATTTTTCCAATATAAAGAACCTCATAAGCTGAGGAAATGACAAAGCGAAGATTCCAAAACTAAAAGAGAACAATGAAAGCTAAAGCAAATACACAAGAAAAGAAAGAACACAAAGTATTATGTGAGCAAATAAAAAAAAATTCAAAGAATTTTCAAACTCTAATGAAAAAGCAAAACGAAAATTCTTAAGTTTATAGACCCCTAGGATGAAACGACACTTTTGACACAAGCTTTCCCCCTCCAATCACAACAAGACATCTGTAACACCCCCTAACCCTTATCCGTCGCCAGAACAGGGTTACAGAGCATTATCATACATTACAGATCATATACTAATAATTCATAATTATTTACACATAAACATCATAATTCAATTATATAGTCCCTTTATGAACCTTCAAGGCCCAAAACACATATTAGAAACGAATCGGGACTTAATCAGAAACTCAGAGAATTTTTCACGAAATTTTAAAATTTTTCCTAAGTATAGGGCACACACGCCCGTGTGGTAAAGGGACACACCCGTGTGACCATATGACATGCCCATCTTTCAAGCCGTGTCTTAACCCGTGTAACTCTCTTACCTCACATGGCAAAGCCACACGCCCATGTGCTAGGTCTTGTACTGCACACAGCTGAGACACACGCCTATGTCTTTGCCCGTCTAGTAATACCTGAGCATTCTGTTTTAAATTTTTAAGATGCAGGGGACACATAGCCTAACCACTTGCCCATGTGTAAGCCGTGTGTCTCACAGGATCTGGTCACACGCCCGTGTGCCAGGTCGTGTGGACTCAAAATAAGCCTTTTTCATCAAGTTTACCAACCTCAAATCTTGAACAACAAGCAACTCAAAATTCAATTGTTTAACCAATTCAAAACACATTCCAATGCTATTAATACATGCCAATTTCATCAATCTAAAGACTTAATCAATGTTCCAACATAGATACTTTAAAAATACTTACTAACTCAATTCATTTAACTTCATTTAACTAATTCAAACTTTATATCAAATATCTACCTAAAATTTGCATTTGTTAAATTCATTCATACTGCAACCAAAATATACCATTTATAAACTCTACATAACATATATAAGTTTATACATATATAACCAACCAATATCATCTTAATATATTATTTAGGAACATTTCTCAAAATGACATATGTATAATATCCTAGGTACATGTCATTACCAAAAGAAATATACTTCACCATGTTTTTGAGTTCGGGATCAACTTTGGATGTTGATTCAACGATCTGACTTTGACCTAACCTACGCACGGAAACAAACCGTACGTTGAGTATAAACTCAGTGGTATTTCTATAATCTGAATACTTATTAAACAAGAATTTTTAATATTTATATATCTAAACTCACATAACAAAAATCATTCAACAAATAATTATTTTCATAACACATCATTAATAACACTTTCAATTCTCATCTCCTACTATTTCAATCTCATAATTGATATTCAAATGACTTTTCTCAATAGGATACACATATCATTTCAGCATATCAATAACTATTTCATGAACTCATTGGTTCATACATTTCAATTTCATAACTCAATTCAATATCCCAATCCAATTCATGTTCAAAATCATCCAATATCATTCATATTGTCAATTCATTAATTTACCCCTATTAATAGGATTCGAACTTTGGCAGATACACGAATCCAATCAAAACACATCAGTATGGCACCCAGTGCCTCATCAGATAATTCGAAGCAATAAGTTAACACCCATTGTCTCATCGACCATGCCAAAGTAAAATGGTACCCAGTACCTCATCAAATTCATCCGAAATATTAATTTGACACCCAATGTCTCATCGACTCGAAGTCGAAGTAATCCCTGAGCACTTCCAATCCTATGGCATGCCAACTATATCCGACTCAGCCCGATACAGTTAATAGGGTTTTAAATCACTTTTCAATTTCCAAACATTATATACATTTCAATTCAAATAATCACAAATGCTCATAAATTCAATTCAATTCATTTCAATACCATAATGTCAATACTCACCTCTATCCACATACCATACACATGAAATAATAATTACAACAATTAAAATAGAATTTAACAATAATTGAAAATCATCAATACAACAGAATTTAACATTAAATAATTCAATTTATACACAACTTTTGCCTAAATTCAAATTTAGTCCTTAAATCAAACTAACTCTTTTTCTTACAAAACTAATTACATATCTCAATTCAATTTCCACTTTAATCTAATTTCAACTCCCTAATTTCACCATAAAACCCTAATTTCAAATTTCTCTCAATTTAGTCCCTACTACTTAAAACTTATAATTTATTTTACAATTAAATCCCTTTTCACTTCTAACTTGAAATTTTATCAATTTAACCCCTAATACTTCAAATTATTCAACATGAACAACTTCTAAAAATTCACTAACTTTCAATTTCTCAACTTAAATCAAGTGTATTTTGTTCTAGGATTCTAAAAACATTAAAATTATAATAAAAGGGATTAAATTGGCTTACCAATCACACTTTGAACCTTAAAACCCTAAATTTTCCTTTTTTTCTTTCTTTCTTTTCTTTTTCCCCTGTTTCGTTTTCTTTTATTCTATTTATCCTTTCTTTTTCATTTCTTTTATTCTTTTGTTTATTTACTTTATGTTTTAATTAATATAATATAATATAATAATTCTTGTAAATATTTATTAAAAATATTTATTAAAAATATTTAGGAATTCGTTTCACAAAAACAGAGACCCGAAAACACATTTTTCGATACCCGTAATTTTGGGTCGTTACAACACCTGGTGGCCTTAAAAGTTCAATGGAAGGAAAATCATTTGTGTTGATTTCCAATGATGTGTTGTAGCGCATGGTCATAAATATGGTGCCAACAATGCCTGAGATTTAACAAAACAAGGTCCAAATGTGCCCCTCATGCATAAGGACTTGCCTTTCCAACTTCAATACACCGTATAGTAGTGCTAAGGCATTTTACTCCCTGGAAGCACGCCTCTTCAAAAGAAAACCTTCCCTAACCCTTTGAAAACGTGTCATCTCAACCTTTTGAAAACAAGTCTTCCTCAACCCCTCAGAAACTCATTTCCCCAACCCTTTGGAAGCATCACATTTCATTCAAAAAAAAAACTAAATATGTCTTAGGAAAGGTCATTGTACAACCTCCCCCTTAACCAAGGGACAATTTTTACACTTTACTATGATAACCCAATGGGCCAAGTCCACAAGCAATACAAATAGAGCCCCCAAAGGAACCCCTTGCAAGAACCTTTTCACTTACAATTTTCTTGAAAAACAAACCCACACATTAACTTGTTCCAAAATCGATTTAGAAAGTAATTATTATAGTTATAGCGGAATTTTTAAAATTTTTCTAAAATCGAGCCCTTTTGTGATATTTATAGTAATAAACCTTAACTAGAATTATACATATGCTTTGTGTGATGCGAACTTAAGTCGATCCTGACTTTCAACTGAACGGCCTTCTTCACTATCCTCATATCACGAATCGCTTCGAGCGTGAGCTTGAGCAACACAAACCAAAAACACAAAAAAGAAATGATTTACTTACTTTTAGTAGGAAAGTAAGTTCTCCCTATAAACCGGTAAAACTCGTAATTCCTAGAAATTAGAGTTTATTATTTGTAAAAAAATTATCACTACTTTTTGGCATAATAATGATGTATGGAATAGTGTGTAAATAGCTTAATCAGTGTTCTCTATTTATAAAGGGAAGTACAAGAGTTCTGATTGATTAAGTCTTGAATAATATTACACACCCCTACTTTAATTAGAGTAGAAATGGGGCAACGGCACACCCCTATATACACTAGGGTTTGCCGCCCTCATGTATTATATGAGGCCTAATTAAGCCTTTCATGTATTAAGTCTAATTATATATGTTTCTTGGACTTTTAATCCAACACTTTATAATTTTATCCAACCCAATATTTATTTTCTATTACCCAAAATAAATCTTATTTAATCAATTAATTTAATTAACTAAATTAATTTTTTAATTAAATAATTTTCTCAACTCAACTTTAATTCCATTAAAGTCATAACAACTTTACCGTAATAAAATCTATGAGAAAATATATTAAATTTCATTATTCAACAAATTTATAATGATTAATTAATTTAATTTCATCTTCAAGTTTCAATTATTTAATTACAATTAATTAAACAATAAACCGAATAACCTTAAATTAATTCTCAAGTCATTTTTGTACTTAGCATGAAAAATGCATTCACTGTGGACAGTGATACATGCGATCTATTTCTCCATTTCATCATTTTCATTCATTTTTCTATATTCAATTTGTTTCTAGTTACCTGGAGCTAGCAAAGGACCAGTTTGACATATATAATTAGGACTCAAACAATTTATAATTAAATTTTGACTTTTCGCCTATTAATTATAATACTATTAGTCATGAAGTCATTCTATTAAAGTATCGTGTCTAAGCTCCCCCTTATTATATACCATTATGAAAGCTACTTAATAAGTGTTTCTCTAATGACCTTGTGAAAAGTGTGCTACCCTCAAGAATATCTTTAATCTCTTTAGGATGAATTCGTGCTCCCAATTTATCTTATGGTAACCATTATATATTTATTCATGAAAATTCAATTACTATCAAATAGTAATTAAATCATTTATCACAAAGACAAATCACTCGTGACCACATTTACTTTTCATCTATCATGTAATGCTGATGAGAGAATATCATTTACCCCTCATTGGGCTATAAATTCCACTTTTGTAGAATGATGCTACATATTGTAGAAGTCGTATATCGAACGTACCAACTTTTCGTTCCTTATCTATTTGAACTCAAGCTTTTATTTACATCAAAGCACGCGAGTCACGCATACATAGTCCATCATCCGTTCAGAATTAAGGTATGTCACACTATAAATGTCACAAGTGAATAAATCCACAAATGAATTTAGTATCAATTTTACTTAGGTCCTGTCTAATGTACAGTTAGTCTAATCAGTCACATTTATGTCTCTATCATTTGGGAGTTTTCCGCTTTGATACCCAAGACAAGGTATCTCCCCAATTGGATTTGATAGAAGACATATTAGTCTTTTAATTGGTTTGTTTGCTTCTGATTAAATTAAGGACATGTTTAGACGATCCAACCACGTAAAACCACTTAGTATTAGTTAAATGTTAGATAATCAGTGAGTCAATATTTATTTTCATTTTGTTTTACGTGCAAAAACCGTTGAAAAAAATAAATAAAAAATATTAATATAACTTATGAATATTTTATTAAACTAATTTTTTTTAAAAATATAATTATACATAAACGAAAATACTACGTAAAGTTATTAGATCCAATATAATCGCCATATCATATATCAATTATCACATCTCATATTAGATGACTCGCGCACTTTATTTAAGCTTATGACATTAACCCACTTACTCCTAATCCATCCAATATA
The DNA here is from genome assembly GCF_007990345.1 of Gossypium hirsutum. Lineage (NCBI taxonomy): Eukaryota > Viridiplantae > Streptophyta > Magnoliopsida > Malvales > Malvaceae > Gossypium > Gossypium hirsutum. The sequence continues at coordinate 80,944,879 of NC_053436.1, forward strand.
ATATGACACATGGCATGTCTCCTCATCTCCTCTCTTTCTACTTCTATCTCCTTATTTATACTTGGTTTTAGTGTAGTTATTAAACTGACTTTATAATATACAGTAAATAACTGGAATAACTAAATCGATCATTCACATGGCATACTATCGTTTTGGTGTTCTTGTGGAACCCAATATCCGCAACTGACAAAAACCTTGCAGCATGTGAATGTACAAGGAGTTGGTGGCTTTTATCCCAATCCCTTAGAAGCATGATTGATTTTGGGAGTTGTGCTTCTTCTATTTGGTTAGGTTATCATTGCTTCCCAATCTTTCCATAGTTTCGTTTTGCATCTAGAGGGCACTTCAACTTCTTTTAGGCTTCGTAAGATAAAAATGATGTGAAATCAAGAGAATACTGAAAGTATAAAACAAATATGCTTATGATCAGTATAGATTTTCAAGAATTAGATCGAAAGCAAAGTTAGAAATTTATTTTAAGGAGGATGATATTAAATTATATATTTTTACTGTATTAAAAATATAATTTTATTATTTTAATAGTTTATATTTTATAATTTTTAAATAATTAAATCAAATTTTTATTATTTTGGGGAGCAAAGTACAATTTTATCATTACTAATTTAAAATTTTATAAATTATAAAGGGACTAAAAAAGAAATTTCTCATTTTAGGGGGTCGGGTAGGGATGGTAAAACTCGAATCACCCAATGGATTCTGAACCGATATGCTCCGAATAGAATGGACTTTTTCGTTTGAAAAGTGGATGTGGGACGGGGCCGGTTGATTTTTTTTTTTTTTTGCATAGTGGGTATGGATTGATTATGCTAATTGCTTGCCTCACCCCGACCCATTCCACTATATGAAATTATTATTTTATTCTTGTATATATAAGTTATTAAAAAAGGTAAAAATGTAATAACATAATACAAAAAACCATATCTTTTATGTTTAAATATTTTTTGAAGAATTATGATTAAATATTTACTTGACATTAAAATGATTGAAAATATTAAATATAAGTTGCAAAATTTAAATTGAAATAGAGCAAGGTGGGGCAGGAATGGATGTATCCAACATCCACGAATATGAGGGTAATTTTCAAGATTATACATTTATAGTGGAGCGGGGCGGATGGTGGAGCAAAACATAGGGGTGTGCAAATTTCAGGTAAAACTGAATTAATTCGGTTAACCGACTGAATTCGGTTAATCGGTTAGTTAACCGAATTAATTTGGTCGGGGGTCAGTTAATAATTTTTTGAAAGTTCGGTTAACGGTTAATTCGGTTCGAAATCGATCGGTTAACTGAATTAACCGAATTTAATAAATAATATCATAATATATAAGTATTCGGTCGGTTCGGTTACTTTTTTGGAAATATAAATTAATTGGTCGGTTAATTTTTTATATGTTTTATGCTTGTTTTAACAAAAATATATATATAAATTTCGGTTAATTCGATTAACCGACTAAATTAATCGAAAAAGCTCGGTTCAGTTAATTTTTTTGAAAAAATTCGGTTCGTTTAACGGTTTAAAATGGTCGATTAATTCGGTTAATGGTAGTTCAGGTCGGTTAACCGATTGAATAACCCTAGCAAAACGTGTCAATTATGGAATAGTGATGGATTTAACAATATTCACCCCACCTCGCTCTATTGCCATCCTTAAGGCTAGGGCTTGTGCAAACCCTTCTAACTCCGTCCCTGTACTGTTATTAATTTCAAGTAAATATTTATACACAACTTATAATTATAAATGCATAGAAGAGGTACATTTAATAAGGAAATGCATCTTTATGCATATATGAATTTGTATAATGCCATCTACTATTTGTGTACGTGAATAGCATCAATGCCTAAGTATAAAGTCGTTCACTTCATGCAAATAATGCATGACGCTTTTCTTTGGATAATTATTCCTTATAAATATATCTCGTTAAAATTTTGTCATGAAATTTTTAGTGGAATAAAAACTTAACAAAGAAAAAAAAAAGTAGAGAATTTATAGAAAGCTTCTCCTAAAATGTAACCAAATACTCGTCTTTGTAATGATGCATCCATGTGTTACGTAGTTTTTTTTAAAAGGTTAATGTAATTTTTGGCCCTTAAATTAGATAATTAGATTCATTTTAATATTTAAGCTTCAAAAATGTTCTAAAAATTCTAGTTAAACATTATTTCAATAATTTTGTACTAAATTTTATAAGAGATTCAATAGTTTTGTAACAAATTCAGTAATTCACAAAAGCAGTAAAAAAAATTAGATAAACTTTAGTAATTTTGTAAGAGATTTAGTAATATTGTAATAACAAGAAAAAAGAAATCAATAATTTTCATGTTGTAAGAGATATAGTTATTCTATAAGAAATTCATTAATTATGTAAAACAATTACTAATTTTATAGTAGACTGTAATTTTAAAAGTACACATTACAAAGTCGTAAAACATTCAGTAATTTTGTAAAAGTTTCATTAATTTACATTGTTTTGATCAGTCTCCTTTAAATCATTAATAAAAAGAATGATCACACACTTAATATTCTAATTTTAAATAATTCGACAAATTTAAATTATATTAATTTCGTCCTCAAACATATTTTCATCATGAATTCCAATCTAGAATTTATTAAATTAGACTCCACAAAACTAAAACTCATTAAATTAAAGAAAAAACAAATAATGCATTTAATTTAGTATTTTACTTTAAAGATACAATTAAGAAACACAAAGGAAAAACATTTGGTTAGAGGAACTAAACCAATATTAATTAGATAGAATGTATCCTAAAAATATAAATACAAAGTTTCTAGAATGACCATTTATTAATTACAATCTTCATTTCATTGATTAACCAATTCCAATTATTTGGATCAGTTTAAATTAAAGGGAAAGATAATCTTACAAATATATAAATTTGGTGTTCACTATCTCACCTATTTTCTCTTTGCTAAACAAAAATATCCCAATCATACGTATATAAAAACTTAAATAATATTAATTTCATTCCAAGATAAATTGAAGCAAAAACTGTTAATCCATTTTTTGATGAATTAATTGTATAATATCTATAACAAATTAGTTGGGATGCCTTAGCTCCTCGCCTATACATAGCAAGCTTGAAGTTAGAAGTAGCACCAAGTTGAGAGGAGTGAAAATAGAGAGTTGAGGATGGAGTCCAAATGATTGTGACTTAATTCTTAGGATGGGAGTGACGAGTGTGTTGCTGTTGCCAGAAGGATGTAGGTGGTTTAACATGAGATCATATCATGTCACTCATCATTCCAGAAAACCTAAACAAATTATTTAAAATATATTAATGTTTTTATATTTTTTACAATATCTTACCATTTCCAATAATTTTTATTTTTCTAATATTTTTTTAACAATTCCAACGTATTTTTAAATTTTAAAAAAACTATTTAAATATTTTTATTTATATTTATACTTTTTTGTAATTTTTTTTTATATTTTATAGAAGTGGCATCATTGTTACATCAACTGATGACACGTGACAATTATATTTGGATGAATATCTCAGGATTGAACCAGGAAAGGTTGATAATGTTATGGACTAAATTGGGAGCAGCTGATAACATTAGGATCAATGTGGGAAAATCAGTATAGTTTAGGCACCCACGCAAATTTTTAGCAAGCTAACAGGGTTAATTGTTTTACTTTTCTGTTGAAGTTGTAAAATTGGTGGACTAATTGTTTTACTTTTCTGTTTAAGTTCTAAAATAGGAGGACCACTTTCGTAGCGAGGAACTTAAGTAAATCCTGAATTTTGAACCCTCACAAATTTGTGATGCTATAATTAACAGAGATATAGCATCTTTAAACCCTCCCATGGCTCTGCTAACATAAACTAGTATTACAAAGATCCTACAATTGTGAAATATCTTAAACAAGTTAAACCTCACGCTTTGAATAGTTTTCATGAAACTTGAACCTTACAGGCAGGAAACATTAACAAACATCTTACGACCGATGCTAAGAGGGTGCAAATACTTCAAAATATAAGTGGGATACCTACCTCGAATTAAAAAGTTTTCACAGCCAACGCATCAAACAAGAAATCTTACGAGTGATGGGGAAAAAATAAGCAAGATACATTAATGAACATGAAGAAAAGAAAGTATAACAGCACGACTTTCTTATGTAATTATGTTTTATCTTAAAAATCAATATTTAACCAAAGTTATAAGAACAAGATGAGAACAAAGAGTTCTCTAAATTTACAGAACACCATGCTAGTACATTTGTATGTCCAGCGATTTCGTGACAACAATAAATAGCACCAATTTCTAGAATATTAACCAAGTGAAACCAAACCCGAACAAAAGCCCCAGGTTCAGCCTTAACTCATGATAACAAGACTTAAAGTTGTTCAACTTTACCATTTGGCTTGACCCAAAATTGTTATTCTTGCTACAGCAGAAATATTAGCTGGAATAGTCAGAACATAGCAAGCAAGCACACAATTAGAAGCCAATGATATATCAAATTATACTCTTGAAGAGAATCTTTATATGAGAATAGAAACTCACACGTGTATCAACAACCTTGAAACTTTAATATAATATCTCTGCCTCCAGAGTCTATGATATGGCCCTCAGCATGTGCTCCTCAACAATTTCAGTACCAAGTAACTCAGATGGTTTCTGAATTATAGAGACAGTGTAGGAGAGGAACATACAAAGACAAAGACAATTTAATTCATCTTACTGTCTTGAGAAAGCAAATCAAACTTGCACATTCAATTAGGACATTATTAAAGCACATTGCAGGTTCTGATACCATTTACACAAAAATCATGTCATACATTCCATTTTTAAACCCTTCTTTTTTCTTTTTCTTTTTTTTTTTTTTGAAAAAAACAAAAAAGGAAGCTATTATGAATCATACACACAAATTCTAATAAAATATGTTTGTCAGGATTTTCTTAACATGCTTGCATATGTATGTGGATGCATATTTCAGAATATTGAGATCCATAAATTTTAGGTATGAAGTTAAACACAAAATGCTGTTTGTACGCAGCATCAAAAAATTGCATATATGTTGATGATTGTTTCTCAAATCTCAAACATCGGAGGTAATTATGATTTCAATGAAACAAAAAGAAAAAAAAAAGGAGAATCTTCAACTAGAATCATTGGAATAACCTAGAATCCGCTACAGTATACCGAGATTACCACTTAAGAAAAAGCAGGCAAGATTATGAAAATGAACAGCATAACTGCCTTGTATCAGCTAACCATGAAGACATATCGACAAGTGAAATCATTATTCTAACTTATCAGAATTCATTAAACAAGGAACTATGGAAATATAAAGGATATTAACACAATTAGCTAGGGAATAAAACCTAAACCATCATTAGATTTGTTGCAAGGACTAAATTTTTCAAGAAAATAAAATTACATAGGCTTATAAGAACTAGGGAATTAAGATAATATAAAGCTCAGACATAAAAAACACTTTCTCAAGAAATGGAAATGACCATACTTCAATCATGTGTAAGAACAACATTTTCAAAGACAAGAATAAGGACAGAAGTACGTCAAATGCAAGGAAACCACATAAAAGTTACTAGAAATTCATGGGACACACAGCTAAATAAGTAATAGGGAGAATTTTAATAAAATCAAGTTGACATGAACATGAAGCTTAGCCTAGATGGTTCATACTTTGTATTCAATGGGTTTGGGATTCAAATCCCAGAATCTGCATCCCCTTCCTAGGCTACGAGCTCTTTTGTACCATAAAAAGAAAAAAAAATCAAAAGTTAACACCAACTTACATAGTACCTATCTTATTTATACGATAGTATAGAAAAAAGTAATTATGTTAATTTATGCTACTGTGGACTCTTTTTTATTATTTTTTTTTTCAAGAAAGTAGTTGTGTCTAACAAGACCACAAATTAGTTAATCAATATCATCTTCCAAATATATGGAAAAACTTGAATTTTTTAATATACATGTCCTAGATAGATACAGTACTAAGAATAGCCCTAAGTCTGGTAAAATTGATGCTTACCAGCATTTCTAAAAAATAAGAAAAGAAATTGCTTGTAATAAATGCAACCTAAACAAAAGAAAACAGAAAATTGAGATGATTAAAGTAAAAGAATATCATTTTATTTTTGTATATATGCGATCAAATACTTGTGTTTATGTCTTAGAATTGAGCTATTCTATTTTTCACTTATAATCAAATATGTACTCATACTAATTAAGCAAACCCTTCAAGAAATAAAAATTAAGCCGTCCCTAGCCTGTGAAGGAAAACAAACGAAAAGCAAAAAAAGATAAAAAGTTTTAAGTAGAATAAACCTCAGAAATGAAGAGGGAACCCTTAGGATCAAAAGCGGTGCAATCACGGGGGATCTCGAACAAGGACAAGGAGAACTGCTTATCAACAACGCCGACATCGAAGTTGATCAAACCGGAGGTTGGATCATCGACGCGAATGTTAATGACAGGAAACCATAAGAAGAGTTCCTGTTGGGAGACACCAGACAAATTAGCGATCTTGCCGAAAGACAAGACACCGGAGATGTTGAAATCGTAATGGAGCTGAATCTCGAATTCGGAGTTGCAGGGTTGGGTTAGGTTGACGTGGAAACGGTTGGTGTTGGGGTCAATTGAGAAATCAGAAATCCCCTTAGGGAGGAGACCTATAGGGAGGCCGTTGTGTTTCAAGTGGTCGTATATTGAAGAAGGGGGTGAGTGTGCAGTGAGAAAGAAAGTCAGAAAAAGGGCGGGAAAGAGAGAGAGAATTGGAATTCTCATGTTTAGGCTTTAATTTCTCTCTACTTTTTCCCAAAATGAAACAACTTCCTGTCTTCGATTGATTTTAAGGTTGGAGAAAGCAGAAAGAAAAACGGGAACCAGAACAGGGAACGGTTATTTTCTAAGGGTTTGGATTTTTCCACCACTTTCCTCTACACGCGCTTAATATTTTATTAATTAATAATAACAAATATAATAGGTATAATATTAAAATTTAAATACATAAATATATTAAAAAATTAAATGAGTAAAATTTTTTTATTATGATGTTGAGTTAATTTGTGACACGAACTCAATAAATAACATTATTAATATACATACAATTGACAAAGGTAAAATAAAAATGTATAAAAAATATTAAAATGAAACTTTAATTGAGCGGTAAATTTAAAGTTTTTATTAATCCAATTAATATACAAATATAAATTATTTTAATATTGAAAATGAAAGTGACTGTTAAACTCATTTGTAATGATAATGCTCTTTCCATACTTGTAAATGATTGCAAGTTTCTAATGCTTAACTTCACCTCCGCCTCACTCAAGCATATATTCAAGGAGCAAAATCAGGTTAGCTCGCTTAGGGAGCAATTTTCCATAGGATAACTCTACCACGTTTTCTACTAGGAATCTTTTGTTTATTTGTAGACGCACTGTTGAAATTGGATGCATATAGTCCCCAACCTTATTTTGATTAATGATATCTACTCTATTTTTATTAAAAAAATACATAATAATATTTCTATATTTTTTTATTCAAGTTGATGTCCTATTAACTCGTGTCACCAACTCGAACTTAAATAATAATATCAATTATATAAAGGGGTATTCCAAGGTATTCCAACTTTTTCATCCCTTTATATAAATTTTATAATATAAAAAAAACAATTTGAAGTTAAGTAAAATATACCAAAAATAAAATTTGAACTTGAACCATCAAGCACTTCAATTCTTTAACTTTATCATTTCAACCAAAGTCTCTTTGTTATCTTATATGAACTTTTGGAATAAAATATGTTTCTCACCCGCATCAGGTTTTATGTATCTATACTATATATTAAAGGTTGATTGAGTTGTTGTCATCCTTCAACTGAGTTTTAACTCAATTAAGAAATTATCAAAAACTCATTTATTTTACAAAGAAACAAATTGAGGGTATTTATATATTATTATATTTTAATAAATTTAGAAAAATGCATACACATAATGAGAATACTCCGTTTGATTTTTGAAAATATTTTTTTCATTTTTCAGTTTTCATTTTCCATTTTTTTTAACTATAAAATAGTTTTCAATAATGAAAATGTTTGATAAATATTTTCTACAATAGAAACATAAAAAATAAAATAAATAATTTTTACATTCATATTAGTTTGAAATAGGATACCAAAATTAATATTTGAAAAATTATTGAAAAAAAAAAGAGTATTTTTATGTTTATATGAGGTTGAATTAAGGTCAATTCATTTGAAGTTAAAACTTTTATCTTCATCATTTCACTTTTACAAAGCATTCTTAGTGGAAACAATGAAAGCAACTATTATTGTTTTTTTCTATATTTTTATTTTTTAAAAATAATTTTAAAATTTTCAACAAAACATGTTTTATTCAATATTTTTCATTTTTTAAGAAAAAGAAAATGACATTTGTTTCCCAAAACCAAATAGGATATATTTAGTTTTGGGAAACAATGGTCGTTTTCATTTTTATTTTCTTAGAAAAATGGGAAATAATGAAGAAAAGGTTAAAAATTTTAAAAAAAGAAGATTTTTGAAAAAAGAAAATAAAAATATGTGAAAAATTAGAGAATAAAAAACATATTTTCATTGTTTTCGACAAAAATGTTTTAGGAAAACTAAAAAAAAAAAGGTTAAAAACAAAGGATTCTAAGCTTCATTTTATGCATTAAAATTATCCGAGTTTGTCCTTTTAGAAACTAACTTTTTATTTTTATAACCTTTAAACCTTTCTTATTTAATTACGTTTTAGTTTTCCATATTTCAGTTATTTTTATTAATATTTATAATTATTTTATATCTTAAAAAATCCTATTAGATTTTTTATATACTTTTTAGAATTTTTAATAATTTTTAATATATTTTATATTTTTAAATTTTTTTTATAATTTTACACTTGAATGAATATGTACAAATGGTTATCTAGTTTTAATTATTTTTTTATATTTTAATATTTTTTAATAGTTTTGTACTCATTCAAAATGGTTGTCTAGATTCAAATGAAACTTATAAAATCATTTTTTATATTCATTTTGGATGTTTGTTATTTTTATTTTTTGTTATTTCAATTTTTTTTATATATTTTTACACATCTTAAAGAAATCTAAACAAATTATAGTCCAAGTTTAATAATTTGCCCAAATTCATTCAAAATGTGTACATTTTTTTATTTATTCAATTTTATATATTACAACAACATACAATCCTGTATTATCTTTTAGTAACTTCCATCAACCACTTTTAATAACTTCCATCAATCACATTAGTTACCCTAACGATCAAACTGATCAACGATTATTTAATTTTATTACTGTTAAGTGCTTTAGTTTTTCTAATAAAAGCTAATTAAATTTTCATATTTTTTACTGGCCTTCTTGTTATTTCTTTTATTTCAATATAATTTTAGTTTAATTCTATATTTTAATTTCATATTCAGAAACATGCCAATCATATTCGATAGCCCCTATCTAATCATATTCATTTTCAATCATTTTTGTGTTTAAACTCAGTTTGTTCCTTTGTTTGAATAACATTTTTATTTGAACAAGGGAAAGTAAAAAGCATGAAGTACCCCATACTGTCCTGTAAAAACATCTAATTTTTGTTATTCCTAATTTAGGGGAAATCTAAATATTTTTAAAGATGCAAAATTTTGTTGAAAATATTATAATGGTGAAAACTCATTCAAATCAATCTTTTCCGCAAAAATAATTAAAATTCATTTACTTTTCTTAAACAATATTTTAATTACTCCAACAAGATCATCACCGGAAATGGCATCCAAACACCTAGGATATTAGTTATAGTGAAAAGACTATTTACTATAGCTGTAAGACTAGAAGTATATAATAAGCTACCAGACTACAAAAGAAGCTGCCCATTTAATGAATCCAAACTACATTACCAGGAAGAAAAATCCCACCAACTCAACCTGCTTGCTCTCTGTCCTTCCTACCTTTTACTTTCTACTCGACAGTCTTATTTCAAGGTTCAATCACGAACAGAGGCTGTAAAGATGACAAAAAAGAATGTCTGAGCAACAGAAAACCAAAACAAAAAGGAAAAAAACACAATCAAATTTACTTCAAATCCACAATTCAATACCCATCCATCCATCCATATACATTATTTTGGAATCAAGGTAGCAAAGAATACTCACCGTATCAACGCTGACTGCTTTGCCATCTTCTACAAGGATCTCGACTATGGTTCCTGATTGATCAGCCTATTGAAACAATGATTTTTCATCTACAGTTAGCCACATAAGAGACAGTTTGACAATTTCAATAAACTATGGATGCAACAAAACAGCATCTTGATTAAGGGCAGTACAACAGATTACAGTGATACTGCAACTTCCAAGTGCAATAATTATGGGTGGTAATCATTCATTGGCCAAACAAACTAAAATGCAGCTATCAGGTTGGTTGTTGAGAATGCTCCAAGAGGAAGAACTAATATGGAATCTATGCATTCCACCAGCTGAATTTCAGTTTGCCTAAATGTGCTGCATTATAACCAGCTAGTTTAAGCCAATCACCACATATTTCCCAATAAATTATATGAAAGAAAACATGGAAGTATATCCTATGAAACTTAAACACCGCTATCCATCATAAAGAACTTGACCATAGATTTTACCTTTGATAGGAAATTTAATATTAAGTCTCTTTAAGGTTAAAGTTTAATCAAGGAAGCATGACAATCAAAAAATGGAAAACTAACTGGCCATCTAATTGAAACCTGCAGCAGAGTATCCTCATAACCAAAAAGTACCAGTCAAGCTTGCTTTGGTTTCTGCTCAGCATTGACCTTAGGGCCTTACACATTCAAGAATCCTAAAGATCTTAAAAGCAAAACTCTTGAGCCAACTACAAGAATCTTTTCCTTCCATTCAGCCTCTGTTAAAGCATACTCTTGTCCCACACTTAAATTTCATTTCATTTTTTTTTTCCAGATACTAAAAATCGTTTTTCAACAGAAAGCATCTAAACCATGCTTATGATCAAATTCATTAAAGCATCCTTTCTACCAGTTTATATATGATTGCATCAACTTTAATTCTTTCTTCTTTTTTTTTAAAGTCATTCTCATTCTATCTTTTTTTGGGTATCTTTGCTTATATCTGTTTCAATGTTTCCATTTGGATCACAAGCTACGTGTGCACATTTTCTCCACCTACACAGCTTCCTACCATTATGCATTACTGAGGAAACAAAAGTCGTAAAAGATTTCAAGGTATCTTAAGATATTCTAGGCACTTGTAAATTTTGTCAGCCTCTTGCTGTAACCTGTTTTCTACATTTGATCAAACAGGTTTTTGTATACCAAAAATGATTGCCCTTGGAAATATCTTGATCGTCAATTTTCACTCTTCCTTCATGTGCAAGTTTATTATACTTCATTCAACATACTTCATCTTGGCAGTTTTGGATTTCTGCAAAGATTACCATTTTGTGATTATTGAGGATGAAGCTGAAGCCCATGCTTGGATAACTCGACTAAGCCATAACACCAGATTTATTGGATTTGGCTACATGAAACCCATTTTGACAAGACACATTTGCAAGAATAGGAACTAGATTGTATTAACTAAGCAATCTAGTTGTTATTCTCTTCTCATTCTCCCAATTTTCGCATTATCTTTCTATCCAAAAGCACTAGAAAACTTTCAGTGCCACTACCACATAATTTGTTAGCCACAAAAGGCACTGTTACTATTAATCTAATGGAAGTATTTAACCAATTTGTTTCTGAAAAAATATTGCAAACATTCCTTCTCACCCTTACAATGCTCTAAGCAGCAGAGGCATTGATTCTTTTGTGGAAGGGAACTGACACATTTGTCCAGCATCTTACATTAGCTGTCCTAACAACTTATATGCCCAATAAAGATATTTGTAGTCTAACTCCTATGCATATTTTATTTGGAGCACTCAAGACATAAATTAAAAGACACTTCAAGTCTCCAAGAGCTTCGGGCTTTATCTCAAACTTTAGATTCATGATTCAGTGTTCAGACTTAAATAAGTCTATTTTATTCTATATTTAGGATATAGAAGTTCTAATATAATAACAAGAAAAAAAATGTCAAGAAATGTTAACATTTGTATGACAAAACCTTTATATATTTTTCCAAACAGACAGAATAAGAACTTACTTCTATTTCATTCATCAACTTCATTGCTTCAATGATGCATAACACCTGACCCTTTTGCACTTTGTCTCCAACCTACAGGGAAAGCCTTTTGCATAAGTCCAAAGAGCCAAAGAAAAGCAACTGTAGAATAAACATAATGAAAGAGCAATGAAAATCCAATAAAACCAACATGTACGGATCACCTTCACAAATGGTGGTTCACCAGGACCCGGACTTGTGTAGAATGTACCAGCCATTGGACATTTAAGAGGTGGAAGCAAAGATTTGGCTGACTTGGGAGCTGGAAAAGATGGTGGAGTTGCAACAGCAGGTGCTTGACCAGAAGTTGTAGGGGCAGAGGCAGGGGCAGTTTGGGTTGGAGGCCCTACTGGTGGTAGAGAGGATGCTTGCGACATAGCAACAGGGGCTGCAGAGGGTGGTTGGGGCAAGGCCACATTTTTGCAAATTATCAGTTCACAGTCAAGTTGTTTAAGCTGCAACTCTACAATATCTCTCGAATCAACTAGCCTAGAAGAAAACAGATAAAAAACATCAACTTGATCAAACTTAGGGGGAATGAAAAACAACACTAAGGATATGGTTGGTTGAGTGAAAAAGTGGTAGGAGGGAGTGGAAAAGTGGAAAAAAAATAAAATTTGAGTGTGCTTGGTAAAAAAGAAAAATGAGAGGAAAGAAAACAAGAAAGACAATCATTTTCCATCCTAATGCATAAAAACAAATCATTCCAATTTGGAATGACAGAAAGAAAATGAGAGAGAGATAAATTAGTTCAAAATTATGCATTTTTCAAAAGTTCCATTTTCTTTCCTTTTATTTTCAACTCTACCAAGCAATGTATGGAAAGAAAATTACTTTTTCTTTTAATTTTTCCATCCTTCCTACCAAGCACAACACGAAAAGAAAAATCATATTTTCTATCTTTTGTCTTTTACTCTTTCAATTTTCCATCCTTGCAATTTTCTTTCCACTCTACCAAGAAAAGCCTAAACCTATCAAAGAACATCATACTTGACTAGACTTGAAACTTGATTCAGGAACTCTGAGATTGATTCTTCTGTGGCCAAAGCTGGAGGAGAGACATTACTTGATGGCTTAGCATCCTGTGGTTCTGGTGTGGATGACCCTGAATTGACTGGAGGGATAGTAGAATCATTTGATGATCCATCTACAGAAATCTTTAAGGCAACAGATGATCCCAAAGCATGTCCAGGAAGGGAGGAAAATTTGAAAACAGATCCTCTAGCCAAAATCATTTAAAGAAGCTTACCTCATTCAATTGGGCCTTCACCACTGCAGAATCATTCTGACCAGTCTGCAAACTCTGCAGCTAATAAACCAGTAAAATTTTAGTCCAACATAGAAAAACAGAATTTAAAAAGCACTCAACAGAAAAACATAAAGTTTCAGCCGTTTTTTTTTAATATATCTATATCACTATATGAGTAGGCAAATTCAACAAGAAAGAAAGTTTTAAGTCGGTACAAAGAAAAAGAAATCCAATTTCAACCATTAATGAGGCTCTCACTTCCAATATTATATTGCATGTAACATGTCCATAATACAACCAACTGCTTATTTCCAAATAACTCAATTACTTAGAAGCTAGAAAGGAGAGAGAAAATAATAATTTTAGACTTGTGAAAACTTCAACCACATCTTATTTGCATGCAATTCAGAACTCTGGCAACCATATTAGTCAACCATAAGCTAAGTGCATGTTTTTTCTTCACATTATTTAGCAGACCATGTCATTATGTGAAATCACCAGTAAGGGAGTGAATTTGATTGTGTTCTTGAAAGCATTAAATGCATCATAAATGTATATCATTTAACTTCACACCATTATGAACGATACTGGCACGAAGTCAACAATAGGGTAAAGGTGAAAGTTTATTATATATTTCCCTGCTAGTCCTCCAAACAAAACTATCCTCCTCTGAAGATTTACCTCTGACTATGCAAATAATATCAACTGTATACAATTCAAATTAATTGCAGTTTTCCTTGTTACCTTTCTCTTACGTATGAGTATATTAAAAATTTTCATCTAATAATAACTATAACTACACTAACCTATAATTTATAATCATCCCAACTGTCCTTCTGCCTTCACTCCAAATGACAGCATTACCATTTTTAGTCTCTTTTTTTTGGCAGCTATGAACTTCTTAAATCCATGTATCTTCTAAAGTTTCAACTTAAAATTTAATTTTCAAGCACCTCTCGCTCACAATCTATCAAAACATATAAAACATAAACAACTTTAATCATTTTGACCTCATCCATTTTGCGTATTATATTTTGAGAGTTAATGCTCATGCAGAAGACAGATTTCTGATATGTCTGTTCCAAACCACAAAAAATTCTTAGGCAAATACATATGCAGAGTGTCATTCAGAAAAAGACCAGCTTAAGTTTAGCCAACTAAGCTAATGGAATTATGTTGATAATGTAAATGGTGAGATATAAATTCAATAACAAACTTAACTCTTCCTTCAGGAAGAGGATTAACTACTTTCTTAGAGAAATCATACATATAATCCAATTTTTATAATAGATCTTAAAACAAAACAACAATTAGTAAACTTCTCAAATTCTGTGCATAATATATGGTAACTAGAAGCACAATTTACCTGGTATAATAGATAAAATATGAATTCTATGACGAACCCCATCAAATGTCTTTTATAACGAAAGGATTAAAGCACTATTACATTTGAATGTCAAGAATTGATTACAGAATACATGGCAATAGCTTTTTAATATCTCTAACTGGCCTACTGAATTTGTTTATACTGCTAAATAACAACCCAGTAAATAGAACATTGATTCTAAAGGGGCAGGCCATTTCCAAGAACAAGCTGCATGACCTTATTTTTTATTGTCACTAGCACCTAAAGAACATTATACTCTCTATTAGTAATTTCTGTTACTGCATGGTTTTCTAAAACAGATTACAAAACATTGTACCCTAGCAATGGGATTTAGCACTTAACATATTATGAAGATTTTGATCGAACTTCCATCTAAGGAAAACAAAAAATTAAAAATGCTTTTAGAACTAATAGTAGCTATAACTAAGAAGGCAATGGAGCTGATTTCTCAGCCACTGGAACAAATTTTGCTATGAACATTCTTGACCAGTGGATCCTACTAAACGAGCAAATCTCCAATACTATAGAACATTCTTTTTCTTAGGAAAAATCTGGTTTTAGTCCTCTGGAATTTCCGCACATGATACCTTAGTGCTTAAAGAGGAGTTATGTACTGATTACTGTGCTTGATTTGTAAAATATCAGTCTCCCTGAAGCACCAAAGCCAGTTGCATATCTGTAAATGGTCACCATCAGTGTTCCTTAAAGCAACATAACTAATTTCCAATCTGTATTTAGTTTCATATAGACTCTTACAAAATGTATTTAGCTTAAATTACAATTAATTATAACTGAAACTAACAAGTTGAATTATCCCCAAAAAGGAGAGAGAAAGAAAAAGAAACTAACAAATTAATCTTTCTTAAGTATGATATATGAGATAATAATAAAGTTACTTATTTTTATGGTTGTAAATATCATGGTCCAGAGGTTTACCCTAAAAGATTATCAGTAGAACAAAAATCTTTCACCTGCTCTACTGAATACTGATTCATAAGATTCTTCTGTTACACAAAAGTGTATATTCAACCCAGTGTAAAAAGCTACAGTTCTAGCACCGCATACTTATTGTTTCACCAATCAAGCTGTCTGGAGAGACGTGAAAAAATAAAAAAGCATGGCCATCAGTTCAAGTTGTTTGCTCTTGATGACAGAAAGGCCAGACCATGCTGCAAAGGGATGCTATTACTTTTTGTGGTACGAATATTTACAAATCAGAAAAAGGAACTAAAAAGTTTTTTTCATTTCCTTCCCACCTTCCTATCCATTTAGATTATTGGATAAACTACTTTTTGATTTCTATCATGGAAGAATGAAAGAGAAATGAAATGAGAAACGGAAAATTCTATTTAATTACAAACTCAAAGGAACAAGCATTCCATCTTTTATTTTATTTTTTTCTTATTGATATTTGCTTTTACTTTTCCAAAAGTCGCTGAAAGAAAATTCACATTGGATTTAAACAAGGAGATAGCCAAAATTTCACATACATAAAAACATTTTTCTATTTCAAAACAGTATTACATTGTGATTCCTCAAAGTTATATTCAATTCAAATAATAACAACCAGAGCCTAAATTATGAGGGCATTATGCAAATAAAACCGCATCTGGCACATTTCTGTCTGCTACTAATTTTATAAGCAAAAAAACACAAATGCTGAAGCTTAACATTGATCACGCAATGTATATCTCAAAGGTACACTCCAATTCTCACAAAATTAAACGTAGCAACAGAAGAGAAAATTTCTAATAAAAGATTCAAAGAATAAATCTGTTGTATATAAATCCGTTGTTAGAGAGAGAGAGAGAGAGACGGTTACCTTGGAGAAGAATCGGAGGTTTGGCCTCGAAGAGAAGCGAAAAGAGACCTTGGAGAGCGAAAGGAAAGGCAAGGTGGCGGTAGTTTTAACGACGGAAGAGAGGGAAGCGGAGGGTGGAGTTGAGAGTGAAGAAGCCATGTATTATTTGAAGAGACAGAGGAAAAGAAATGCAGCTGGATTTGGCAGGAGAAGAAGGCAAGAGAAAGGAAGTGGAATGAGGAAGAAGATTTAAAAGGTAGGATTTAGGGGAATCCCTGGACTGGACTGGACAAGAAGGAGAGGGGGAGAAAGTGGATGAGCTGAAGTTTCTAGGCCTTAGGGGGTGAAAATGGAAAAATCGAAACGTACGAGCTTTGGGATGGTCTTCAATGACGGGTTGGTTTCTAGTAAAGGGTAAATTACACTATTAGTCACCCAATTTTGGGTAGTTGACAAAATAGTCACTTAGGTTTCATTTCAGTCACTTAACTTTCAAAAAGTTACAAAATAATCACTAACGTTATAAAAAAATAACAAAATAGTCACTGATTAATAGTTTCTGTTAAGGTGTTAACAGGACCGCTGGCATAGCAAGTTAACTTGCCACGTTGGTGAAACGGCTGATGGGTCTTGGGTTGGGGCAGGTTTAGGGAAAAAATTTAAAGGGTTATGGGTTTAGGGATAAAAAATTAGAAACATATTAGGATTAAGGGGATTTGGGGGAAAAAAAAGGAAAATTGATTTGGGGAAATTTCTATTGTGATTTGGGGTTTTTTAAGGTTGAAATTGATTCGAGAATCAATTAAGAAGGGTTTAAGGTTAGAAATCGATTCAATAATCGATTAATAGGGTATGATTGGTCTTTTTTGTTTGGGAGAAAAGAAAACTAAACCAGAAACTAGAAACCATTCAGTGTTTTTGATTATCAGCGATAATGGGCAATAAAGGAGAAGCTACCAATGTTGTTATATCCACTTTAACGGGTAAGTTGTTGCATTAAGTTTTTTATTTTTTGGATTTCAACGTTTTTATTTCGATTTAGGGTTATTTAGGGTTATTTCGATTTCAATTTTAATTTTGATTCTAATTTTGATTTTGATTTTGATTTCAATTATGAAATACTCACTGATTCTGATTTTGATTTTGATTTCAATTTCGATTTCGATCTTGATTTAGATTTTAATTTAGATTTCAATTTGGATTTCAGTTTGGTTATTAAAGTGTATGACATATAATGTGTATTGTATGCCATGTACATTATGTTTATTGTTTGTATCTGCCATTGTATGAATGCCATTATCAAACTGATGTTTATTGTGTATATCTGCCATTGTTTGTATCCAAGCTGATATATTGTATGTGGTAATATCAAAATTTGTTATTTACCTTCTTTATTGTACTGGTTATTGTCTATTATTGTCTGCCATGTGCATGAAAAAAATGGTTGTGTTTGTATTAAATTATTTTTGTATTGGTTGTTGTCTGCCATGTGCATGACAGAAATGGTTGTGTTTGTATTAAATTACTGGGTACTTTGTATGGTTATTGTCTGACAAAAATGGTTAAAGTGTTTGCCTATGTTGTCTGCCTTTATTGATGAGTAATTTGTTTGACATGTGACACCCCTAATGTGACCCTAGTCGAGAAGTGGTTTCAGGACCACAAAACCGAGTCATAAAAATAATTAACCGTCATATTTGATGCTTATTATATGTATATATGCATGTGTGAAAATTTCATATTTGAATTTTGTTAATTGTAAGTGAATTTTGTTAAATAGGACTTATGTGAGAAAGTTTAGAAATGTGCTAGGCAAATGTAAAGTGGCCTATTAATGAATGTTATAAAAATGAAGGGTTTGCATGTCAAATTACCCAAAATTTGAGCTAGTGACCGGCCATGCTATGGGGTAAAACATATTATAAACCTTTTGTGTTAATATGTTGTGGGAAGAATAATAAAAAAATGAGGGGAGTGGGAGGAGAAACCAAAGTTGTTTCATCCTTGCTCCCCCATTTTGCCGTGACTTGAGGAAGGAAGAAGAGAGGAGTTCTCTTGCTTCATGTTTGGCTTGGAGGAGGTTTGGAAGAGGTAAGTCCCTTGAAATTCTTGGAAAATTATGTATAAAGAAGGTGGTTAGTTCAAGTTCTAATCATTCAATGGGTTGTTTATTTTGTTAAGTTTGGTTTCAAGGTTTGATCAAATTATGGTTATATTTGACATGGTTGGTTTATTTTGTTATGCTTGTTATATGATAGGTATGATTTGTGTTTTGGTGATGTGTTTGTGATATTGATTATATGATTCGAAAATGAGATATGTTAATGATGAAATATAATCGGCCATGGAAGTAGCTCATTTTGGAAGTATGATTTGTGGTATATTTTTTTTTGTGGTTGATTATAAAATTTGGTTTAAGTGAGGTAATTGGTAAAAGATGTGTTTATGATATAATACATATGCTTTCATAAGCTAAGTTATGTATATGTGATATCTTGCATATTGGTTGTTAAGGTAAGGTTTGAGATATTAACGTATGAATATGTTTTGTATACTATTTGATGTTCATTTAGGTACGGTTATAAATGATGCAATTAGTTTTGATTTAAATTGTGAAATTGGTTGAATTATTAAAGAATAAATTTTATGACCGAATATATGGTTAAAAGGTTGGCCATGCATATGTATTTTGGAAATGGTAAAGGGTTGTATATTTATATTTGGCTATCAATTGGTAAAATATGTTTTTACATGCCTATGATATGTTTTGTTTGTGGTTCGGCAACTAATGGTTAAGTTGTTAAGTTACATGCTTGAGTTTAAAATGTGCCTTATATGTGGTTTATGAATTTGGTAAATGATAGATTGATATTTTGGATATTTCATTAGTCAAGTGATATTGTAACTATGGTATGATTTGATTCGGCACTTATGTGTAAAATTGGTAGTTATTATTTTGGTAAAATGTGCAAAATTTGGTAAGACCAAATTTTATACTTAAGCTTAAGTGAAGTTGTTAATGCTGTATATATATATATATCAACGATTAATAAATCATGTGGTTTGGCTTGACTTAGTAAATAGTGAAGAAATGCATATTTATACATAGTGTTTATGAAAGGTAGTTTTATAAATGTGATATGAGTATTTTGTTTGTAAAATGAGTAGTAAATATGTTAAGAATGGTTCTAAAATGTATATGGATGCCGTGTGATTGTGTTTGATTGGGAAGTAAATTGTTTGATTTAGCTCAAGAGCCTAGAGGATCAAAGTCGGATAAGGGAAAAGAGAAAGTAAACGAATAGCCGTGGATATCTAGTCGTCGACCACTTCCGAGGTAAGTTTTAAGTGATTAAACGTTGAGTAAATTCAATCATAATAGGACATGATGAGTTGATTTAATAAGATATGATGTGGCCATGTTATGTTCTAAGCTCAAATGGTAAGTTCTTAAGTGTTTGAGCTTGGGAATTTAAGTGTAATTTGAAATAGTCTACTTAGGACAGCAGCAGTAACGTGACTTTAGAAAATCACCATAAATTTATGGACTTGAATTAGAGGCTGAATAAAACATGAAATTAAAGCTTAATGAGTCTAGTTTCTTATAAAAGAAACCGTGTAAGCAAAGGAATTTCCAATAATGAGATATTTAAAGTTGTGTGAGACAGTGCAGAATGACACTGTAATCCTCTGTTCTGTTTTTAGAAAATCATTATAAATTGTAAAAAAAATTTTAAAAGACACAATTTATATTCTAGATGCCTTAGTAAGTCTAGTTTCAAATGAAATAAACTAGAACATATTTTTAATTTTGTACAATGAGAAATTTTATTCGTAGTGAAGAGTGGTCAGCATAGTCAAACAGTGAAATAGTGGAAACTTGAAGAAAAATCTGGCATTGATTGGCCAAACCAAAAATTCTGAAAATTTGTTGGATAAAATATGTATGAGTCTATTTTCAGGGAAAATTAACGGCACTTCATTTGGAGTTTCGTAGCTCCATTTACGAATAATTTAATGACTGTTGCTCAGGAAAAACAGCTTGTGCTGAATTTGTGATTATGTTGTAAACCTTAATAAAACTATTTGAGTTGCTTATAAGCTATCGATTAAATATTGGTAATCAAAGTACCAAATCCGTATTAAAGTGAAGCTATAAGTCGTAAATGACTAGTATACCTAGTCAATTTTGTTATGATGAAATTGATGTACAAGGTGTGTATATGTGATAAGGCCTAATGGCCGATGTGATGAATGTGAAAGTGTATATATGTGATAAGGCCAAATGGCCAATGTGATGAATGTGAAAGTGTGTATATGTGATAAGGCCTAATGGCCGATGTGATGAATGTGAAAGTGTATATATGTGATAAGGCCGAATGGCCAATGTGATGAATGTGAAAGTGTATATATGTGATAAGGCTGAGTGGCCAACGTGATGAATGTGAAAGTGTATATATGTGATAAGGCCGAGTGGCCAACATGATGAATGTGAAAGTGTATATATGTGATAAGGCCGAATGGCCAATGTGATGAATGTGAAAGTGTGTATATGTGATAAGGCCTAATGGCCGATGTGATGAATGTGAAAGTGTATATATGTGATAAGGCTGAATGACCAATGTGATGAATGTGAAAGTGTATATATGTGATAAGGCCGAGTGGCCAACGTGATGAATGTGAAAGTGTATATATGTGATAAGGCTGAGTGGCCAACGTGATGAATGTGAAAGTGTATATATGTGATAAGGCCGAGTGGCCAATGTGATGAATGTGAAAGTGTATATATGAGATAAGACCTAATGGCCGATGTGATGGATGTGAAGGTGTATATATGTGATAAGGCCGAATGGCCAATGTGATGGATATGAAAGTGTATAAATGTGATAAGTCTCGAAGGGCATTTGTGTCAGTACTATATCCGGGTTAAAACCCCGCAGGCTTTATACGAGAATATTATCCTGATTAATGTCCGTAGGCTTCATGCTCGTACTATATCCGAGCTTTAAAGACCCGACGGCTAAATGCTAGGATTCAAGTAAGACTTTGGTATTGAGTATCTGCAATAAGTTACCATCAAATAAGTATTATGTATTTAAGATGTTCAGGTACGTATTACTTACTCATCGGTGGAGTGATTCCGAGGTGAATTATCAGTATCAAAGAGGTAGGTAAATGTGATTAATATTATAACTCCAAATATGAGAATGATCTAATTGGTAATGGTATGCTTGTATAATGAAGTATGTGATGAAATGTTCTTATGTATTAGTGCATATTCTGCCCAAAAGCCTTATGATTTGAGTATGGTTTGGGTTCAGCTAGATGTGCCAGTACAAGGTAAGGATTATGTTTTCTAAGCTTACGTATATGTTATAAGGAATATGTTTGGTTCTTTATGTGCCTACGGTAATTTAGTACTTGTCATGTTGAAATACTTAAAAATATGGATGTGATTATGAACAAGTGGAAAGGATTATTGAAAGTTGAAAATTGATGAAGAATGTGCTTTGGAAATATTTGACCATCTAGGTCATTATCATTCGAAAGTATATATGTGACAGCCAAGTGATGCGTTTATTGATATTATAGTTCGAGATGAAGCTCTAGATTAACTTCATCGAACAGTTGAAATGAATGACCAATGATAGTGAATGAGAACACTTTGTTTTGCTTAAAACTTACTAAGCTTACAAAAGCTTACTCTGTTCGATCATGTTTTGGTTTATAGGTTGTGGATTCTGACTACCAGTTCGGGGATCATCAGCACTTCGTCACACTATCTACCATTACGGCAACTATGTAATTAGACTTAGCTTATGGCATGTATAGGATAGACAATATAGTAGAATGATATTTTGACTATTGTATATAAGCCATATGAAAATGGCATCTTTTGGATGTTTACTTATAGAAGTTTACATTTTATCCCTGGCTGTGTTTAGTGTTTATCCAAAAAAAGTTTAATTGATGACAATTTTAATGAGAATTAAGAAGAAATATATGGTAGTGATGTGTCTGGTAGTGATGTATCTAGTAGTGATGCATTTGAAAGTGATGTGTCTAATAAGATAAGAGTTAATTTAGTTGGTTTAAAGATGCATGGTATAGAAATAGATGAACTGTGTGATAATGATGATTCTGGTAGGTTAGATAGTTCACATATATTTGACTCAGATGGCCAAAATTAGCCTGAGTTCAACTTAGAGAATGACATGAGTAATCTTAAACTTAAGGTTGGAATGTCATTTAAGTTTAAAGACAGTCTAAAAGAAGCTGCCAAGCAGTATGGTAGGTTGAATAGTTATTTTATTAAGTTTCTCAAAAATTATTTAAAAATGTTAAAGGTAGTCTGCAGTGAAAAATGTTTTTGGTTCATATGGGCTTCTAGGCTAAACCCTAATAAACCTTCTGACCAGACTTGGCAAACAGGAATGTAACCTCAGCTTGGGTAGGTGAACATTATAAAGAAAAATTCATTATTGATCATGATTATTCTTTGAAATCATTACAACAAGACATCAAAAGAGATTTGTGTTGTATAGTCACACTAACCAAATGTAGAAGCGCTAAACTTAGGGCATTAAAATTAATTGAAGGAGCTCATAAGGCTCAATATGAGAAGATTTATGAGTATTTGTTGGAGGTTAGGACCCAAAATGAGGGAACAACAACAATTTGTTATCTGGATAACAGGTTGTTTCAAAGGATGTATGTCTGTTTGCAGGCATGCAAAGATGGCTATAGGGCTGGTTCTAGGAGGATAGTAGGTTTAGATGGATGTTTCTTGAAGGGCTACTATGGTGGCTACTTGCTTGTAGCTGTTGGGATAGATGCAAATAATAGCATCTATCCTCTTGCATATGCTGCTGTCAAAAGTGAAAACCAAGCATCATGGCTTTGGTTCTTGGAGTTGCTTGCAATAGGCTTGGAAATTGTAAGCTTGTACCAGATATCTTTCATATCTAACAAACAAAAGGTAAAATTTCATTTATTTATTTATTATGTTGTTTCTATTTAGGGTTTAGGGTTTAGGGTTTGTCAAAGAATTAAATTGTATTTGTTCTAATTGCAGGGACTTTTAGAAGCAATATGTATGTTGCTTCCTAATATAGAAACAAGACACTATGTTAGACATCTATATGCCAATTTCAAGAAGGGTGGTTTCTGAACAAAGAAATTGAAAGATTTGCTTTGGAAAGCTGCCAGAACAAGCACTATAAGGGATTTTGAGGATGTCATGGATCAACTGAGGAAAACCAATCAGCATGCTTATGATTGGTTGAAGGAAAAGAACCCTACTCACTGGTCAATGTCTCACTTCTCAATTAGGAGCCATTTTGACATGTTGGTGAATAATCTTTCTGAATCCTTTAACAAGGTAAACCCCTATGTTTTATGTTTCTTACTAATCATTAATAATTCGCTAATAATTTATGTTGTTTACTAACAAATGATAGTGGAAACAAGAGGGAAACCTATTCTGACCATGATGGAAACAATAAGGACCAAGATTATATTGCTTATTATCAAGAAGAAAGAAGAAGCTAACAAATGGAAAGGAATGTTGTGTCCAAAGATCAAGAAAAAGTTGGATGTAAATATAAAAGATTCATTCAGGTAAAGTTACCATTTTTAATCTTTCTGATGCCTTTATTCTGACTTCATGTTGCTGGTCACATGCTGTTTTAGTGAGTGTTTTTTAATATGCATGCAGTGATTGTTAATGTGTTGACTATTTTTTAATATGCATGCAGTGAGTATTTTTTAATAATATGCATGTAGTGACTGTTTTCTAGGGGTATGTGTGTATGTATCATTGTTGGTGGGACTGCCTAGACCACATTGTTTTAGTGATTACTTTTTAACCAAGCATGGTAACCGTTTTTTAGGTGTGTTCCATCACATACTGGTGGGGACAAGTATTAGGTTGAATGTGGTCCAGGCAGCTAGCATGTAGTGGACTTAGTTGAGAATTCCTGCTCCTATAGGAATTAGGATCTCACTGGCATCCCTTGCATGTAGGCTTTGGCTGTCACTCATCTAAAAGATGAGTTTCCAGAGACCTATGTAAAAACTTGGTACACTAAGCAAACCCAGCTTTAAATTTATTCCAACTTTATAAGTCCAGTAAGGGGTCCTAAACAATAGGCCTTTTTGTCAAACATGCTGCCAATACTGCCTCTTACACTAAGAAGGCCACCTAGCAGACCTACTAAGGTGAGACGGATAGAACCTGATGAACCACAAACAATAAAAAGGTTGAGCAAAAGAGGGGTGGACATAAGGTGTAGTAAATGCAAAAGAATAGGCTACAATAAGGGGAGTTTTAAAGGGGAAGTTGACCAAAACATTTCAGTAAGTCATTTGCCTTAAGTTAAGTTATAGTATACTTCTATTTATGAATTTTTTGACAGATTTCACTTGTTCCTGTAGGTCAAAAGAGATAAAGTTGGTGTCCCAACTCAGCAAGAAGCTACCCCAAATCAGTAAGAGAGTAACCCAACTCAACAGGTTGCCCTAACTTAGTTACAAACTGCCCCAACTCATTAACAAGCTGCCCTAAGAGACAAGCTCCCATTCAAGAGAAAACCAACCACTATTAGATGGATGCCTCCTACTCAAGAGTCATCCATGATAGACCATTGATGATGATGTGAACGGACCTTATTTTGTTAACTTTTTGAAATTGTGTAAATTTACCTGCTATTGATTTATTAACTTAGGCAAATATTTTTTGTAAATTTGCCCATGATTGTTACTGTTGATAAACTTAGGCATATAGTCATTGCAATTTTTTATAAATTTCCCTACAATTCACATCTGTTAAATTGTGTTAAATTGTATGAAAATTTGGCAATATTTTGCCCCTCATTTATTTTGTAAACAATTTGGCGTTTTAGCCTTAATATATGAGCATTGATCCATGCTATTTGTGTTATCTCTTCTCTTCTAACATATGAGTATTGAAAAAAAAATGTGTGAGAATTGAGAAATACAAATGTTCTTTTTCCATCTGTTATCTTTTTCTGATATATGACTATTGAGAAATACAATTGAAATGAAGATTAAACATTTTTTTCTCATTGTTGTAAGCAACAAAAATATTACAAAACAATTTGTAATCAACAAAAATATCCCATTTCAAGTATTTGTAAACAACATGATTTCGTTAGCCATGTAAAACAACATAAGAAACAATATACCAGTAGCCATATATAACAACATAAGAAACAATATACCAGCAACAATATTACAAAACATAAACTGGTTTTCAATGCTAACAACAACAACAACATAAGCTAATTTTTAAGGTTTAAAAAACAACAAAACAGTTACAAATACAAGCACTAAAAACCATGTTCTCCTCTCCCTCCTCCTTGCATCCTCCAATGTCCTCACTTTTCTCAGAAGACCGAACAACACAATTCGTGAACCGGGCGTCAATGGTGGAAGAACTAGCTGAAAAACTGACATGGTTTTCGAAATCCACTGCCAAATTTCTTACACTTAAAAAACCTCCTACATGGGTTGTCATTAGACCAAGATGTGTTTAATTTGGCTGGGTTTCCACAATAGCACACCGAAATCACTTCAGGCATATCTATTTTTCCTCTTCTCCTTTTTCTTATTCTTCTTCTTATCATCTTCATCTTCTTTTTATTTTTCTCTAACCCTAAAATATTACTAGTAGGATTGTTAAAGTAAGAGTAACTGGCCAGCTGGACTATTTTTTAACACCAATGACACCGTCACCTACCATGTCACTTTGCCGTGACGTCTATGACAGAAAACGACAAAAAGGACTATTTTGTAACTTTTCAAAATTTGAGTGACTGAAATGAAACCTAGGTGACTGTTTTATCAGCAACCCTAAAGTTGGGTGACAGATGGTGTAATTTACCAATTACACAGTAAAACAATATGTGAACTTTTAAAAAATAACAAATTAAGTCACTAATCTTATAGAAAAGTGACAAATCAGTCATCCATTAACATTTTTTGTTATAGACCTAACAAGACAGGTGACGTTATCAATACTGATGTCAGTTAACTTGACTCATTGGACATGGATGAGTAAAAGGCTCTTCTTCTCCTAACCATCAAAAGTAAAAATTGTCAAACAAAACCTATGGTATTTTTAAGGTCGCTGACCTGTACCACTATAATAGCCGCTACCTCTACTCTGCTCTTCTTGTCACCTTTGTTTTTTCCTTTCTTTTTCTTCCTCTTCTTCTTACAATTCTTATCATTTCTCCAAGCAGCCAACAACCTAATTTCTTTTTCATTAATGCTTAATAATCATTTCTATTTTCTCTCACTTTCTTTCATTTTTCAAGCAACCAATCAAACTAAAAAAGAAAAGCATAAGAAAAATAATTAAAACAAAAGAAACTAATTAATTTATACTGAAAACAAATGAAACTCACCATCAATAGTGGTGTTCTGAGCATTATAAACAACACATCCGACTCAATGCGGATTCTGAATTGCCGGTCTAGATGACTGAGTTAGCAATGTCAACCTCTTTTAATCTTGAGGCCATAAAATTTTGAAAATCTAATGGGTGTTCTTCAATCAAAACGAAAAAAAGAAGGGGCAGAGACAACAACACCAATTAGAATTGTGGAAGAAGTCATGGGAAGAAGAAAATATTTGGAGGAAAAATGTTAATATTTCAAAGAGAGTGAGGGATTGGATTATAGTTAATAAAGGAGAGATTTTTAGATGATGCAAAATGAAAAGACGGGAAAACGTGGATGACAACCATTGGTTTCTAAGAGTGAGGGATTGGACGTAAACTCCATTTTGTCTCTTCTTCTTCTTCTTCTTCTTCTTCTACTGCCCAGTTAGGGTTCTTAAAATGAGACTGTTTAAATGACAGCAAGCACTCCAACATGACTAGTTAAATGCTAGGTCAGTTTTCCGTTACATTTGTAACGAAAAATGGTTAGTAGGACTGATTCAGTATTCTTTGAAAGTTGAGTAACTATTTTGTCATTGAGATAAAAATTGAGTGATTGTTGGTGTAATTTACCCTTTTATTTATTGTATTTTATTAGTTTTGGTGTATTGTATAATATGTGCTATCCTTTCGACACATATTTTTCATCTTTCTGTAACAGCCCGATTTTGGGCCTAGTCGGAATAGTGGTTACGGAACCACAAATTTGAGGTCTGATAAATTATTTTTAATATTATTTTATGTGTCATAGCATGATTATATAAGTGCATGAAAATTTTGGTGAATTAATTTCAGTGTTTGTGAGCTTAATTGAGAAAAATGACTAAATCGCATAAAGGGAAAAAGTTTTGTTTTGCTAGCCAAATGTGTTAAATAGATAGAGAACCATAATTGGGGGTCTTTAAAGTGCAAATAGGCCTTTAAATTATTGGTGGCCGGTCATAGAGACAAAAAGAAGAAAGTTGTCAAAGTTAGGTGAGTTTTGGTGACTAAATTGGCTAGAAATAAAATAAAATAAAGAGAGAATGATATCATCTTTTTCTCATCTTCTTCTCCACCGAAAATATAAAAAAATAGGGGGTTTTGAAAGCTCAAAAATATCAGCCACTTATATCCCTTGCAAGTAAGTGATTTAGATAGCCTTTCTTGATGATTTTTGCATTTTTAGGACCCTTGTAGCATGAGCTAGCTAATGAGGGGACTATTTTGCAAAATGGTTGAAAGTATAGGGTTTTACCATGAGAGAATTTATAATGTTTTCTGAAACTTTGTGAAATAAAATGAATCTTGGTTGATTAATAAATAACTTTTGTGAAAGAATTTTCATGAAAACATCTCAAATGAACCATTTTGTAAAGTTTATAAAATGAGTGATAAATGTGAGAAATAATTGAAATTTTGGGCTGCTTCTAGTATAAAAATAATTCGGCTAGACTTGATTAGTGAGAAAATTTGATAAAATTCGTTTTACGAGAATAGGGGCAAAATCGTAAATTTTGTGAAAGTTTAGGGGCAAAATAGTTATTTTGCCAAAGTATAAATTATGAAATGTATTGGTTAATATGATGATTAAAGTAGTAAATTTTATTATTTTAGATCAACAAAATTGAGATTCGGGCTTAAATCAGAAGGTACGAGGTTATGGACTAAAATGGAATAATTAGCCAAAATTTCATTCGAGGTAAGTCCATGTGACTAAATAAGCATGTTATCCATGTTATTGTTAATATACTTGAAATCTATCTTGCTATGATTGTATTAAATTATATGTTGATGTTTGAGTATGAGAAAGTAATGCCAAATGTTAATAACATTTATGTGATGATTGAATACATTGGAAATTGGATGGAATATGATATTCCATTGAAACGTGTAAGTTGTACGTAAGTAAGGAAAATTTATCATTTTTATGTGTTGAATGATTAATTTTGCGTAATATGATTGAAAATGCATGATGAAATTTAATGTAGTAGAGTCCCGATTGAACCGAGGAATAGATTGGATATCCATGCCGTAACATTTAGGGTGACATGTGAGCTAGTGTAAGACCATGTTGGACATGGCATCGGCCATCTTTCGTAAGCCAGTGTAAGACCATGTTGGACATGGTATTGGCGTTGACTGTGAGCCAGTGTAAGACTATGTTGGACATGGCATCGGTGTTGACTATGAGCCAGTGTAAGACCATGTTGGACATGGCATCAGTGTTGATTGTGAGCCAGTGTAAGACCATGTTTGGGACATGGCGTTGTCCACCATATGAGAGCCAGTGTAAGGCCATGTTGGATATGGCCTCGGCATTGAGACGAGAGCTAGTATAAGACCATGTCTGGGACATGGCATCGACCTCGACATGTGAGCCAGTGTAAGATCATGCCTGGGACATGGCATCGGCAATTCACCCTCTTGTGTGAGGCTTATTGGATATCCATTAGTATTTCAAAAGGGTTTACGAATTATTTTAAGGCTCATGATAATGATATGGAAGGATATAATCATGTTGTGTGTAATGCCCCAATTTTCGGGAATTCTGTGAATATTGGCAAAATTTCATGCTTTGATTTTTGTCATTTGTGAGTGAAATTATGAAATAGGTCCTATGTGAAAATGTTTGAAAATGCTATAAGCTAATTTGTAGTGGCCAAATAAATAGGAATGCAAAATAGGAGGATTTGCATGTCAAACCTCCCATTTTACATGAAGTGACCGGCCATCATGTTGTTGAAGACAATATGTGCACTTGATATCCATAATTTATGGTACAAATTGATAAAAATTGATAATAGGTTAGGTAAATGTTCCATTATAATGGGTTAGGTAAATGTTCCATGATGGGCATTTCATGTCTTTTGTATTAAAGAATTAAATGGATGAAATATGAAATTTTATTAAAAGAAAAAGGGGTGAAAAGAAAAAAGTTTTGTCCATCTTTGTTCATCATAGCTGAAAGTTAGAGAAGAGAAAGGAGAGGAGAAAGCTCTTGAATGTTCGGTCACTTGGGGAAGAAAATTAAAGGTAAGTTCATGGTAGTTGCTTCTATCTTGATGTTCATGAGTTCTTCTTAATTCTACCTTAACTCTTGAAGCATATTTTAGTTTTTGGTTGTGTTGTGAGCAGTTGGTCATGAATTGAAATGAAGGAAATGGTTGTTGTTACATGTTCTTTTGATGAAAAATGGAAGATAGGTGAAGTTGAGCCAAACAAATGAGCATGCATGTGCCTTAGATGCTAAAGGGAAAAATCGGCTAACATAGTGTGCTTTAAAATGATGAAATGGAGATTATGCTTAAGTAAATTCATAGATATGTGATGATTGATTGGTGATATACATGTTTAAATAACATGCATGCAAGTTATGTGTGAAAGAGTGATTTGGTAATAAATCTGCTTGGGACAGCAGCAGTAACGTGAATTTGGAAAATCACCATAAATTGTGGGAGATGAGTTAGAAGCTGAATAAATTATGTAATTAAATCTTAATGAGTCTATTTTCAAATGAAATAAACGAGAACATATTTTGAATTTTGTACAATGAGAAATTTTATTTGTAATGAAGAGTGGTCAGATTAGTCAAACAGTGAAACATGGGCAACTTTAAGAAAAATCTGGTAGTGATTGGCTAAACCAAAAATTCTGAAAATTTTATGGATAGAAGATATATGAGTCTATTTTCAGGGAAAATTAACGGCACTTGATTTGGAGTTTCGTAGCTCCATTTATAAATGATTTAGTGACTTTTGCTCAGGAAGACAGCTTGTAGTGATATTATGATTATGTGGTAAACATTGACAAAAATTTGTTAATGAGTTGCTTATTAACTTCTTATAAGCTTACTATGATCTGAAGGTGTGGTTGGCCGAATATTGTAAGGGGTTAATACTTAGTTCGTATTTAAATGTTAGATTAACGTGTTAGTAATCCAATTGTAGGTAGTTTGTATGTGGATCTCGTCAGCATATCGTCGTAAACAGGTGTGTAACTAACACCCTCTTTCTTAGTCTAGATCGGCAAAAGTCGAAAAGCTGAAATGCCGAAAACCGGTATTTTGTAGATTTGCGAGTGTGCGAATGCTCGTGAGGTAAATCGATTAATGTTTTTGGTAAGCTAAAATGTTTGGACTGCAAAGTGCATGATTTCTGTGCCCTCGATATTTTTGGGCTTAATGGGCCAAAATTGGAATGATGGGCCAACGGGCCCAATTCGGTAAGAACCCTCGGTAGTGATTCTGTTAGTACGTGAAAGGTAGGAATATGCATGAAAAACCCTAAAATAGATAAATTACTGAAATACCTTTAAAAGTGGAAAATTTACAGTTTTACCCTTAGGAGATAAATTACCGAAATACCCTTAGGGTTAAATTGACCTAAATGCATGTTTGACTGTTGTTATTTACTGCATGCCATGTTGTTATTATCTGATGCATGGGACTGGGATATTGACGGAGGAAGTACTGAAAGTGGCTTGTCCACGTACTGGAGGCTTTGCCTCAATTTACTGTTAACTGAGCAGCAAGGCTGCAACTATGGAGTGTTGGGCTAGGTGGGTTGAGCTATTCCCCACATGGAGTGTATGGCTGGTACGGGTGGAGTGTAGTGGTTGGTGGGTTGAGTAGTCTCCCCAAATGGGCTTGCATATGTTTATTGATATTGCATGTATTTTGAAATGGGCCTATGGGCCATACTGTTATCTGAATAAGGGGCTAAGGCCCAGTTTATTGTAATCTGAAAAGGGCTCTAGCCCAGTATCACTGTTACCTGAATGGGCTTAGGCCCAATGGGCTTGAGCTGACTTGGGCTTTGAATGGGTTTTCCTTACACACTGAGTTTCCCCAAACTCACCCCTTCTTTAACCTTGCAGGTGAGCCTTGATGTGGGTGACTTAGAGCCGGAGGGGATTCAGAGTGGCCATGGTGAATACTTTTGGGTTTGAAAAAGAGACTGGTTTTCTTAAGTTATTTTTAATTACTATTTAATTTTTGGGTTGTAATAAGGCCATTTTAACTTTATTTTCTTCTTTGATTTTCTGGGATTATATTATTTTAAACAACTTTAAATTGATGGATACTAATTCAAATGGGCTAGACTTAGGGCATGATTTCAAAACGATACTTGTTTTTTTTTAAATAACACGACGTCACGAATATTTGGTTTACCAAAGATAATCACTCAAAGAAGTTTCAACTTGTTATAACCAAGTGTGGCAATGGATGTGGGCATGTCTAGGATTAGATCCAATCGGAGAGCTTGGTACTTAAGCAGCCTTCATGGCTCACCTCCTCTGTTATGGATACCTACCTGGTGCCCAGCTTCCATTCACTTGGTTAGTTTGACAAAAGTCGGCTTTTTAAAATACTAAAAAGGGAACACGGGTTTTTGACTTCAATGTAGCACGTCGGATTCGACCTTAACGTCTGGGCCGAGTTTGGGGTGCTATATTTAGTGGTATCAGAGCCCAGTTACAACAACTCAGTTGTGGATCGGGTCCAAAAAGGGTTTTCAAAACTTTATGCCAAAAAAAAGAGGGTATTTTTTGAAAAACCTGACTTTTGAAAATTTCCTGTTTAAAGGAGATAATCTCCGAATTTGTTTTTTTTAACACAAATGTTTGGAAAATGGATTTCAAAAAGCCTAAATCTTTTGAGTTTATCTAAAAACTGATAAGGTGGCACACTGAATCCCCCGCACCAAGGCTGTAAGTACTACTCTTTTCTGAATATTTTCCTGAAATATCTGTTTATACTAAAATCCTGCTAGGATACTCTAGATAGGATGATACTGAAACCATAGAAAAATTTGATAAGAGACTGAAACTGTAGCTAGACTTCGATTCTGCGAAAACAAACTCTGAATTATTGTCTGATTCATAAAACATCTGTAATAAACACTGGAATATTGGATTGATGCATAAAAATTCGTAATCAGATAAATCGATATGAGTACGAGATCTACTCGGGGATGATGCCCTGTCACAGGCAAGCTTCGTGTTCTGGAAAGGGTTGCCGGGGCAAGTATGGGCAACGAAATTCGGGGATCTATTTCTGAACGACTTCAGGCTAACAGAGCGGAGATCTTCAGGGGCGTGTCTGGTATAGCCCCGAATGTGGCGGAATATTGGTTGGAGGCCACAGAACGGATTATGGACAACTTAGACTACTCTGAAGAGATTATGAGTGGGGTATCTGTACTAAGTCCTTTGGGTCACTCGGTTAGGGTAGACAAACTGTATAGGGATGTACCCTTAGAAACTCAAGGTAAGATTTTCCCTGGAGATCTGATGGAGTTACCGTTCAGAGATTTTGATCTCATTTTGGGAATGGACTGGCTTGTTAAGCATAAAGTGACTCTGGATTGTACTGCTAAACGAATGGTGTTAAGGACCACAAAGGATAAGGAGGTTATGGTGATAGGTGAACGAAGGGATTATTTGTCCAATGTGGTGTCGGCATTAAGAGCCGAAAAGTGGATTCGAAAAGGTTGTGAGGTCTATTTGGCATTTGTAAGTCAGTCAGAAGAGGAGGGACTGACAGTGGATAAGGTTAGGACCGTAAAGGAGTTCCAAGATATTTTTCCTGAGGAGCTTCCAGAATTGCCTCCGAACCGAGAAGTTAAGTTTGGACTAGATTTGTTGCCTAGAACGGCGCCTGTGTCAATCGCACCGTGTAGGATGGCACCGAAGGAGTTAGTGGAGTTAAAGGCTCAAATTCAAGAGTTGTTGGATAGGGGCTTCATTAGGCCAAGCGTATCTCCATGGGGAGCACCGGTGCTATTTGTGAAGAAAAAAGACGGGATAATGCGCATGTGCATCGATTACCGCCAGTTGAACAAACTGACGATAAAGAACAAATACCCTCTGCCAAGGATTGATGATTTAGTTGACCAACTTAGAAGAGCTTCAGTATTTTCCAAGATTGACCTTCGATCTGGATACCATCAGTTAAGGGTAAAAAAAGTGGATATTCATAAGACAGCATTCAGGACTCGATATGGTCATTACGAGTTCCTGGTTATGCCGTTTGGGTTGACGAACGCACCTGCCACTTTCATGGATCTGATGAATTGAGTGTTCCAACCTTACTTGGACCGATTCGTGGTAGTTTTCATCGATGATATTCTGGTATACTCGGAAACCGAGGAGAAACATGAGGAGCATCTACGTATTGTGCTCAAGTGCTGAGAGAGAAAGAACTGTATGCAAAGTTTAGTAAGTGTGAATTTTGGTTGCGAGAAGTGGCTTTTCTAGGTCATGTAGTTTCTGCTGAAGGAATTAGAGTGAATCCTCGAAAAGTTGAGGCAGTTCTGGGATGGAAGCCACCAAAATTAGTATCGGAAATTTAGAGTTTTCTGGGTTTGGCAGGCTATTACCGAAGGTTCATAGAAGGATTTTCTCTGATTGCTGCACCATTGACGAAACTGTTAAGGAAAAGGGTAGCATTTGTCTGGACTGAGAGTCAGCAAAAAGCTTTTGACCATTTGAAAAAGGTATTGACTGAAGCACCAGTGTTGATTCAACCGGAGTCTGGGAAGGACTTCACTGTGTACAGCGATGCGTCACATGTGGGGTTAGGATGTGTACTGATGCAAGAGGGTAAGGTGGTCGCTTATGCTTCGCGGCAGCTTAAGTCTCATGAAGCGAACTACCCTACGCACGACTTAGAGCTAGCAACAGTAATCTTCGCGTTGAAAATCTGGAGACATTACTTATATGGAGAAAAGTGTAGCATATACACGAACCATAAGAGCCTAAAGTATCTGTTAACTCAGAAGGAGTTAAACCTTAGACAACGAAGATGGGTAGAGTTGCTTAAGGATTACTACTGTTCGATTGGGTACCACCCAGGTAAGGCTAACGTGGTGGCTGATGCGTTGAGTCGAAGGGTTGTTTCTGATTTGAGAGCCTTGTTTGCATGTTTGAGTCTATTTGATGATGGAAGTCAGTTAGCAGAATTGCAAGTGAGGCCTATTTGGACTGAGTAGATTAAAGAAAAACAGTTGAAGGATAACTCGTTGGTACTTCGGTTTCAGCAAGTTGAGAAGGGTGAAAATGAGGATTTTGGACTGAATACTGAAGGAGTTTTATGCTTCCGAGGAAGAATTTGTGTTCCGAAGGACTCTGACTTGAGACAGTCAATATTGAAATAAAGCTCATTGGGGACTTTGTGCCATGCATCCTGGAGGGAATAAGTTGTATCACGACTTGCGAGAACTGTACTGGTGGTCTGGGCTTAAACGAGAAGTAACGGAGTTCGTGGGGAAATGTCTGACATGCCAGCAAGTGAAAGCTGAACATCAATTTCCTTCTGGATTACTGCAACCGGTGAAAATTCCATTGTAGAAGTGGGAGATAGTCACTATGGACTTTGTGAGTAGGCTACCTTTGACACCTACCAAGAAAGATTCTGTGTGGGTAGTGGTGGATAGGTTAACAAAATCTGCCCATTTCATACCAGTTCGTACTGATTACTCCCTGCAAAAGTTGGCTAGGTTGTATGTGCCAGAGATAGTGCGACTACATGGAGTGCCAGTGTCGATTATTTTCGACCGAGACCCTAGGTTTACATCTCGGTTCTGGAAGAAGTTGCAGGAGGCATTGGGTACACGTTTGGATTTCAATATTGCCTTTCACCCACAGACAGATGGACAATCAGAGAGGGTTATTCAGATTTTGGAGGATATGTTAAGGGGTTGTATCATTGATTTTCGTGGGAGTTGGGAGGACTACTTGCCATTGGTGAGTTTGCATACAATAACAGCTACCACGAAAGTATTCAGATGGCTCCATATGAGGCACTTTATGGGCGGAGATGTCGTACGCCTACATGTTGGATAGAGTTGGGTGAACGACAAGTGCTTGGACCGGAGTTGGTGGCAGAAACTGAAAGTAAGGTTAAGTTGATAAGATATCGATTAAAGGAGGCATCCGATAGACAGAAGTCGTATGCGGATCTAAAGCGTAAAGAGATAGAGTTCGCGATTGGGGATATGGTTTTCTTAAAGGTTTCACCTTGGAAGAAGATCTTGAGATTCAGCAAGAAAGGCAAATTGAGTCTGCGGTTTATAGGGCCTTATCGGGTTCTTAAGCAGGTAGGGCCAGTAGCGTATCAGTTAGAGTTACCACCAGAGTTAGACAGAATCCATGACGTCTTTCATGTGTCTATGTTAAGATGATATCGATCGGATCCCTCACATGTTGTGCCAGTAGAGGAGATTCAAGTAAGGACTGATTTGACCTTTGAGGAAGAACCCGTACAAATTTTAGATTGAAAGGTTAAAGTTCTAAGAAGGAAGTCGGTTCCGTTGGTAAAAGTACTGTGGCATAATCATGGAAGGGAAGAATCTACTTGGGAATCAGAAGAGACTATGCGTCAACAATACCCACAACTATTTGGATCAGGTAAATTTCGAGGCCGAATTTTCTTTAAGGCGGGTAGAGTTGTAACGCCCCAATTTTCGGGAATTCTGTGAATATTGGTAAAATTTCATGCTTTGATTTTTGTCATTTGTGAGTGAAATTATGAAATAGGTCCTATGTGAAAATGTTTGAAAATGCTATAGGCTAATTTGTAGTGGCCAAATAAATAGGAATGCAAAATAGGAGGATTTGCATGTCAAACCTCCCATTTTACATGAAGTGGCCGGCCAACATGTTGTTGGAAACAATATGTGCACTTGATATCCATAATTTATGGTACAAATTGATAAAAATTGATAATGGGTTAGGTAAATGTTCCATGATAATGGGTTAGGTAAATGTTCCATTATGGGCATTTCATGTCTCTTGTATTAAAGAATTAAATGGATGAAATATGAAATTTTATTAAAAGAAAAAGGGGTGAAAAGAACAAATTTTGTCCATCTTTGTTCATCATAGCCGAAAGTTAGAGAAGAGAAAGAAGAGGAGAAAGCTCTTGAATGTTCGGTCACTTGGGGAAGAAAATTGAAGGTAAGTTCATGGTAGTTGCTTCTATCTTGATGTTCATGAGTTCTCCTTAATTCTACCTTAACTCTTGAAGCATATTTTGGTTTTTGGTTGTGTTGTGAGCAGTTGGTCATGAATTGAAATGAAGGAAATGGTTGTTGTTACATGTTCTTTTGATGAAAAATGGAAGATAGGTGAAGTTGAGCCAAACAAATGAGCATGCATGTGCCTTAGATGCTAAAGGGAAAAATCGGCTAACATGTTGTGCTTTAAAATGCTTAAGTAAATTCATAGATATGTGATGATTGATTGGTGATATACATGTTTAAATAACATGCATGCAAGTTATGTGTGAAAGAGTGATTTGGCAATAAATCTGCTTGGGACAGCAGCAGTAACGTGAATTTGGAAAATCACCATAAATTGTGGGAGATGAGTTAGAAGCTGAATAAATTATGTAATTAAATCTTAATGAGTCTATTTTCAAATGAAATAAACGAGAACATATTTTGAATTTTGTACAATGAGAAATTTGATTTGTAATGAAGAGTGGTCAGATTAGTCAAACAGTGAAACATGGGCAACTTTAAGAAAAATCTGGTAGTGATTGGCTAAACCAAAAATTCTGAAAATTTTATGGATAGAAGATATATGAGTCTATTTTCAGGGAAAATTAACGGCACTTGATTTGGAGTTTCGTAGCTCCATTTATAAATGATTTAGTGACTGTTGCTCAGGAAGACAGCTTGTAGTGATATTATGATTATGTGGTAAACTTTGACAAAAATTTGTTAATGAGTTGCTTATTAATTTCTTATAAGCTTACTATGATCTGTAGGTGTGGTTGGCCGAATATTGTAAGGGGTTAATACGTAGTTCGTATTTGAATAGTTAGATTAACGTGTTAGTAATCCAATTGTAGGCAGTACGTGTGTGGATCTCGTCCGCATATCGTCGCAAACAGGTGTGTAACTAACACCCTCTTTCTTAGTCCAGATTGGCAAAAGTCGAAAGCCGAAATGCCGAAAACCAGTATTTTGTAGATTTGCGAGTGTGTGAATGCTCGTGAGGTAAATCGATTAATGTTTTTGGTAAGCTGAAATGTTTGGACTGCAAAGTGCATGATTTCTGTGCCCTCGATATTTTTGGGT
The DNA here is from genome assembly GCF_007990345.1 of Gossypium hirsutum. Taxonomy (NCBI): domain Eukaryota; kingdom Viridiplantae; phylum Streptophyta; class Magnoliopsida; order Malvales; family Malvaceae; genus Gossypium; species Gossypium hirsutum. The sequence goes on from NC_053436.1 coordinate 80,983,060, forward strand.
TTAATGGGCCAAAATTGGAATGATGGGCCAACGGGCCTAATTCGGTAAGAACCCTTGGTAGTGATTCTGTTAGTACGTGAAAGATAGGAATATGTATGAAATCCCTAAAATAGATAAATTACTGAAATACCTTTAAAAGTGGAAAATCTACAGTTTTACCCCTAGGAGATAAATTACCGAAATACCCCTAGGGTTAAATTGACCTAAATGCACGTTTGACTGTTGTTATTTACTGCATGCCATGTTGTTATTATCTGATGCATGGGACTGGGATATTGACGGAGGAAGTACTGAAAGTGGCTTGTCCACGTACTGGAGGCTTTGCCTCAATTTACTGTTAACTGAGCAGCAAGGCTGCAACTGTGGAGTATTGGGCTGGGTGGGTTGGGCTATTCCCCACATAGAGTGTATGGCTGGTACAGGTGGAGTGTAGTGGTTGGTGGGTTGAGTAGTCTCCCCAAATGTGCTTGCATATGTTTATTGATGTTGCATGTATTTTGAAATAGGCCTATGGGCCATACTGTTATTTGAATAAGGGGCTAAGGCCCAGTTTATTGTAATCTGAAAAGGGCTCTGGCCCAGTATCACTGTTACCTGAATGGGCTTAGGACCAATGGGCTTGAGCTGACTTGGGCTTTGAATGGGTTTTCCTTACACACTGAGTTTCCCCAAACTCACCCCTTCTTTAACCTTGCAGGTGAGCCTTGATGTGGGTGACTTGGAGCCGGAGGGGATTCAGAGTGGTCATGGTGAATACTTTTGGGTTTGAAAAAGAGACTGGTTTTCTTAAGTTATTTTTAATTACTATTTAATTTTTGGGTTGTAATAAGGCCATTTTAACTTTATTTTCTTCTTTGATTTTCTGGGATTATATTATTTTAAACAACTTTAAATTGATGGATACTAATTCAAATGGGCTAGACTTAAGGCGTGATTTCAAAACGATACTTGTTTTTTTTTAAAATAACACGACGTCACGAATATTCGATTTACCAAAGATAATCATCAAAGAAGTTTCAACTTGTTATAACCAAGTGTGGCAATGGATGTGGGCATGTCTAGGATTGGATCCAATCGGAGAGCTTGGTACTTAAGCAGCCTTCATGGCTCACCTCCTCTGTTATGGATACCTACCTGGTGCCCAGCTTCCATTCACTTGGTTAGTTTGACAAAAGTCAGCTTTTTAAAACACTAAAAAGGGAACACGGGTTTTTGACTTCAATGTGACACGTCGGATTCAGCCTTAACGTCTGGGCCGGTTTTGGGGTGCTACATTGTGAGTTGTACAGGTTCTTATTCGAACTCATGAGATATGAGTCTAGTTATGTTGCCCTGATGGTAAAAATGATACGAGTAAGTTCTAGCTATGAAAATGAGTAAGCTATGTTTATGATCATGTTGAAAGGGTACATGTATGTACTAAAAATTCATAAGTGATGAGCTCGACCGTAAGTCTCAACCGTGTGGAGGACACGAACTTAGCACATCAGCGTATGGCTTGGCCATGTGGTTCAATTGATTCACTAACGTCATAGTCAGAGAGTTACACGGCCTGAGGACACGGGCGTGTCCCTGTGCCCACACGGGCGTGTGACCTTGTGTCGTAGAAAAATTTTCTAAGTTGTCCTTAACTACTTTCAATGCATGTTTAGGGCTTCGTAGGCCCATGAATGGGACATTATGCATGTGTATGAAGAGTTTTGATACGAATGAAATTTTGTAGCCCGGTTTTTGCATGTTTGTGAATGATTAAGTTTGGTAATGCCTCATACCCTGTTCCGACGTCGGACACGGGTAAAGGGTGTTACACTTTCTTTTTGTCTTCTAACAAGCATACAAAGCTAAAGGCTTATTCATATTTTTAGCCCTCAAATTTTCGAAAAAATCAATTAAACTCCTCTAAAATTTTTGCCCCTATTGATCTCCTGATCTAACAAAGCTAGCCAAATACGCCTCTTGAATAACGTTGAAAGTTACAAGACCAATGTGGCCATTAGCAGCAACAAGAGAAATTATTCCATGGACCATTCCCACCACATCATATATGATCCCATCCAATTATTTTATGCCACATCAACCACTTTTGCTAACTCAAATTTAAAAGATTAAAAAATTCCCAAGTCAAACTCAATGTCTTCAAGTGTTTTTTTAACCTCAGTTTCAATTTCTCCTAATTTTTTTTCCTTCAAATTCAATTTCTTGAAGATTCTTTTCCTTATTTTTTCTTTTCTCTCACCATGTCTTCACTATTAGAAGAAAAAGATTTAGGGTTTTGGTAATTTTTCCATTTTTTTCCTTCTTTATCATCTTCTCACTGTTAGGAAAAAAGGATTTAGGGCTTCATTCTTTCTCAACATCAGCAATGGAAGAATTACAAGCTGAGCAAAAAACTGGAGGGATTACATAATTTGGTTTGTTCCTATTTTCGTTCATAACAATTTTTAATTATTTATTGGAAAAAAAACAAAATGTAAGTAAAATTGTGAAGAGCAACCCTTTTGACATTTCTATCAATATATATGCAGTGGGGAGTGACTAGCTTCTTGTTTCTCAAATCTTTTATCTTTGTCAATAGGGGTTTTACAGTTTATATAGCAGGTTAATTATCATTCTGGGTTTTTGCAATTTGATAAAAGAGAGATTGAAAGATAAGTGAACAGCAAGACTAGTGGATGATAATGAACAGAGAAAGGGAGAATAATGGTTTTTTTTCTTTCCCTTTATTGTTGTTGTTGAGAGCTTAGGGGTGGTTTTTTTTATTGGAAACATATGTTGGTATTGATTTGTCTAAATTTTAGAATTTACAATTGTTATTTTTGTTAATTATCATTAAAGCCAGAGAGAAATCCAACTTTCAAGTTTTCAACATGAAAAAGAAAAAATATTGTCATTTTACTTGAATTTGTTTTATTTAGGAATTGGGTGCTTGAATCATGTGATCGAAATTTTAGTCTCTATTTGGTTGATTAGAAAGTGAAAGAACAAGAAGAAGATGTAAGGTAACTAGAAATTTTTATAATTTTGTCTTTTAACACCTCTAAATGTTATCCCCAAAATGTAATTATATAGTTAAGGCTGAGCTTTTATGTAATGCTATCCCCAAAAGAGACTTAGTCTCATGGAATGTGATGATCTCTGGCTACAGCCGGAATGGGTATTCAAAAAAGACTCAAAGTTTATTCAAGACACTGACCTATTAGTGTTTACAGTTGAGTTTTTCAATTGCCCTAGCTATTATTTCGTCTTGCATTTCCCCTGATTCTCTTCATTTTGGTAAATCAATTCACTGCTTGGAGATAAAGGTAGGGCCTTCAAGCAATATTCTTATGGTTAATTCCCTCATGCACATGTACATTAATTTTGGGGACTTATCAACTACTTTAATGTTGTTTGACACAATTTTTACTGAAGAGGATATTGTAACACCCCTAACCCATAACCGACATCAAATTAGGGTTACGAGGCATTACCAGACAGACAGAACATTTCAGACCAATTCAGAATCACAGATAATATTTAATATCATTTCATAAGCAATCATCTCATAAGATGGTCTACAAGACCTAAAACATACGTTTAAGAATGGTTAGAGCTAAACCGAACACATTCATAAAATTTAGAACATAGAAAATTTTTCAATTCTGTTGAGGTCACACGCCCGTGTAACCAGGCCGTGTGCCTCACACGGGCATCAAACACACCCATGTGAACCAGCCTTGCCAAAATCGGGTAACCATACTGACTTTCACCCACGACCAATAGGCACGCCCGTGTGCTATGGCCGTGTGATACTTGGCTAGCTACTGACTTTAGCCTACGGCCATATGACACGCCCGAATCCCCTGATCGTGTGGCACCATGCAGGCTTGATTTAAACCAATTTGCCACCCCTTTTTGGGTCCAATCCTACAAGCAATAGTATACAACATTCATACCAAAATTTCCAACCAGTTCCATGCTTAAGAATGACCAAAACACATTAGAACTTAGCACATTACAAGCATACACCAAAACTATACATAAATTTATCATTTGTTAGCCAACTCCCATGGCATAATATATACACAACAAAACTTATATACATAGACCTTCTAGCCTATACATGCCATACTTTAAAATATGTACACTTTCAAAAGTACCAAAATGAGATCGATAGTGTGGTGACGATCCTCGACTATTCTCAAGCCTTCAGTAGCTACGATAACTATAAAACAGACAGTAAACACACAAAGTAAGCTACAAAGAGCTTAGTAAGCCAAATACAATTGGTCTAACTACTAAAGCATATAAGTACAATTCAACCATAAAGATTTATAGCCATTTCATAGAATAATTCATAAGCTTAATCGTGCTCCTTTGTTTGCATTTAGGTCATGCTTTATTTCCAAATTCCATACATATTTCCCAGAGACAGAGTCTTTCATATTCAGAATTCTAGTACGATTCATATGTACCTGTATAAGTTATACTCTATCATCAGACAGTTCAGAAATGATACAGATACTCGTAAACAAGTACAACGCCGACGTCCTGGACGTGGTCTTACATGTAATTCAATATCGATGCCTCTGTCCCCGGCAGGGTCTTACACAAAATCAGATACGATGCCGATGTCCCAGACATGGTCTTATACGTAAATCTCAATCGAGGCCTGTGTCCCAAATACGATCTTACACGATATCTCAGATAGATGTCAATATTCCTTTAGAAGTATACAGAGCTTTTAGGATACTAACAAATTATCAGACTTTACTCGAAAGATATTCATCAGGCTCTCAAGGCCATCCAATACAGATTACAATTTATATATGTGGAAATTAGTAAATTTAACATGTAATTTTAATTTAACTTACCTCGTACGGATTTCAGACGGACACGAGTCGACTATTCAACTACTTTGGACTTCCCTCGATCTAAGTCCGATTTTCTTTGTTCTTGATCTATTACAATGCAAATTCCACCATTCAATTATTCATTTCATTCAATTTAATCTATATACACACATTTAAGGCACTTTGCATTTTAGCCCTTACATTTTCACACTTTGACAATTTAGTCCATTTTCCGCAAAATCACAAATATGCAAAATTCACCAAGACTTTAGCTTAGCCGAATATACATGGCTTCCATACAAGTCCAAATAACACATTTAATTTATAATTTAGTCCCTCAAAACTCATTTTTACAATTTAGCCCAAATAGCTCATTTCATCAAATGAAGAACAAAACACGATAATCTCACATATATCTTTCACAATCCATATAAGAACACTACAAAGCTCATATAATCATCAATGGCACATTTTATAATCTTCAACAAAAACAGAAATTTAGACATGGGTTTTGAAGAACACAAAACAATGATCACCGAAACGTAGAAATTATCAAAAACTGAGTAAAATAAGCTCACCTATTAAAGCATGCACTAGCTGAACAGCAAAATGCTTCAATGGCTTCTTCTTTCTCTAATTTTTGGTTGAATAAGGTGAAAATGCATGGCCATTTTATGTTTATTTTATTTTATTACACTTTATAAGCCATATACCAACTTTACCCTTATTATTTACATGTAAAAACTCACTTGCTAATGTCCATATTTGTCCACCATTAAAACAAATGGTAAATTTGACATGCAAGGACCTTTATTTTAAAAGCCAAGCCAATTAGGTGCTTTAACATTTAGCACTCAACTTTTACACTTTATGCTATTTAATCCTTTTTCATAATTAAGCACAGAAACAGACAAATTTAATCACTGAAATTTCACAGACATAAATTCACATATCACAGACACAAAAAATACTATTAAAATGTTTTTTGAACTCAGATTTATGGTCCCGAAACCACTATTCCGACTAGGGTCAAAACTAGATTGTTGTAGATATTGCCTGTTGGAACACTATAATTGTTGGTTGTACAAATAAGGGCCATTTTCAAGAAGCTTTAGCAACATTTAGTTGGATGAAGCAGGTAATGGATGTTATGTGCGATTCTATCACCCTTGTGAATGTTATGTCAACTTCTGGAAATCTCTTGTTGATTTATGAAGGTAAATCCCTGCATGGCCTTGCCATTAAAACTTTTGTCGGATTAGAAACTGATGTCTATAAGAATTTGCTTCAAGAGACAACTCATAGAGCTGGGTTAAATCTTTGAGTATATACAACTATTTGATGTGGATTAAGCCATAATCGTACCTTTTCATGCATGGTTAAGCCCTGTTTCTTCCATGAGACTGAACACTTAAAAGCCAACATCAACTAAAGTGCCTGCCCTGCCAAGAAGAATGAGAACAGGAGCTCCGTTATTTTCAACCAAACCTAGGTTGGAAAGAACGAACCTTGGCAGTATGCGTCCCATTTCTATGGCACCACTAGTTAGAATAAGATCAGTTGTACCATTGGACTAACAATGTTTAACCATTTTGTTTTCAACTAGTTTGCCTTCGATTGGCTAAAGAAAGTGTACGAATTTGACGAGTATATGAATTGAATATGTTTTATAATTATTTCTTTTAATTTTTGTTTTGTATGTTCTTGAGCTAATATTGTTCTAGAATTGTTACCTATTGATTTGATGGTCTAGTGATTTCATTAATGAAATTATACGTTTTATCTTCCAAAAAAAAAAGGGAAAATAACTCATTGCAAAAAATCTTGATAAGATCCAAACATGGGATATAATAAATTAACATTAGAATATATAATATTTTAAATTTCATTATGAAACACCAAAAAAACATAGCTAAAGAATTTAACACTTAATAAAAGAACCTCAAATAAGGAAGTGCAAAAAAACATTTAGTCTAATATCAACTGTCATTAAGCACCAAATCTAGACTTTGTTGTAACAATATAACTTCACCATGATATATGTTTCTAACTTTCAATAAGACAATCCAAGGGTTTATCCTACATCATTGGAACAAATACAAAAAAAAAATTATATACAAAAATAAGTCATTGATAAAAGAATAAGCACTAATATGAAATAAACATATGATTAACAGTTAGGATCTAGATATCCTTGATTACGTGTAAGTGATTCATAAAATTAATTGATTAAAATAATTAAATTCAAAAAAGTAAATTTTAAAGGAGTTGTTTAACGAAAAAAATTCACTTGACTATTTGATGTAAAATCAAACATACTAAATAACTACAAATAAAATAAAAAATAAATACCTGACACGAATTTAGAGCTATTACACCAGTAGCTTGTTGCATACTATTATAATGTAAATTTGAACCACTTAAACACCAACTGCTACTTGGGGTCTTAAAAGAAAAACAAATAATTTTATTTATATGGCATTCTAAGAAAATATAGATATAACATAACTATCAGTTGTGGTTACCATGTTGAAAAATTTCACTGGATTTTGACATGGATGTGCATAGATATTGTTTACTACCATCATCATTGAAGGAATGACCTATAATACCAACAAAAAAAAAGAGTTAATAATGTATAACAACGATAAAAATAATTCTATAATAAAAATACTAGTAAAGCCAATGTGTACATCTAAGGATTCTCTGATTGTTGATTGTTTTCTTTTTTCTATATAAAATATAACATTTACTAAAATAAATATAATTAAAAAATAAATTTGCCACAAAGTGTAACTTTATAATCAAAATTACTTATTGGGTTTGTGCAACTGGGATGCTTTTGATTTTCTTTTCTAAAGGTGACATTTAAGTCTAGAATTATAGACCCCTTTCAGCTTAGCACATGGTGGATCTAAAATTGGAGAAGTTTTACTGTCACCCTCTTTTACAGCATGGTCATCATTGCTCGATAATTCTTCAATTATTGACATTTTTACGCTTTCAAAATTAAAAATAAAACAATTATCATTAACGTAAGAAAAAACATAAATCATTTAAAATTCTTGATTATATAGATACTTACTAGATCGAATGACTACTCTTGCATTTGTCTCATTCTCTTTGAGCTCATTATTCTTAGAGACACATAACTTTGTCAATTTTTTCTCAACTTCCATGTTGCCTTCATATAAAATCTTCTGAAAAAATTGTCTTGTTTTTTTTCATTTTCTTGACTTTTTATAATCAAATCATAAGCAATTCGAATCATACGATTATGAAATACAACTTCAGCCTCCATATTATACTGTTGTGAAGACACAGCAACATTACCACCATACATGTCTTTTTTATCATCTTTAGTCCATCTTCGAGAGATATACCGATCAGAAATTTTCTTAACATTTTTTACACTAAGAATCCGTAAAGTATGAGAGCAAAGATAGCCACAAAAAAGCAAACTTCTTGCAAGTACAATGAATCTTTATGGTAGGTATGTTAAAATGGACTATTCGAACTCTTAAACTTTTTTCATCCATTATTACTTAAAAAAGAATAAGTTGTACCATTTTGAGCAACTTCTCTCCATATAATGGAACACCATCATGAAATTCTTTCTCAAAGGACTTGAATATATCATGAGTACAAACTTTCGATGCATGAGACAAAATACCACAAATTTTAATTGCACACTTGAGCCATTTCTACACTAAAAATCCTTCTCAGCTTCGGAAAAATGCCATCTTGCCACTAAATTCTTGAATTCAAAATAAAAAAAATTCACTAAGAGAAGTAGTGGCTTTAGAAATACCATGCAAAATATTATTTGTAACCTCAGCCCTTTGAAAAGATTTAATCTGAGAAGAAAATATATTGATGCTAAAGTACTCCGTTTTTCACGACATTTGTACAAACCTTTCAACCATGAATGATCTTGAAGTTTATGATCATTTATCATTTTTTTCCAAGTCTTCTCAAATTCTATTTTGGATTCACAACTTGGATGCACTTATAAAACAAAGCATGGAAAGTAGTCTTTCCATTAAGATTACATAGATGTGAAGGGGCATTCTTAGAAATGTGTCATAAACATAATCTGTGACATGAATCAAGAAAGATTCCTCCTATTTCTTTGCTAATTGCATGATCCTGATCAGTCATTATAGTCTTTGGTGATTGACTACCCATTGATTGCAAGAAAGACTTGAACAACCATGTAAAGGAAGCAGCAGTTTCATCTAGTAAAAATGTACACCCAAACATTATTGTTTGTCGATGATGATTGATACCCACAAAAGGGAGTACATATTAGGTTATATCTATTGGTATAGTAAGTTGTATTAAAAACCACAACATTTCTGAAGCAATCATAATCAATTCTTGATCTACCATCTCTCCAAAAAAAGTTTGTCATTCGATTTTCTTGATCCACTTGAACTTTGTAAGAAAAAACATTGGATCTTCACTTACTTTAACCTTGAAATGGTTAAGTAAACTTTGACCATCTCTGGCTTCAATCATCATCATCTTTTGTTAGTTAATGTAATTATAACAATCTCATTTTCTAAACCCAACATTTTTAGTTCTACCTACTTCATTTAACATGTAATGTAACAACCCAATTTAGGGCCTAGTCGGAATAGTGGTCTCAGGACCACAAATTTGGTGTTCAATAAATTATTTTATTATTACTATTTTGGAGTTATTTCATGTTTATATAAGTGTATGAAAATTTTGGTGAGTTAATTTTGACGTTTGTGAGTCTAATTGCGAGAAAGGACTAAATCGCATAAAATGCAAAAGTCCTAAATTGATAGCTAAAAGTATCAAATAGCTAGAGAATAAAAATTGGAGGTCATTAAAGGGCAATTAGACCCTATTGTGATAGCTTGTCCAGCCATGGGAAGTAAAAATGTTGAAAAGTCAACATTAGGTAAGTTGATGAAATGATGGTGTTCCATTATTATAATAATGCCCTAAGCCTAGCTATTATCTTTTTCTTTCATTATTTCTTCTTTACCACTGATTTTTTAGCCATTTTTAGGGGTTTTAGCTTCAAAATTTTCAGCAACTCATTTCTCTTGCAAGTAAGTGATTTTTATGGCTTTTCTTGATTATTTTTGTACTTTTGAGACTCTTGAAGCATAAGCTTTCAAATGAGGGTACTATTTTGAAAAATGAATAAGATTTTAAGGCTTTTCCATGAAATTATTTGTAATTTTTTTGAGTTTTTATGGAAGAAAATGAGTCTTAGGTGTCTTATAACCAACTTTTGTGAAAGGTGTTAGCATGAAAACACCTAAAATGACTATTTTGCACAAGTTGTAAAATAGATGTTAAATATGTGAAATAGTGAGATTTTGGAGTTGCTATAAGAGTTAAAAGGGTTCTTCTAGGCTTAAGATGTGAAGAAATTTGATAAAAATCGATTTTCAGACTTAGGGGTAAAATGGTCATTCTACAAAAGTCTAGGGGCAAATTGGTCATCTTGTCCAATTATGAATTGTAGAGTGCCTAGATTTATAAAGTGACTAAATAAGTGCATTTTTCTATTATATATCAAGAAATACCGAATCTGAACCTAGATCGAGAGAAAGCCAAGCAAATCGACTAAATCGACTAGTCGCCACATTTTGTAATCTGAGGTAAGTTGTATGTAAATAATACAACTTCATTGCTTATATATGTTTTGAATTGTATTTGAATTATTATAGCATGAATTTCTTGATTTTGGAAATGAGTTAATATGATGAGAATAGAGATAATAGAGTTCCCGAATGAACCTCAGGAAATAAATCGGATATTCATGCCATGACATTTGGGTCACTTGTGTGAGCTAGCGTAAGACATCTCTCGGACATGCATTGGCCACATTATGAGAGCCAGTGTAAGACCATCTTTGGAACATGGCATCGGCATTGAGATGAGTGCTAGTGTAAGACATGTCTGGGACATGCATCAGCCTCGAGACATAAGCTAGTGTAAAACATGTCTGGGACATGCATCAGCTACGAGATGAGTCAGTGTAAGACCATGTCTGGGACATGGCATCAGCACAGATATACTAGAACTTGTGTAAGACCATATCTGGGACATGGCGTCGATGTATGACCCCATACTTGAGGCTAAATGAGTATCCAATAATGTTCTATATAGTTCAAAGGTGAACTTATGATTTGAAGTTAACTAAGAAAGTATAACTGTGATGTGAGTGGTACAAGTACCTATATGGTATGTATGAAAATATATGCTACATGAGGTGTAATGAATATTGATGAGTAAGTTTTGCTTATGCCACTTGTGTATTATGATACTTGTTGATGAATGCTAAAGATATGTTGTATATTTATTTATGTGCAACTTACTAAGCTTTAGGCTTACTCCCTCTCCTTTTCCATTTTCTTATAGTTTCGCCTATCTAGCTCAAGGATCAACGGAAGTCAGAGATATCACACTATCAATAGAGGGTTTCGGTATAGTTTGATTTATATTTTTGAATATGGCATGTATAGGGCTTAGACTTTGCTATTTTTGTGTCATTGAAAACTGGCCAAATGTGTTGGCTTGGGTTGGGAACCCTTCATTTTTTATTAAGCCTTAAATGATGGCTAATATTCATTTTGATTTATATGCAAAGATGTTATTTTCATAAAAGAGTACAATACACAAATGGAATGTTGTTTATTATGGTTGATTTGGTTACTTGGGATAGTCTTATCTTGATTGTGGTTGCTACTATGCAGGTTGTGTAAGTAAGGGTGGCAAATAGGCTTGGTATATAGCCTTAAATTGTCCACGCGGATAGACACACGTGTGTGTGTCTAGACCGTGTGTGACTCACAGTCTGCCCTATGGGCATGTGGTACGGCCTTGTGCCCCATGCATGTAAAAATTTCAAGTCAGTATGCATGATAGTAAACACACAGGCAGAGACACGGTCGTGTGTCTCAGCCGCGTGATGGACAGGGCCTAGCACACGAGCGTGTGCATTGGCCGTGTGATATTTTTGGGATGCTGACGTCAAAAATAGAATGCCCATGTTTTTGCACACGAGCTAGGTGTGTCATGGCCGTGTAAATGACATGGGCCAGGCATACGGGCGTGTGCCAGGCCGTGTGAAAACCCCTGTAGGTGTGCATTTAGAATTAATTCCACACAGTTAGAGGACACGAGCGTGTCCCTATATTACCTAGGCCGTGTGAGCCACACAGGCCATCAACACGACCATATTGAAATGGCCACACGGGCGTGTTGCCCCTCTATACGAGCGTGTGCCCTGTTTCAAAGTCAAATTTTCTATAGAGGTTTTACGGGGTTGATCCCGAATAGCTTTCAATGGTTGATTTGGGCTTGTAGACCCATAATAAGAAGTTTTATGTAGAAATTGAAAAAGTTCTAATTTGGATCAAGTCTCGGTGACTTGGGGAACGTTTGTGTGCATGAGATCGAGTTAAGTAATGCCTCGTATTTTGCTTCGACATGGGTTAAGGGTATGGAGTGTTACATGTAAGAGTAAACATCTATAGGATGTATACCAGCAATAACCATTGAATTAATGACATTAGCTTTAGGGACTGGAACTGATCAAGCTTACCTGAGTAGATGTCTTTTTGAAGGAGTTGCTAACTTCTGATTAGGCTCAGAAATAAAATGAGTGACTATCCATTGGTCATCTTGTACTGTAAAGCGGATCATTTTCGGACATCTAGTTCTTGTTTCCAATTTGTTATGCTTTTTTGTATCCGCAACATCTTCAAATTCTTTGAAACCTTGTTTGGAACAAAAAAAGTCTTTCGTGCGAATAATCTGTGCCAGAAAGATACCTATTTTTTCCTTTTTGAACACTAAAACCAATGCGACGACCATAATCTGTTTACAAATTATAAGTTTCATCTTCACTATTCACCAGAAGTCCCTTCAAATTAATATTATGAATTTCTATCCTTTCTATATAAGTAAAACTTTGAAAATTTTCCTCATCCATATCATGAAACATACCTACATCAAATTAATCATATAATTATATAGAACAATTACAGAATATAAAAAATTCAAATTATTCAAATCAGTTGTTAGGATTTTAACCCGATTAAGTAACGAACAAGAAAATAGCAGAATAAATTAAGAAATTGAACACACAAATTTAACGTGGAAAAACTCCTCCAAAAAGGATAAAAAACCACGGGCAAAGGTAATTTTACTATAATGGCAAAAGAACGAAGAGTACAAAAGATGGAGATAAAAACTAAACCCCGAAAACCCGAAAACAAATAACCCATAAAACGTAAACACAAAATTCTCTAAATGTGTTATGAGTTCTAATCTCTAATAGGTGTATTTTCTAAGATTGTAAAAGAGCCTATTTATCGGCTAAATTCATAGATCAAATAATAATAAAATAATCTAAACTAATCAGTGTTTGATTGAAACAAGTAAACAGAGTTTAACTGAAAGACTATTTTTCAAATTTGACTGAAAATAAGAGTCATATTTAACAAATCTCCACCTTGACTCATATTTTCCACAAGCCATCTTTTCCAAAGCCCGTCACAAGCCTATCTTGAACTATGCAGGGAATTAACCGAGTCGAATTGTACACTGCCAAATCAAAACTAACCCGGGTCTGATTTTCACGAACACAGTGCCCTAACTTTTCAAAACCTGCATCCAAAAGAGAGCCTCTCTTCAACGAAACAGTCATACCTTTTTCCCTCCTATGACCAAGTTGCCTCCGCTCCAAACAAGCTGACTTCAACTCCGTAACGGACGAGGGACGTCCGATTTCACTGGTCACTGTATAACCTTCCAGAATATAAAGGCTGCCGGTTCTTTTACCTTTTAACAAAATGAGAGCTCCACGAGATACTTTAATACCGCTCGACTCGATGTTGATTTTGCATCCTTTCAAGTCTAAAATACTTAAAGAGATGAGATTCTTTCATAAATTAGGTACATATCTGACATCTGAGAGTGTCCTAATCGTCCCATCTTGCATCTTAATTTTAACAGTACCAATACCAATTACCTTACTAGATGAATCGTTTCCCATGCGTACAACTCCACCTTCAATCGAACTGTATGTGGAGAACCATTCTCTATTGGGACACATGTGGAAAGAACATCCTAAATCAAAGATCCACTCGGACGTGAGCTTGGTGTTATCACTTGTTGACACTAACAAGAAATCATCCTCATTTTCATCGGCCAAATTAGCACCAGCTACATCTTCCTCGTTACTCTCAGCAGCTTTTTTATTTCGCAGTTTATAACAATCTACTTTGACGTGACCTAACTTTTACAGTAGCGACACCTTTTATCTCGTTTCTTTGATGCTACCAAAATGGAAGCTTGCCTATCTGTCTTGCTATCCAAATGAAGCTCATTGTCGAGTTTGTCTCTACTCAACAAATGACCCTTCACATCTTCGAACGAGAGTTTGTCTCCGCCATAAATCAGGGTCTCCCTGAAAGACTTGTATGAAGGGGGTAAAGAGCACAATAATAGCATAGCCTAATCTTCATCATCAATATGAACCTCAACATTCTTTAAATCATTTAGAAGAGTAATGAATTGACTGATGTGATCTCTAAGAAGCTCACATTTGTTCATGCGAAACGTAAATAGACGTTGTTTCAACACTAAACGATTAGCTAGAGACTTAGTCGCATAAAGAGTTTCTAACCTTTTCCACAAGGTGGATGAGGTTTTCTCCATCAATACCTCCTACAATACCATATTCGCGAGGCACAACTGGATTGCAGACAAAGCCTTTTCATCAAGCTCTTCCCATTATGTTTTATTTAGATTCTCAGACTTTTTCCCGGTAACAATCTTTTTCAAGCCTGATTGAACTAGAATTGTCATCATCCAAACTTGCCACAGATTGAAATTTGTCTCACCATCGAACTTCTCAATTTCAAACCTTGTTGTTGCCATCTCTGAACAGGCTGATCTATGAAAATTGAACTAACTCTGATACCACTTGTTAATTAATATTTTAACGTAATTAAGTAACGACCAAGAAAATAGCAGAATAAATTGAGAAATTGAACACACAAATTTAATATGGAAAAACCCCTCCAAATAAGATAAAAAACCACGGGCAAAGATAATTTTACTATAATGGCAAAAGAATGAAGAGTACAAAAGATGGAGATAAAAACTAAACCCCAAAAACCCGAAAACAAAGAACCCACAAAACATAAACACAAAATTCTCTAAATGTGTTATGAGTTCTAATCTATAATGGGTGTATTTTCTGAGGTTGTAAAAGAGCCTATTTATAGGCTAAATTCATAGATCAAATAATAATAAAATAATCTAAACTAATCAATGTTTGATTGAAACAAGTAAACAGAGTTTAACTGAAAGACTATTTTTCAAATTTGACTGAAAATAGGAGTCATATTTAACATCAGTAATGAGCATGGATGATGTGGTAAGAAGGATTCATAAAAAAATTTATTGTTCACTTAGACATTATGCAAAATTAAAAAAAAGTAAAAAAAGAGACGAAATTAGAAAAAAAATCTCGTTCACCTCAAACTCGAAAAAGACCTTACATTTTCTTCTTGTTCTTTCACTTTCTAATCAACTAAACAAAAACTAAAATTTCGATCACATATTCCAAACACCCAATTCCTAAATAAAACAAATTCCAACTATTATGATAAAAGAAAATTTAAACCAATACTATCTTTTTATTTTATAACAGTATTTAAAATTTCCTTTTTCTAAGTTGGTATTAGTATTAGTCAAATTGTTAAATTTATTTTAAAAATAAAAACTTAACTTACAAATTTGTAACTAAACCATACTCCATTTCCCGTCTTGGAACTTTTTTTTTTAATCAAAAGTGGTACGTAAACTACTTTTTTCCCAAATTGATGTCTTGTTTAGTCAAACTGCTAAATCTAGTTTGAAAAAAATGGCTTAACTCACAAATTAGTAATAAAGTTATATCCTTTTCCCCTAAGTTGATACCTATGGTCATAAGTGGTCTCTAAATTATTCTTCTGTTACTCATTTTACACCAAAATATTATATCCGTTACAAAAAATTTCATCCAATATAGACTGCAACATCATATAAATTTTAAATTTTTTTTCTTTTACATTATTTCTCTCTTTCTAGTTTTCCTTCTTTTATAATGTTTAATAATACCATCAATACTCAAAATTCGCCTCTTCATATTGAGGCACTAACTAATATTTTCCCGTCCAAATTTAAGCATGTAACAACTCATAACATGAGTATTTGTTTTATCGAGTCACCATAAAATAACAAGAAATATCTTCAAGTGATAGAAAATCAATTGCTTGAACATAAAACTAGGGACCAACTATTCTTCTAATTTCAGATTATTTACAAACGTGGTAGATAAGATCAAGTTTTGTAAATTATTTCTAATAAAAACCTTAAAAGAACACACAATAATTACATTCATGGACTGTCAACCCCCAACCAACAAAGTGATTGTTTTAATTCAAAAACTTGGGTGCATAGAGCAGCATTAGGTGATATCAATCATGAAGTACTTCTTCTTTTTCCCTTGACTCCTCCAACAACTTCATATCCTCTATACAAGGGTCTATAATTTCAAATCAGTCAAATCAATAACGAGCATGAATGGTGTAATAAGAATGCAATTAGAATGTAAAAAAATGACAACTTTTTTTAACAATTAAATTTTAGTGATAAAATGCCACTAGTAAATTTTAAAATTTAGACAAACCAATACCAACATATGTTTCCAGTAAAAAAAGAAAAAAGAAAACCCACCCCCAAGCTCTCAACAACAACAACAAAGGGAAAGGAAAAAGAAAACCATTATTCTCCCTTTCTCTGTTCATTGTCATCCACTGGTCTTATTGTTCACTTATCTTTCAATCTCTCTTTTATCAAATGGAAAAAATCCAGAATGATAATCAAACCACTATATAAAATGCAAAACCCTTATTGAAAAAGAGAAAAGATTTGAGATACAAGAAGCTAGTCACTCCCCACTGCATATATATTGACAGAAATTTCAAAAGGGTTGCTCTTCACAATTTTACTTAAATTTTTCTTTTTTTCCCAATAAATAAATAAAAATTGTTATGAACGAAAATAGGAACAAACTAGATTTTGTAATCTCTCCATTTTTTTGCTCAACCTGTAATCCTTTAATTGCTGATGTTGAGAAAGAATGAAGCCGCAAATCCTTTTTTCCTAATAGTGAGGAGACGATGAAGATAGAAAAAATTGGAAAAATCACCAAAACCCTAAGTCCTTTTCTTCTAATAGTGAAGTTGCAGTGAGAGAAAAGAAAAGAAAAAATCTGGAAAAAAAACTTCAAGAAATTGAATTTGACGGAAAAAAAATTAGGGGAAATTAAAACTGACCTTAAAAAAAAGCCTTTGAAGAAATTGAATCTAACTTGGAAATTTTTTAATGAGTTGGAAAAAGTGGTTGATGTGGCATAAAATAATTGGATGGGACCATATATGATGTGGTGAGAATGGTCCATGGAATAATTTCTCTTAGCAACAATGATGTGGTGCTCCATGTCAATGACAATTACTGATGTGGCACTGTCACATCAGATACCTCGTCAGAAAAATAAAATAAAATTATTTTTTTAAAAACAAACATTTATTTTTTTTACTAGAATGAACTTGGATATATGATTGATTGTTTAGTTTTATTCGTTTCAAAGCTTAATTTTTTTTAAAAATTAAAAAAAATATATTTTTAAATTTTTTTAAAAAAATTATAACTTTGTAAAACATTATTAAAATATATAATAATATTAAATAAATTTAAAAAGATTCAAAAAATTCAAAAATAATAATAATTAATAAATATCATTTAAAAGTTAAGTCCAAATTCACATTGAATCAGGACAACCATTTGTCAATATTCATTCAAAATTATTTTTCTAAATTACATAAAATTTTAAAAAACATTTAAAAATAGTTTTCTTTAAAAACTTGATATGAATCAATGTTTTAATTCTATTGGTACCTTCTAGGAAAAAATTAAATATATATTTTAGAAAATAAATAATATAAATAATTTTAATTTTATTAATTGTGCGTGTAAATTTATTTTTTAAATGTATAAATATGTCCAATTAAAAAATGTGTATCAATTATCTTATTATATTCACATTGAATCAGGACAATCATTTGTCAACATTCAATCAAAATTATTTTTCTAAATTACATAAAATTTAAAAAAACATTTAAAAATAGTTTTCTTTAAAAACTTGATATGAATCAATGTTTTAATTCTATTGGTACCTTCTAGGAAAAAATTAAATATATATTTTAGAAAATAAATAATATAAATAATTTTAATTTTATTAATTGTGCATGTAAATTTATTTTTTAAATGTATAAATATGTCCAATTAAAAAATGTGTATCAATTATCTTATTATATGTGTAGACTAAAAGGTGTATCAATTATTTTCTTACATGTGTAGCCTAAAAGGTCTAAATAATTGGATGTATTCGCACATTAAAAAAAAAACTTAATAAATTGTAGGTACAACTAAGAATAATGAGTATTCACTTTGTAAATTAATATTTTTTAGAATTTAAAAGTCTGTTGTACTAGCACGTATTTGTCTGCTTTTCTAGCAAGTTTTGGTTTCTAGGGTTTCTAGTGCGCTTGTTTTGGACTGTAGTATAGAAAGTGGCGGTAGAAGCATGGAGAATAACTTGGCTAATCTTACGTTGGAAGATGATGAGGATGAGATCTCAGCAGTTGGTAGCGATGTAGATAAGACAAAGGAGGTTTATGATTTGTGTTTGGTTGGGTGTTTTTTCACGGCAAGTGTAATTCATTTCCCGGTAATGAGAAGTACAATGGAAATTTTATGGCATTCCGTGAAGGGAGTACAAATATCATATTTGGGAGAAAAATAATTTTTGTTCCAATTTTTTCATAAAATGGATTTGGAAAGAGTGCAAAGTGGATCGCCATGGACTTTCAATAGTCATCTTTTGGTGTTGTATTTTATGGTAGATGAGGAGGATCCACTAAAAGTCCCATTATTATCTGTTTGCTTCTGGGTGCATGTCCATGATATGCCCCCATTATTCTTTTCTGAACGAGTAGCAAGATAATTGAGAGATTTTGTAGGGGGTTTATGGAGTATGATACAAAAATTTTGAAAAGGGTTTCAACAATTATATACGAATTCTGTATTGGTTGATGTTCAATGACCGCTAAAAAGAAAGAAGAGGCTCATATTCTCCTTGGGTATTTGTTCATAGTCAATTTCAAGTATGAATGGTTAACCCTATTTTACTTTTATTTTGGATGTCTGGGTCACAGTGATTCTTTCTGCAAAATAAGGATGGAGACTGAGACTGATGTTATGGAAATGAGATGAGATTTAACAATCCGTGCTCAATCAAGGAGGGCTCTGGCAATGAACAATATATGGATAAAAAGAGAAGGAGGAAAAGGGTGTGGAGGAGCAATGTCAGATATGGTTAATCTTGTGTTGGGGGTGAATTTGGAAGGAGAATCAAATGGTGGGTCGGGTCAAATAGAAATGGAACATGATTCTAGGGAGTGTCCTTTTGAGGGGGTGAAGGGAAGAAACGGCTACGATGAGAAGAAGATTCTCAAAATGGATCGAGAATAGATGACTCTAGGAAAAGAAGAGAAAGAATGATGGTAGTTAAACCTCATTATTTATCGGTGGCTGCCAAAGGGCAAGCCGACCGGTCGCAATGAAACTCCAAAGTTGGAATGTCTGTGGGTTGGGGAACCCACAGGCTGTTAGAAGACTTTGGCATACGCTGAAGACGTCTAATCCCCAACTGGTCTTCTTTATGGAGATAAAACTAAATGGTAAAAGAATGGAAGCAGTGAGGAGACGATGTGGTTTTGTTAATAGGATTGAGGTGGGAGCTGATGGTTCTCATGGAAGCCTCTGTTTAGCATGGAAAGAGGACCTAATTATCACTTTACATAGTTTCTCTATGAACCATATGGATGTGGAGGTAAAAGGGAAAGAGAAAGATGGGGGATTGGAAATTTACAAGTTTTTATGAAACCTCGTTTATTAGGAATAAGAGCGATTTGTGAAATGTTCTTAGGAATTTGGGGATTATCAAGATCTTCCACGGCTTGTGTACGGGGATTTTAATGAAATTATATATTTTTTTGAGAAAGTGAGGGTATTACAAGGGACAAACGGAGAATAGAGACGTTTCGGAAAGTTTGGAGAAGTATCGTTTATTGGATGTGGGCTATTCTGGGACATGGTTACTTGGGAGAGAGGGAATTCACAAAAAAAAAAATCAGGAACAATTGGATGGAGGTGTGGAAAATGATGGTTGGTTGGGTAGATTTCTAAATGCTAGTGTTTATCACATACCCCATTCTTTCTCTGATCATTGCCCACTTTTAGTTCATACGGATATTCAAGGAAATGTGAGGGTAATAAAAAATTCTGTTTCGAAGTTTAGTGCACAATGGAAAAGTCTTTTGAAGGAGAAATAAAACAAATTTGGGAATTGAGTAGGGGGATATATTTGCTAAGCTAGAGAGTCTTTGATTAGAACTAAGGAGTTGGGAAAGACAGATAAAGGAGAAATGACACAGTTTGAAAAAGTCTTTGACTAAGAAATTGGAGCAATTATTGGTCTCAGATCGGGATGATGGTAATTTGGCAGAACTTATTAATATAAGAGTTCATTTGAATTGGGAGATTGATAAGGATGAAGCTTTCTGAAAACAAAAAGCGAGAGTCAATTGGTTAAAGTAGGGGATAGAAACACGACTTATTTCTATAATTATGCTTCACAGCGCATGAAAAATAATATGGTTAAATGTTTGGAGTATGGAGATGGAAGGGGAACTAGGGAAGGTACGGAGATGGCAGAAATCGCAAGGGTTTTTTTTGAAGATTTATTTGCGGCAAAGGGGATGGGTGAGTTAACTTATATTTTGTCCAAGGTAGGGAGATGTATTACTGATGACTTGAATATGATGTTAACAGGGACATACACAGAGGAGGAAGTCTATACGGCCTTAAGGGATATGGGTCCAACTAAGGCACCAGATTTGGATGGCTTTTCGACATTATTCTATCAAAGATATTGGCATATTGTGGGACATGATTTAAGTCTCTATTTTTTGGGCATTTTAAATTATGGTAAGGAACTTGACCCTGTGAATGTTACAAACATTGTTCTCATACCAAAAAATCCCTCACCCCACTAATATAACGAATTTTAGACTCATCAGCTTATGTAATGTTTTATATAAGATAATTGCAAAAATGGTGGCCAATCGATTTCAAAAGACTTTTGATGTTTGCATTGATGGTCCTCAAAGTGTATTTATGCCAGGACGTCTGATTTCGGGTAATGTATTACTTGCATATGAGATTTTGCATAATTTCAGGAAAAAACGAGTTGGACGAAAGGGTTTTATGGCTTTAAAATTGGACATGGGCAAGGCGTATGATCGAGTTGAGTGGTGTTTCTAAGGGCAATGATGGAACAAAGGGGTTTTCCATAAGTCTTGGTAGATATTATGATGAAGTGTGCCTCGACAATCTTTTATTTTGTTAGTATTAATGGGATCATGGGAGAGTTCTTTTGGCCTTTTAGAGGACTACAACAAGGGGACCTTTTAAGTCCATTTCTATTTCTAATTTGCAGTGAGCGACTGTCTTCTCTAATAAGACTTGCGGTTAAAGAGGGCCTGACAAAAGGAGTAAAGGCAAGTAGGAATGGGCCTCAAATTTCACATCTACTCTTTGCAAATGATTGCGTTCTTTTTGGGAGGCTTCAGAGAGGGGTGTACATGTCATTAAATGGATTTTGGAAGAGTATGAAGTATGTTCCGGACAATGTATGAATTTTGGAAAATCTACGATTTTTTATAGTGCAAATACTTCTAATATGGTTAGGGTGCAACTATCAACGGAATTGAGAGTTCGCTGCTCAAATAACCCAGAGAGATACCTAGGCTTTCCTAATGTAGTTGGTAGAAATAAAAAAGCTTTGTATCAGGTTTTGAAGGATCTGATGAAAAGGAAAATTGATGGGTGGAATACAAGATTTCTCTCATAATGGGGTAAGGAGGTATTTATAAAGTTAGTACTTCAAGCCATACCGACGTTTCTATGGCCTGTTTCTTATTGCCGAAATCTTTGTGTGGGGAAATGGAAAGTATTGTGGCAAGATTTTTATGGCAGAAGGATCATGGGCGTCGGGGTATTCACTGGTGTGAATGGGGAAGAATATGCAATTTGAAAGAGGAAGAGGGTTTGAGTTTTTGAAGTTTTGAGAAATTTAATGTGGTTCTCGTAGCCAAACAAGGATGGAGACTTATTAATTATCCCAATTCTTTAATTGCTTGGGTTTTGAAAGTCAAATATTACCCTCGATCTGATTTTTTCACTGCTAGCTTAAGACATAGGGCGTTAGTATACTTGGAGAAGTATCTGGTCAGCGAAAAAGTTGCTATGTGATGGGATCAGATGGAGAGTGGGTACGAGAGATAGGATTTCAATTGATAATCATGCATGGATTCCTGGTTTAGATGATTATAAATTAAGGAATGGGGTTAGAAATGATAATTATATGCTTGTTGTTGATTTAATTGATAGTGAAAATAAAGAAAGGATGAGGGAGCCTATTTTGGATACCTTTTTGAGTATTGATGTAGATAGAATCTGAGCATTCCTTCGGCTAGTATTCATCATGAGGATGTGATGGTGTGGAGAGGCGAGCCTTCAAGGGACTTTTCTGTGTGAAGCGCCTACAAACTGGTATTTCTACCCCTACTTTTAATGAGATACAGACCAATGCTAGGGATTTCTATAGGAAGCTATGGGGCCTAAAGCTTTCGACTAAAATTAAAATTACAATTTGGTGAATTTCAAAGAATTATATTCCTACTTTAACAAATTTGTATTTTAAGAGACTTATGTTAAGTCTGATATGCCCGAGATGTGGTAATGTTGTTGAAAATTTGGACCATGTCTTTCGTGGTTGCCCTGTTACAATTTAAGTTTGGATGTTATTAGGGTTTCATGGAATTATGTCAAATTTTGACCAAGGATTTTTCAAATGGCTTACCTGGGTCTTTAGAGAATGTTTTGTTACCCAAAAGCGAGTATTTTGTGTTACACTATGGAGCCTGTAGCCAGATAGAAACAAGAAGGTGCACGAAAAAATCAATAAAATAGGTAGGGCGATTGCCACTTCTATATCTTGTTACATAAAAGAATTGGAAATTGAGGAGGTAAGGGAAGTAACCAAATGATGTGAGGAAAGAAAATGGGAACCTCCTGTAGGGGCGAGAATCAAAAAAACTTTGATGCGGCCTTTGATGAAGTGCATTCTAGATTGGGACCGGGAATCGTTGTTAGGAATGCTTTGGGTACAGTTTTGGTATCTCATTCGATTCTGCATGTTGCGGTTGGAACGATTTTTGTAGCCGAGGCCCTCGCGTGTTCATGGGCAATACAAATGGGCTTAGAAATGAGGTTAACCAAAGTAGTTATAGAAGGAGATTCAATTACAATCATCAAAAAATGCAACAAGAATATACACGATAGATCTGAAATAAGGGCCTATATTCGAAACATCTAACAGAAGATGAACAGTTTTACTTTTATTTAGCTTAAACATGCAAGTCATTTTGGAAATCAGTTAGCCTATCTTTTAGCAAAGGAGAGTTTGATATCTGGTGAAGGCTTTTCCCTGGAAGATGTTGTCCCGAGTTATACGATGAGGACGATGGAAGCTGAATAGGTGTGAGAGACGGACTGATGAGGATTGGAAGCAAGTTTTCCAGCCCTGGTGAAAGGAAAGAAAGGATGAGAACTCTTTTCTTGTGTTTTTTTTGGATATATGCAAAATGGGGGTTGGAAAAGGAAACTAAATGAAACTATCAGATTCTGAAATGACTAATGATGGGATAAAGACGGCTTTACTTTTCCTGTTTGGCTGGGCTAGGTAGTTTATTTTTTAATTGTTTGTTTTGGTTCTATGTTTCTTTTCTGGTTTTGGGCTCGGTGGCGTCATGCCAGATCATTTACATTGTGTTATCATTTTTCTTCTTTTAATAACAAAGCATGGTCTTTTATTCAAAAAAAAAACCTTTATACATAAACAAACAATTACTAAAATTCAAAATTTTTTTTATTTATATATTTTCTAAGCTATTTTTATACATCATAAAATGCACCAAAAGGATTAAAACATTGCTACACATCAATTTTTTCAATAAAATTAATTTTAATATTTTTTAAACTTTATATAATTTAAAAAAATAGTCTTGAATGAATCTAGACATATTATTGTTCGAATTCTAGACTTTAACTTTTAAATTGTTTTTATTAATTTTTAATTTTTTAAATTTTTTTTTTCAATTTTTAGATATTTTTATAAATTTTAATAATGTTTTACAAATTTTTAAAAAGCTAATATTTTTTTAAATTATTTTAAAAAATTAAGCTTTGAAACGAAGGAAACTAGACAACCATATGTCCAAATTTATTTTAGTAAAAAAACTTTAAATATTCCTTTTAATTTAAAAAATAATAATTTTTTTATTGACATGGCATGCCACATCAGCAACTATCATTGACATGGAGTACATCATCAGTGTCATTAATGGCCACATCAACACTACAATGGTCTACGTTAATCAAAGGGCCTATTTGGCCAAACCTGTTAATTCAGAAGCTCAGTTGGGTGCAAAAAGTTTAAAGGGACTTAGTTGATTTTTTTAAAAAAGTTGGATGGCCAAAAAACCCATTAAGCCAAAACTAAATCAAGATCTTTCATATTAGATCATTAAGAATAAAATTAGATACGAAATTGTACCTAAATCATCAATATCTTGAAATCTTTTGTGATTTAATCATCCAAATTAGCACACAAAGTATTTTAGAGAAAGTGGACTATAATATGTTTGGAAGTTATGAAGTTTTGGATCATATTTCTAATATATAACTTTTACGTATTAACCTTAATTTCTAATAAACCTATTAATTAGAAAATAGTTACTAGAGTAACTATACATATTTGTCCTATGCTTTATTTAATAACTAAAACCCGATAAACCTTAATCTTTTCAAATCACTTTTAATTCGAGCTGAGATTTTAGGATAGTAAATAATAGGCTTCAAATATAAAAAATCTTGTGTATAACAATTTGATAATCATTTGAGTTCGAGTTCTCAGTCGAAAACAACACCCAAATAAGCCATTAATTGAATATAAACAATCAATTAAGCAATCGAAAAATCAATTTCCATGTCAGCCCATCTGTTAACTTCGCCACATAGCACGCCAAGGTTGTGTCACATGACAAAATTTGGTATTTTCCCTTTAAAATATAGGTACATAAATGGTCACTAAAGCATTGCCATGTTTTATTTTGGCCAGTAATTTTTTTCTTTCTATTTTAGTCATTAAACTATACGAAATCAAATATTTTTTTCACCGAACATTACAATTGTAACACCCCAAACCCGGCCTAGATGTTATGGCCGAATCTAGAGTTATCACAAAGAAGGATTTTGAAAACAGAGTTATTTCGATTAAAGCTTTGTAATCTTTATTCGTTAAAAACTATTATTGAAAACATTATTTAAGCAATTCATTGTCAAAACATAATTTATGACGGAAATCTTAGAAATCGTTATATTTAATAACCCCGTTTGGATTTTCAAAAAATTGTTGTTATAGTAAAAACCATGTTTAGCCAACCGTCACAAATAAAAAGTCAAGTCAAAATCCAAATCCCAAAATAAATTCAAACAGTTCGGAAAGTCCATAAATTACAAAATTCCTAGAAAACAATCCATAATTAAATAAGTAAATATCATAATCTTAAGCAGTACGAACTCGTGGTCACTGCGAGGCTCTGTCACACTGATCCACCTAAGTTTGTGGATTACCTGAACAGAACAGACAAACAGATGTGAGTTTTTGTAAACTCAGTGTGTAACCCAACAAAATTAGACATGCTTTTCATACAGGTAACACATATACTATTGGTTCAGATTCATATTCGGACTTAAGTCCTTTACAGATACATATACAGATAACAGAATCAGATATGAAGAATCCTATCCCCCATCCTCTACACACCAACTCCGACCATCCCATCACATCATGTGAGGTTAAATGTAACACCCCTTAACACTAAACCGTCACTGGAACAGGGTTACGAGGCATTATCGGACATATCAAACAATTTACAAATAATTCTTAAATAAATAACAACATATTATAATATAATCATAAATTCATATAAATTTTTATACTGGTTGACTTCATTCATTTTTTTTTTAAATTCAATATAACCCCTTTATAAATATTTAACCTTCCCTACAAATTTCAAATTGCAACCAAACCAATTCCAATATTTCAATCAATGCATTTATATACTCTAATATACTTAAATCATTCTTGACATATTGACTTAACAACTTAATTAATGAAAACCCTATTATCATTTCTAATCAGCTTATAAAACTATTCAAACCATTTCAATTCAATACCAATGCCATAAACAATTTTTACTATTTCACTAATTTAATTATCAAAACACCAAATACCTTTCTTTACAACAAAATTTATATAACATACCAAAATAACCATTATAATTCCTATGTACATGCCACTTTCGCTTAAAGGAAGAAAACATCACCAAAATCCTGATGCTGGAGTCAGAATTGTTCAGATGCTAGATCAGGACAATGGACTCCTATCAACCTGCATACAGAAACAACCGTACGCTGAGTATTCCTTACTCAGTGGTATTACCATAATTCAAATTATAATAGCAATAAAGAATTATAATTACCAAGAATGTAACTATCCAATTTCTCAAATATCAATTCATTCTTAAACTTTCATTAATTAACAATAACAATACAATTTTTAGCTATTCTTCAATTTCCATCACATATCACATGTAACAATTTCAATCACTATATGAACATTAAGTTCATGCCTTTCATTTTCAAACTCAATTTCAATCCATAATTCAACTTTCTCATTTCTTTCAATATTTTCAATAATATAATCAATCAATTTATTTTAAATTTCTTATTTCAGTTGATCACCCTATTAACAAACCCGGACTTTGACGAATACACGAATTTCAATCTAAACACACCAGTATAGCACATTGTGCCTAAAACGGTACATAGTACCTGATCAGTATATGACACATAAGTGCTTGAAATGACATACGAGGTGCTTGAAATACGACACATAGAGGGCCTGATCGGCAAAGCCGATAAATCCCATACTCTTCTAAATCCTATGGCATGCCAATTATATTCGACTCAGCCTGACTAGTTAATAGGGTATTCCATATTACTTTTCAATTTCAATTTCATTCTCAATTTAATTACAACTCAATTCAATATACTTTTCCATTTCAGTCCACATACAATTCAGTTTCAATACATATTCATCATTCAACTCAATTTTTATTCAATTCAACAATAACACTTACCTTATAATTTACTTACCATATACATAAATTAATTTAACATTTAATAAATAAATAATTTGAATTATAGTAATACAAACCTGAATTTCGCAGTTACTCCTCGACGACCTTCTCCTTCCCCTTTTTGTGCTGATACATTGAATTCTTTATTAGCTATGTAAATTAAATAATTATACTATTAATTACAGCACTAATTTTACAATAATAATTGAATTTCTATTCAATTTCTTCCTTATTCTCAATTTGATCCTAACTAAGTTCACTTACTTTCCTAACTCAATCTATACTTTATTTCTATTCAAATTTTGACCAAACTCAAATTTAACTATTAAATTTTCAGCATAAATCCCTAATTTCAAATTTTTCTCAATTTAGTCCCTACAACACAAAACTTATAGTTTTTTTTACAATTTAACCCCTATACCAATTCTAACTTGAAATTCATTCAATTAAATCCCTAATTCAACAATTTGTCCAACATGAACCATGCTTAAAAACCTATAAACTTCCAAAACCTCAACTTATTTTCAACAAATTTTTGTTTTAAAGCTTTTAAATCATCAAAATTAAATAAAAAGGGCTTAATTGACTTACCAATCAAAGTTTTAAACCTTAAACCCTTAATTTTTCCTTTGTATTTTCTTTCTTTCTTTTTTTCGAATGCCTCTGTTTCTTTCCTCTTTGTTTTGCTTTTATTTCATTTTAGTTTATTTACTTTATGTTATAATAATATAATATATAATAATTATTTAATAACAAATATCTTTTAGCTTAAACTATAAGTAATTATATATTTATTTTACATTTGTACTTATAATTTTATTACAATTGTCATTATTTAATTTGTTTATCAAACAAAAATCTTATAATTTAATTATTTAATTAATAAATATCTTTAACTTAATAATAATAATTAAAAAATATCTATTTTTCAATTTAAATATAAATATTACAAATGTATATATTTTATTTATACACTTGTAATAAATCATCTCTATCCACTTGTCTTCATTTCATTTCATTATATAATATTTCATCATCACCCTACATTTGTCATGTTTTACTTTATTTATCCTATAAAAATCTCATAATATAATTAATATAAATTATAATTTAATAAATTAATAATAATAATACACTATAATAAATATCTATTTAATAACAAGTATAAATACTACAATTGTACACATATATTTTTGTACATTTGTACAATATCATCACCATCCATTTGGCAAAATTTTAATTTATTTATCATACAATTGTCTTTATTTTATTTATTTCCTATAATATAATATCTTAACTTTAATTAATATAATTTATAATGTTTTAATTAAATAATATTTTTATAATATAAATAAAAAAATCTAAGATTTTTCCATGTATTGCCGCCTCATCTTAAGCCATTGGCTTATTTACTTATTTAGTCCCTCTTATTTTCTTTTACTTTATAATTAAACTTTACATCTTATTCAATTTAGTCCTTTTCACTAATTACTCTAAATTAAGCTAAATTCACCTAATTTAAACTTAATTAAACACATCACTAGACTCATAAATATTTCTAATAATTATTTTTGAACTAGATTTACTAAGACGGAGGCCCGATATTACACTTTTTCGATGCCCGTGAATTTTGGTTCATTACATTAAAAACACCCACCCATCCCAACACACTACATAGTGTTATTACGACACATATAAGATAATTATGTAGTCATGCTGGCAGAGTATAGGCAAAGGTCGCCCTATAGAACACTTCCTCCATATATACAAAACCCACCCCAGTCACAGATACAGATATACAAATATAGTAATCCCATGCATAACATGCTCGTAAACAGATGTCATATAAAAATAATTAACAGAATACTCATACATGCATAATAGAGTCCAACTCAGAACAGAATATCAGATCTCACATAATTATAGAGTTTGGTTAGCTTTTACTAACCTACGGTAGGACCACAGTCAATCGGAATGACCCGTGCAAACCTAGGGAAAATTACAAAATTATGTACCCATATGCCCGTGGGGGCCCATATGCCCGTGTGGCCCATACGCCCAACTTGGCTTAGCCCGTGTGACCAACACGGCCACACTCACACCATTACACGACTGTGTCTTGTACACGACCATATTCTTGTCAAACACACGGTCATGTCTCGCACACGGCCAACCACACAGCTGGGCACACGCCCGTGTGGCATCGATAGAATGCACTTTTGGCTTTCGCCAAAGCTCAGTTTTTAGTGTTTCAGGTTCACACCTGGTACATTTTCGTAGCGAAACCACCTCCGAGACCACCAACACTTAAAAACAAAGTTCCCAATACCTTTAACAACCAATTTACGAGCCTAACACGATTTAACCAAATACACAAAAACTGACTCACCGCTCACCAAAAATAACCACAACCTCGAATCAAGTCGTTGAAGTTAAATTTTCTGCCTCACAAACTTCATCTAAACACAGATTTCTTCGATTAATCGCCAATTAATTGTTTCCAATTAACACGCTAATATCTCAAACTAACCGTAATGACAATAGATTTCGACTTCCCAAACCAAAAGAAGAACCCGACAATTCTAACAGCACGATCGAAAACAGATTCATGAACCGAATTGAAGAAGAAACAAAGCAAAGGTTTGCAGAGAAAGAGAAAAGAAATGTCAGAAAAGGGAAAACAGAAGAAATTTGACGTCAGATTCTTTTTGGAGGAGAGAGAAAATTTTTAACAAAAAGAAAAAAATAAAATATATCCTACATATTTTTTATTTTTCTCCCACTAACCCACTAACTCATAACTCCCTCAGACTTTTAGCTCAACCGAAACTCTATCAGTTAACTGAGCAGAAATTAACACCCATGTTAACGTAGGGATTCAAACACAAGACCCAACACACTAACTCTCTTACCACTCGAACCAGTAGGCTCATTCTGATATGAATTAACAGACAATTTTATGTAAGCCCACTCCACAAGGGTAAGGCTTGGATTAAAAAAAGAAGAAGCAAAATTTACTAAAGGTGAGCTTGAACCTAAGACCTCACACACAAAACCAAAACTCTTTTCTATTGAAGAAGGTACACACTTATGCTAGATATTTACAGAAACATAAATAAATTATTCAGGGTATTACAACTTTACCGCTTAAAAAAATTTTAACCTCTAAATTTAACTGATCAGAATAGATGAGGATACTACTGACACATCGAGTCCTCAGGTTCCCACGTGGTTCCTCGGTGCCATGATTCTGCCACAGAACCTTTACTAACGGAATGAACTTTCTCATCAGAACCTTAACACTCGATCCAAAATCTGAATCTGCTCCTCCTCAAAAGTCAAATCTGATCTAACCTCATCTCCTCAACAGAGACAATGTGAGATAGATCAGACCGATACCACCTCAACATCAAGACGTGAAACACATTATGGATACTGTCCAACTTCGGACATAACTCCAACTGATAAGCAACCGGTCACACACGCTTCAGAATCCGATACAGCCCAATAAACCTAGGGCTCAACTTATCCTTACGACCGAATCTCAGAACTTTCTTCTATGGAGAAACTTTAAGAAAAACGAAGTCTCCCACAGAGTACTCAATATCTCTACGCTTCAGAGCTGCATAAGACTTTTGTCTATCAGAAGCTGCCTTCAGACGATCCTGAATCAGTCTAACCTTATCTTCAGTCTTGGAAACCAACTTAGGACCCAAAACCCGACGCTTACCCAACTCAGTCCAACATAGCAGAGTACGACACTTACGACCATACAAAGCCTCATAAGGTGCTATCTGGGTGCTAGAATAGAAACTGTTATTATAGGCGAACTTAGCTAGCAGCAAGAAATCCTCCCAACTACCTTGAAAATCTATCACACAACTCCGAAGCATATCCTACAGTATCTAGATCACCCTCTCAGATTAACCATCGGTCTAAGGATGGAACGCAGTACTGAAGTCCAATCTCAAACCTAGAGCCTCGTGCAGTTTCTTCAAGAACCAAGAAATGAAGTGAGGATCTCTATAAGAAATTATCGAAACAAGAACCCCATGCAGCCTTACAATCTTTGAGATATATAACTTCGCTAACTTTTGCAGAGAGTAGTCCATCTGAACTGAAAGAAAATGAGCTGACTCGATCAATCGATCCACAATGACCCAAACAGAATCCTTCTTAGTGGGTGTCAAGAGCAACCCACTAACGAAGTATATCGTCACTCGTTCCTATTTACATAAAGGAATCTTAACAGGTTGTAACAAACACGAAGGCAACTAATGCTCAGCCTTAACTTGCTGACACCTCACACTTCAAACTCAGCCACTAGTACAGCCATGGAGATCCCGATATATCTTATTACCACCGGGATGCATAGCATAAAGAATACTATGGGCCTCCCTCAGAATCGACTATCTTAGATCAGAATCATTTGGCACACAAATATGACCTCAAAAACACAGAACCCTATCTTTATTCAACAGAAAATCAGAAATACTACCACTCTCAATCTGACGAAACTGCAAACTCAGAGCCTCATCCCCTAACTACTTATC
Source organism: Gossypium hirsutum (assembly GCF_007990345.1). Lineage (NCBI taxonomy): Eukaryota > Viridiplantae > Streptophyta > Magnoliopsida > Malvales > Malvaceae > Gossypium > Gossypium hirsutum. Next base: position 81,014,944 of record NC_053436.1, read on the forward strand.
CCGAATCTAATCAATCTAAGTCAGCTTAACTTATAACTTGGCTAACAGACTTCCATCATCAAACAGACTAAAGTAAGCGAACATTACTCTCAAATCAGTCATCACTCTACGAATGAGAGCATCGGCCACCACATTGGCCTATGATACATTATCGTGCAGTCATAATCTTTAAGCAGCTCAATCCAAGGACGCTGCCTAAGATTCATCTCCTTCTGAGTAAGGAGGTATTTGAGGCTCTTGTGGTCAGTGTAGCTGATACACCTATCACTATACAAATAATGCCTCTAAATCTTTAATGCAAAAACTAAAACAACCAAATCGAGATCATGTGTCAGATAATTTTCTTCATGTGTCTTAAACTAATGGGACACAGAAGTTACAACCTTAACATCTTGTATTAGTACACATCCCAAACCGACGTGCGATGCATCACTGTACACCATAGACTTTTTACCAGATTCAGGCTGTATCAGAACAGGAGTCTGAGTCAGAACAGACTTGAACTTCTCGAAGCTCGATTGTTGCACATCTGACCAAACAAAAGGAACACTTTTACTTAGAAGCTTAGTCAAAGGAGCTGCAATTAAAGAAAACCCTTCGATAAACCGCCAATAATATCCCGTAAGACTAAAAAAACTACAGATCTCAGATACATTCTTAGGTTGTTTCCAATTAAGCACAACCTCAATCTTTCTCGGATCAACTTAAATCCTTCAGCAGAAACCATATAACCTAGAAAAGTTACCTCGTGCAACCAAAAATCACACTTGCTCAACTTCGCGTAGAGCTGTTTCTCTTAGAGTATCCGAATCACTACTCTAAGATGCTTATCATGCTCATCCTTGATGTTAGAGTAAACCAAAATATCATCGATAAATACCACGGTGAACTAATCCAAATACGGCTAAAACACTCAGTTCATCAAATCCATGAATGCAGTCGAATAATTTGTCAAGCCAAAGGGCATAACTAAGAACTCGTAGTACCCATAGCGAGTCCTAAATACCGTCTTATGAATATCCACCTCCTTAACTCTAAGCTGATGATACCCAGATCGGAGATTTATTTCTGAGAACATTGAATCTTCTTGGAATTGATCAAATAAATTGTCGATCCTCAGAAGTGGATACTTATTCTTCACAGTCAATTTATTCAACTATCAGTAATAAATACACATCCTCATGGTCCCATATTTCTTCTTTACAAATGGCACCGGTGCCCCCCCATAAAGACACACTAGGGTGAATGAAACCAGGATCCAAAAGCTCATAAAGTTAAGCCTTAAGCTCTATAAGCTTCTTCAGTGACATACGGTAGGAAGCGATGGACACTGGAGCTGTACTGGATAGAAGCTCAATGTCGAACTCAACTTCTTGATTCGGAGGTAAACCCGATAACTCTTTAGGAAAGACATCCAGAAAATCTCTCACTGTTCTGATACCCCCGATAGAAGAGTCCCTAGAAACAAAAACATTGACGTAAGCCAAATACGCCTCACACCCTTTCTAAACCAATTTCTCAGCCACAAGAGCGGAGATCATATTGGATAGATAATCTTGATGCTCATCGATCGCAATCACCTCCTTATCATCCTCGATCCTCAGAACGACCCTCTTAGTTGCGCAATCTAAACTAACTCGATGCTCAACTAACCAGTCTATACCCATAATTAAGTCAAACTCTCTAAACGGAAGCTCCATCAAATTTTCCAAAAATACGATCCATTGCACTTCTAACAGAACGTTCCTATAAAGTTTATTAACCCGAACAGACTGCCTCAACGGACTTAGTACAGTAATCTCACTAAAAGTGCTCTTAACAGTAACTCCCAGGTTTTCAGAAACAGTACTAGCTACATAGGAGTGTGTAGAACCTATGTCTATCAAAATAGTATAAGGTATATCAAAAATAAAGAACATATCGGTAATAACATCAGGAGCATCTCTATCCTCTAGGCGTCGAGCAGCATAAATCAGCACAGGCTACCTCACCTTAGTTTGACTAGCACCTCTGCCCGGTGCTCTTTGTCCTCGCCTACACTGTTACCACTCCTAGCCGGTCTACGGCCCCTAGGTGGCTGCTAAATTACGTTTTGAGGTTGTACAGAACCCGGTCCTGAAGTTTGCATTTGATCAGCATGTTGTGGAAACTCTCAAATCTGATACTCTAACGACCCACACCTCAGAAAAGCCCCTAACCTCCTCCAACACTCAGCTGGATGGCACCTACCACAATCTCCATATGGCTGAAACTGAGTAGGGGCAATAGGAACCCCCATTCTAACCGGCCGATCAGGTCTAGCTCGTTTCTTAAGCCTTTGAATAAAACTAGAGGGCTCTGAATCCCTCTTATTCTTGCCTCTTTCTCGGTCCCTATTTTGGTGCTCCACACGCTTAACTTTCTCGGTGATCTTCGTCTTATCTACAAGAACAAAAAACTCGCGTTCCCTCTGTAGAGCAATCGGAACCCTCAAACTGTCCCTCAAACTGTTCTCAAAACAGACGCACTTCTCATACTCAAACGCCACCATGCCTCAAGTGAAGCGGCTCAACCTTAGAAACTCGACCTCATTCTTAGCCACAGGTCTATCACCTTGCATGAGATTCATAAACTCACACTTACGAGCATCAACGTAGCTCACACCCACATATTTCCCCTAGAAGGCAGTCTTAAAGAAATCCTAGTTTAGATGATCCGGTTAAGTACCCTCCTCAATCGGGAACCACCACTGATACGTCTCATTACGAAGAAAATAGATCATTAAGTTTCTGCTCAAGAGTACAATAAATATCGTTCATGAACCTCTCAGTAGCTTCCAAACAATACTCAGCCACAGTAGGGGCGACTTCAGTGACACCCCTAAACAACTTAGCTCCATTGAACCAGAGCTATTCAGTTACTGACCTATGCCCCCAGATCCAGAATGGGGTCCAACGACCCTATCCAAGACCTTCAACATGGCTTGGGACAATGCGTCGTCCCCAGTAGAATGACTTTGAGACCCAGTCTCAGTAGCAGGTGAAACCTGTGTCTCACTTGTGTCTAAGTTTCGCATACTGCCTAAAGAGGAAGACTCAGCTCGAGTCCCTCTGCGGTCTCTACTGCACCCACGAATACCACGACTGCGAGTTCCATGAGCGTTCATTGTAAATTCAAATTTTATTTACATTATAAAATTTTATGTACTAGTTCCAGTATTTATTAGTAGATATTTTATGCGCAAATTATCAGAAGTTCAGGAATGTTTTCAGAGGTTTCAATCTCTAACTAACTCAGTACAATTTCAGAAAGTACTAACTATAATGTTTTCAGAATATTCTATCTAATGTTCAGAAATACTTACAGGATCGATGCCAAAGACTCGGTGTACCACATACTTTCTCAAATTATCCAAATTATTTGAAAACTAATTCTTTTTGAAACACAAATTTTGGAAGTCAAAATTCACAGCCCGAGTTTTGTAACTTGGCTTTGATACCACTAAATATAATACCCCAAACCCGACCTAGACATTATGGCCTAATCTGGAAATATCACAAAGAAGGGTTTTGAAAACGAAATTCTTTCAATTAAAGCTTTGTAATCTTTATTCGTTAAAAACTATTTTTGAAAATGTTATTTAAGCAATTCATTGTCAAAACATAATTTATGGCGGAAGTCTTAAAAATCGCTATACTTAATAACCCCGTTCAGATTTTCAAAAAATCGTTGTTATAGTAAAAACCATGTTTAGCCAATCGTCGCAAATAAAAAGTCAAGTCAAAATCCAAATCCCAAAATAAATTCAAATAGTCCGGAGAGTCTATAAATTTCAAAAATCTCAGAAAATAATCCATAATTAAATAAGTAAATATCATAATCTTAAGCAGTACGAACTCGTGGTCACCACGAGGCTCCGCCACACTGATCCACCTAAGTCTATGGATTACCTGAACAGAACAGACAAACATATGTGAGTTTTTGTAAACTCAGTATGTAACCTAACAGAATTAGATATGCTTTTCATACAGATAACACATACACACTCAGGTTCAGATTCATATTCGAACTTAAGTCCTTTACAGATACAGATATAGATAACAGAATCAAATATGCAAAATCCTATCCCCCATCCTCTACACACCAAGTCCGACCATCCCATCACACCATGTGAGGTTAAAAACACCCACTCATCCCTACACACCACGTTGTGTTATTACGACACATATCAGATAATATGCAGCCATGCTGCCAGAGTATAGGTGAAGTTCGCCCTACATAACATTTCCTCCACATATATAAAACCTGCCTAAGTCACAGATATAGATATACAGATATAGTAATCCCATGCATAACATGCTCGTAAATAGGTGTCATATAAAAATATTATCAGAATAATCAGACATACATAACAGTGTCCAATTCAGAACAGAATATCAGATCTTACATAATTATAGGGTTTGGTTAGCTTTTACTGACCCTATGGTAGGCCTACAGTCGATCGGAACGACTTGTGTAACCCTAGGAAAAATTACAGAATTATGGACCCACATGCTCATGTGGGCCTACACGCCCGTGTTGCCCCACACGGCCTAGCCCAAACCCACACGTCCAACTTGGCCTAGCTCGTGTGACCCACATGGCCACACTCACACCATCACACTGTCGTATCTTGCATAGGCCATGCTCTCATCAAACATACGGCTATGTCTCGTATACGTCCAACCACACGGTCGAGCACACGCCCGTATGGAGTGTATAGAATGCACTTTTGGCTTTCGTCGAAGCTCAATTTTTTGTGTTTCGGGTACACACCTAGTACGTTTCACCGCGAAACCACCTCCGAGACCACTAATACCTAAAAACAGAGTACCGAATATCTTTAGCAACCAATTTAGGAGTCTAACACGATTTAACCAAATACACAAAAATCGACTCACTGCTCACTAAAAACAACCACAACCTCAGATTAAGCTGTTAAAGTGAAATTTTCTACCTCACAACCTTCACTTAAACACAAATTTCATCGATTAATCACCAATTAATAGTTGCCAATTAACATCGCTAATATCTCAAACCAACCGTAACGGCAATAGAGTTCTACTTACAAAACCAAAAAGAGAACCCGATAATTCCAACAACATGATTGAACAACTGATTCATGAACTGAATTAAAAAAGAAACAAAGTAGAGATTTGTAGAGAAGGAGAAAAGAAATGTCAGAAAGGGGAAAATAGAAGAAATTTGACTTCAGATTTTTTTGGAGGAGAGGGAAAATTTGTAACAAAAAGAAAAAAAAGACATCCCACATATAATTTGTTTTTCTCCTGCTAACTCATAACTTCCTCAGACTTTTAGCTCAACCAAAACTCTATCATTCAACTGAGTAAAAATTAACACCCACGCTAATGCAGGGATTCGAATACAAGACCTCCAACACACTAACTCTGTTACCACTTAACAGACAATTTTATGTAAGCCCACTCCACAAGGGTAAGGCTTGGATAAAAAAAATTGCTAAAGGTGAGACTTGAACCTAAGACCTCACACACACAACCAAAACTCTTAACCATTGAAGCAAATACACATTTGTGTCAAGTATTTACAGAAACAGAAATAAATTATTTAGGGCATTACAACAACCATTGTGAGCTTTTTTTATTTGTCTAATATCAAATTTAGCCCTCAATATTTACAAAATTTATCATTTTAGTTCAAATTCTAACAAAGTTAATAAATTTAGCTCTCACCTTTTACAAAATGACAAATTTTTGTTTTAAGAGTTTTGGGAATTAAAAAAAAACTGCCTTTAGCATGTAAATTATAAAGCTCAATTATTATCAAAATTAACTAATTTTCTTACATGATTTGGCCACACGACAATGTCTTTGAGCCACATGGCCGTGTGACCCTTGATTTCAGTTTTTGTCATATTTTTCTTTTTTTGTTTCAAATTAGTCCATATTCGTTTCTAAATTGATTTTAGGGTTCTGAATGCTTGATTTAAATCTCATTTTAGTGTCTATGCTATGAATAGTGAATGATTATTAATTTTTGATGATTAAATAAGTATTTTGGATTGTGATAATGTATTATCATCTTGTTGGCTATTGTAATATCTCGTAATCTTAATCCAAAAACAAAGACGGGTTAGAGGTGTTAAAATGAAGCACACTTTTATTCGTGTATCACTGACCCTAGTTGCATTATACAACCTTACTTTGAAGATTAAGAGTCTTTCTATTTCCAATTCAAGAACGGTTTGGGCTTGGTTGACATTTTGAAAAGATCGAGTTTGGCCTGTAAAAGGGCTTGGAGAAGAAGGTATAGTAAATACAAGTCAAGGTAGAGATTTATGGGGTGTGCCTCGCATTTATCGAGCAGCTTGCAGGCATTTAACAAATACAAAGGTGAAATAGGCACGACTTCACGATGCGGATGCCAAAGTCACGACGAGGGATGTCAAGACATCGTGATGACGTAACGAGTTCTCCAATTGGTGGAGAGGGTGACATCGTGACGAGCATGCATGAGACGTCACAACGACACGACATATTCCTCAAGTAATACAGCCGCGTTTTGACAGCCAAGCAAAACTTCTTCCAATCGAACTCTAATTACTTCTGAGATATTTTAGTCATTTTAGCCGTTTAAACTTAGCCTATTTAAAGGGGCCTTATATCCCTATTTCGAAAGGCAATTAAAAGATGTAGTACTATAAGGCTTTTCTTTTGGGGGTAAAAGATTTAGTCACAGATGAATTTTGGTAAGAGTTTTCATGGTAATTATGGAGAGAATTTTGTACCCATTTTGAGAGAATTCTACGAGAAATAGGTTTTTTTGGGGTTTGAGTTTGTATTCTTAGTATATTTAGGTTTATTTTCTCCATATTGTACTTTTGTTTGTTTACTCATTTAGTGAAAAGTTGAAACCTCCTTTGCCCAAGGTTTTTATCCTCGTTGGAGGAGTTTTCTACATAAAATTTGCATTAGATATTCTCCACAATTTTCTATTTCATTGTTTATCCGGGTCAATCCCAAACAAAACGTAAATAAAAAGCTATTATCTCTTTTCTACTACTAACTCTCTTGTTATTTCAATTGATTCTTCGAAAGTTTTTATTTTTCCTCATTTTTTCGATATCCATCTTTAATCATCTACAATGCATATTGTTTAAATATTATATTTATTTTCTATTGTTTTCATCTCTTTCCCTTTCGGTATATTAATTAAAAATTTAATTTTATTATAGTATTCATTCTAAAACAAGATAAATTTGAAATATTTTGATTTCAATTAAAATTATAAATTTAAATAAATTATTAAATATTTAATTCAAAGATTTATTATAATAAAAATATTGTAACATATTAAATACATCAATATTATTTTAATCTAATATGAATACATTTATAAATTATCATCACATTCCAAAAAAAAAAATTAATAAATCAAATATAATAATATAAATTTACAATTTATTTATTTATTTTTATGAAACTTTACAATAATTTTAATCAAATAACTTTCTTAGAATAACATCAATCATGGAATGATAAAATGAAAAACATATCAAAAGCTACTTTAAGCTCTAAATTTAGGAGGTTAATAAAGTAATAGTGCAACCGAACCCTACGAAGTTTTAGTCCCTGCCTTTTTAAAACCCTTGTTCCCCTCCGCCACCCTTCCTTCTTCTCAAGACCGTTTCTTCTCACGAATCCTCCAGACTTAAGACAATCTTCCTGAGTTATTAGAGGTATAATTTCACTGTTTTCAATTTTTTCAGTTCAATTATCCGTTGTAGAGGTAAGCGTTGAACGCGCTTTTTGCCGTTGATATTTTTCTTTTTATTAGGATTTTCCAATTTTTAATAATCCGGGATTAGCTCCTCCTATCACTTCTCGCTCATTTGCAAGGCTTCCATAGTGCTTCTAAGTGTTGTTGCCTCTTTCGATTCTTTTTTATTTATTTATTTATTAAATTTGAGATGAAATTAGCTATGAATTAAATTTGCAAACAACGAAAATGGAAATCCGGTGAAGTTATCTTGGACAAGATTTCAATCGTTTAATTACATTTGTTTTTTAGTTTTATCGTTTTTTGTCAATGAGCTTGATCTAAAATTTACCCTTTATGTTCCCTTTAGGGTTTTATGAATGTTTTGCGTTTCGGATGTTTAGGATTGATCTGAAACTTATTGTTTAATGTACCTTTTTCTGGGTTTATATGGGGAAACTAATTTATTATTAATCATGAGTGAACTTTAGTTATATATTTTGTTTCAAATAATTCAGCTTTAATTGAGATTCAATGGGTTCATATATTTAACTGTTGTTTTCTATCATGAGTGACAGTAACTTACACAATGCGATCTTCAGTTGAGTTTTTTTTTTTGAGATGCTGATATAATCAGTGCTGAGTTTTGAATAGTCTGGTGGAGGACAACCTACGAGGAGTATAAAATAATTGTTATTCAACATTTCTAGATAATATTTACTTTTTCACAGCCTTTATGTGGTTAATATTTTCTAAAATTACTTAACTAATTGCTTCTTTCTTCTTATAATGTAACAGGTTTATCCTAACAAATCTGTGAAGGTTTGAGAAAAAATAAACAACTTTTTTTAATGGCATCTAGAGTTTCATTAAAGACTAAAGGCAAAGGAGGGAAGGGGTCTAAGGGCTCGGATGATAAATCAACTACGCAGTGCTTGAAAGAGTGGAGCACATGGGCTATGAAGAAAGCCAAAGTGGTAACGCACTATGGCTTCATTCCTCTGGTGATCATTATCGGCATGAACTCTGAACCCAAGCCCCAACTTTATCAATTGCTAAGCCCTGTCTGATTCAGTTGCTTATTTCTTAACCACCCAGATCTTGGTTTAACTATGTAATTTGTTTGTTGCCTATCTGTCGAAACTACATGGTATTATGTTAGGCATATGCTTTATATGATGTTGACTGTTCTATTCTATGTGCTTGAGAATACATTTTATGTAATTCGAATCTTATTTGAGTTTCTCAATATTTTCTTTTACTTATTTCCAGCTTCATGACCTGTATATCTATGCTGCTGTGCCTATAACTTGGATAGTTAATCAAAGCTTGAGACGAAATGACTCTTTTCTCGTGTCATTCATATTTCATAGTCTTAGGGACGGGTTTCTTTCCATGTATGTATGATATAATGGTCAAAATGCTCAATTTGTTTCTATAGTTTTTGCACGTGGCATCGTATATTACAAGTATTCTTTAAATTAAGTTTTATAGCAGAACAGTTGGCTTTGGGAGAGAGTACCCTTTTTGAGATGGCTTTTACATTGAGGACACAGACTTATGTTTCAGATATTCAGTTAATGTGTCTTCCTTTTGATGGTTCGTTTTATTAGAATGGAGGTGTCTTAGCAACAGGGTTTTGATCTGATAAGAGTTGGTAAATATTGTCATCCTAACTCTATTCCCCAATTTGAGTTGTTTTAATATAATGCGGTTAGGGCATATTCTTAATGTTTTGGATTATTTTGAAAGATCATGTTTTAAATCTGACTTTGGAAAGTGATAAAACTGGCATATGCTGATCTTATTTCTCAGTGTTCCATGAATACTTTTGAACTAGGGGTTGAATTTCATTGTACTCTATTTTCAAAAAAAATTAGTAAATTGGTCTTTATATTTTAGATGAAAAATCAAATAAGTCTTTTTTATTAAAAAAATTATCTATTTTTATTTCTAAGTGTTGATGTGATTGAGGGAACAAGGAGGTAGACACTGTGTATCTCAAAAAAATCTTGCTAATAATAAAATTTTTAGAAAAATTATGTCTAGAATTAACGAGAACAAATGGTTATCCTTGATCTTTTTAACATAATTTTTTAAAGTTACAATGAATTGAAAATTAATTATCATAATCATTTAAATATTTAATAATTATTATGATGAATTATTATAAATATAAAAAAAAATGAAATATCAAATAACTAGAAAATAATGTAAAATTTAATGGAAGTGAAATCTTTTGTTTTAAGTTGTTTGCCTGCTAAGTGGACCAATATGGAGAAATAAGTTACAAATTTGCATGGGTGCTCAAATAATCAAATCCAACTTACATTAATTGAATTAATTAAATTGTATAATCTTTTAATCATTAATCAAATTAAAATATTTTAAAAAATATTAACCAAACTAAAATATTTCAATAATTCGGTTGGTTAACCTAACTAATCGAATTTATATATTTTTGTCTTTTGGTTAAATTAAGTATAAAACATATAAAAAATACAATTATAATGTTAATTTGTCTTGAAAGTTAATCGAATTAATTGAAATTTTAAGTCTTGAAACACTACATAAGTCTTGAAATTAATATATAATTAGAATGTAATAGTCTTTAATATTCTCTATTTGCATCCATTTCTTCTCTCCAAAAGATCTTCATTTGCATTATACCTACAAAATATGTGAAAAAATGAGCATATAATAGAAATATATGCATTTAAAAAATCAAATGATATAAACAAAGGAATCGATTTTAAGTTAACAAGAATAAAATAAAAAGCATACCCTTCAACTCATGAAAGCTCATGAATTTAGGGTAGGCTCTGATGCATTCCAAAAAAAAAAAAATCTAAAGATTGAAATGACTAAATAAGTTAATGTAGAAGTGATGTGGTAAAAAAATTAAAACTATTAAATTAAAAATAAATATATCATTTTCAATATTGTTAAACTCTTGGATTTGTTCTTTAATCTTCTTGGCGTCTTCTTTTGATAATGATTTCTAAATCCAATCTTGAGTACACATAAGAGCTTATACATTTTTAAGAGTTAAAGAACTCCTAAATTGATCAAGCACACGCCCCCGGTGCTAAATGTAGAATCTGAAGCAACCATAGAAATTAGTATAGCTAACACATCCCTGGCCATATTTGAAAGAGTGAGAAATCTAGGGCTATAAACTTTCCACCACAATAAAATATCAACATTTTCAAAAAAATTCTCATTAACCTCAACTAGAATCCAATTTAGACATTTTCTCCTCACCACCATTTTCTAATTCACACTTTTTATACAAAGCCTGCATATGCCTTTTTATTTTTTGTTGTGGTTTATCGAGAGAAACATGTGCTACCATACTTGATTGGCTACAAGCACTATGAAGTGGAGGCTTATACTCATCAAACAAATCATACAAAGCTTCCTTCAAACTTTCTCATCATTTTATAAGCTTTTCAAACATTAGATATTTCACTAAGTGCAAATTCAAGATATTTCAATTTCTGTCTAGGATCTAAAACACAAGCAACAAACACAAGCAAATTCATCTTATCAATATCACCCCAATATTTATCGTACTTGTCTTTCATCTTCATGGCCATAAAACTAAATTCAACATCAATATTTGATTGAGCATCTCGTAAAAGGATATCAATTTCACTAAGCTCATCAAAAAAATTATTGGATGTGACATATGAAGTGCCGAAAACACGCAAAGTGACTTCATAAAAGTGTTCCAAGAAATCCCTCAAGTTTCTAACACTAGCCCAATCATCCGCACTAGGCCAACTCTCCCCCCATTCAAGTTCAGCCCTAAAGTTTGTATCTTGCTCCTCAAATTTCTCAAAATTGTGAGTAGTGTTTAACATTAAGTAGGTCGTGTTCCACCTAGGACAAACATCAAGACACAACATCTTCTTACACTCTATCTTTTCCACCAAAACACACTTTTTAAACTTTTATAATATAGTTGGAGATTGCCTTACATATCTAACAACCCTCCTAATACGTTCAACAGATTTATTCGTTTCCTTTAAGCCTTCAACAATAATCAAATTCATAATGTGTTCCATGCATCTTATGTGAAGATATTTACCATTTTGAATTAAATCCCCTCGAGGGCTAAAGTTCTTTACCAAATAACCAATAGCAACATCATTTGAACTTACACTATCAACAAATAACCAATAGCAACGTCATTTGAACTTACACTATCAACAATAACAGTAAACAACTTATTGATCCCTAATTCAACAAGCATTTCTCAATCACCATCCTAATGGACTTGCCTTTATGACTAGATATTGGACAAAATTTTAAAATCTTTTTATTCAATTTCCAATTTTTATCAATATAATGAGCAGTTATACACAAATAATTAACTTTTTGCAAAGAAGTCCATATGTTAGTAGTTAAGCAAACCCTAGAACAAGAACTTTCCAAAAGTTCTTTTATCTTAGTCCTTTCATCTAAATAAAATTGATAAACATCCCTAGTCATAGTAACTCGTGAATGAATGAAACCTAGGACATGTCACGAACATAAATTTCCTAAAGCCTTCACTTTTAACAAACTTGAAAGGTAATTCATCAATCACAATCATTTGTGCCAACCCTTTCCTACATGCTTCTTGATCAAATCTCCAAGTTGAAAGATGCCTTTCCCCCATTTTAATTCTCTTACTAGGTAAAACTAGCTGTCCTTGGCTAGTGTCAACAATATTACTAGGATTTTTCTTATATGAATTGTTATGGAATTTTAATAACCTCGTACCATTTTTTTCCCATCATAACAAAATTCCTTTTCACAATAATTACCTTTAGTCTTACTTGCACTATTATTATTAATAATCTTAGTAAAGTGAGACCAAACTTCTAACCTTGGAGGGATGACTTTTCTTTTCCCAATAGTCTTTTTTTTGGCTTTAAGCTTTACGTATCGATTTTCCAGAATTTGTTGAAGTAGAAGGTGTAATAGTACTCTCTACAAATATTGGTTTGATGGACATTCTGTAAGAATAAAAATTATATAATAGATTAAAATACATTTATATACAATATATAAATGGATTAAAATGCATACACATTCTTGCTTGGTCAATTGGTAATGGCATTAGTATCCGTTGTTGGGAAGACTTTTAGATTTCGAAAGTTGGCCCTTTATTATCTAAAATCCCGACCCATTTTAACATCATCTTGCAATGCCTGCTTTGAGATATGGTGTTGCCTAATGGTGGTTGGAATTTTGATCTTCTCCGTATGTGGCTTCCTGAGGATATTATCAAACACATTGTTAGTATACCTCCCCCATACCCTGATTTAGGACTTGATAGGATTGTTTGGGCTAGAATGGCTTCAGGTACCTTCTCAGTTTGCCGTGCTTTCTAGTCTTTAAATGAGGCATCATGGGAACCTAAGGATGAACGTTGGAATCACATCTAGAAATATCAAGGACCACAATGTGTTAGATTTTTCCTCCGGCTAGCTTCCAAGCAGAGGATCCTTACAAATGTAGAATGTGTTCTTAGGGGGCTTACTAATAATAGTTGTTGTTCTTTGTGTGGACATGGCACTGAGGATATTATTCATGTTTTTCATGATTGCCCAACAGCTAAGAATGTTTGGATCCATGTGCTACTGCTAGATTAACAAAATAGGTTCTTTTTGAAACCTTTTAAATATTGGCTATATTCTAATCTTGGTTCTCATTTACTTTTGCAGGATTTTCTCACTTCTTGGTCAAGCCTATTCGACATAATTCTCTGGCGCATCTAGAATAATAAGAATTTGTTCATCTTCCAAAACATCACTTGGACGGTAGATGAAGTCCTTAAAGTTTCCCTTAGCTGGGCTCGACAATATGAAGCAACCCACAAAAACTCCTAAAACAGTAGGCATAAGCTGAATCTGAACCAAGCCTCGAACAGGACTCTTATTCACTTACACAGTGATGGAGTTGTGGCTACTTCATCCGGGACGCAACGATTAGTGGAGTGGTTCATGATTAACAAGAAAATTGGATATTGGGCTTTAACCATTTCTAGGGCCGCTACACACCCTTTGAAGCTGAACTATGGGGTATACTTGATGGGGTGCTCATTCTTCTCAACAAATGATTCAAAAAAGCTACAATTCAATTGGATAACCTTGAAGTAATTAAAGCACTGTTTGATGACTGGTTGGAAGATTCAGGTATTACAGTGCTTAGAAGGGTACGACGTCTCTTGAATGCTGAAGGTCAATGGTGGCTAAGGTACACACCTAGAGAACACAATTCAATTGCAGATCACTTAGCCAAGTTGGGGCTAGCTTAGAATTCAAGTCTTAATTACTTGATAGCATTCCTGATGCAGTCTTAGATTTACTCTAGCAAGATAAAGTCAGGAGTGGTTTTGGTTTTTTAACTTGATGTATTAGTTAGTCTTATTCACCAAAAAAAATGCTTACACGTTTATATACATTTACGTACATTTATAAAGAAATGTGTTAAGTGATTAAAATGGTCATATATTGGTCAACTTTGTAGCTTGGATATTTATGAGTTTTAAAATGATATTGATAATTCAGATTGAACCAGATCCATTCAAATTAATAAAAAAATGTATTCAAAGCTTGATTTATAATGATCCAAAGGATAACATAAAACCTTGTCACATCTACTAACTAGAATTAATAATTATAGTATGTTTTACCAAATTTAAAAAGTTAAATATTATTTTATCCTAATATTAAATATTATGTTATCCTAATATTAAATATTAATTACAATTTTTTTACCAAAAATCAACTTAACAGTAAAATTGAGAGTGAGTTATTGAAAATGTACACCTTTATAATATGACAAATTAATCTCTTTTTCCATCTTTCTCTAGAATTTCACCTTCTTCTTTAACAGCAGTGATCAAATTAACAAAAATAAAATAAAATGATCAAAATAGAAGCTACCTAATTTTTAAAGTGATTAACAAAATAGTTTACACTAAATAATTTTTTGTTTCTTTTACATGTAATTAAAAGAAGTTACAAATGTAAGCAACCAATTGGTCGACGACTCTTCAGGGTCTGGTTCATCTGGTTCAATCTGATTCAGCTGTTCAACATTCTCCACTAACCTTTCAAGTTTGTGTTTTGTTATGCAGCTATGAACATATCGACCTTTCAGGTTTGCTTTCGATCGAACTTGTGCTTGCAAACAAAGTGAAGTAATCAATGATGGAAACTAAACACTTTCTGCCTTTTTCCTAGCTTAATCTTGGATTACCTTGAGAATAATTCTCCCCACATTGATGAACTTTTCAGTCTTAATTGCATACAGTAAAAGCATTCATTCCATCAAGATGGTTGAAATATGTGAGATAGGCATGAAGCTATATCGTACAAAGTAGAAACATAGCTTAGCCACTGGTTTTAAGTAATCCATTCGACAAGAGAGACTGTTGTATTTTCTTATTATCCATTGGGATCTCGGATTTGCAACAACGTCAAGTACTTGTTGAAGAAAATCCCAATTGATATTCGTCATCATGGTAGTGTGTTCATCTTCTTCAAAATCAGGAAAATTAAACAAATTGTTAATGAATTTAGATGTAAGAGGTACCTATTGGGAGATGTGTCCATATTGTAGTAAACATGTAACTATTCTATATTGAACAATGAATAAATAAAGTTAATTTTGCATTTCACTATTATGTTTTTTTGTATTTATGCCTTTTATATTTTGCATGCATAGAAAAATTGTGAGAAACAAATATTAGCTCATTGATTGTCTAAGTTCAAACTGAAGATAAGTGGCATTGTAAAGAACATTTACATTGCGAGAAAAACAACTTACTTCAGTAGATAATCTAAATGAGTCTGTAATCCCATAAAAGAATCAAAGTGAGCATTTGATTCAAATACTGAGAAATATTATTATGTTGTCTACAATTTAAATTAGGGAGATGACTACTTTTGGCTATTAGAGCAGTTGACTCCATGAGTATAGACATAGATGTATTCATTGGTAGAATGATACATTGGACTGGAGTCAAGGTGAATTAATTCTAAATTCGTTTGTGAATTAATTCACTTGTGACGTTCATGGTGTGATTTACCTAAATCCTGAGTTAGTTATTAACTATGTGTATGCAACTCATGTGCTTTGATATAAGTGGAGGCTTATGCTCTAAAGATGATTGAGCCCATAACTGGTATGTTGGGTACATGACTTGTATATGGCATGGCTTTACTAGCAACAGTGGAATTCATAGCTCAATTAAAGAGTTAATGATATCCTCTCATTGGTATTGTGTGAATTGATAAATATGGAACGTGGCCACGGGTTACTTATTTTTGAAAGAGTAATTTATCACAGTCATTTGTTGACAGTGATCAAATTAATCATTAAGAAGACACAGTGGTAACAACGAGATAAAATATGACTGTATTGAGTGAACGGATTTAACTCAAAGGAATCAAGGATATCATATGAGGGTAACACACACATGACGAGGTCATTGGACAAAGTAGTTGGATGAATTGCTTTCTTCAAAGAGTATACAATAAGGAGTTTTCAATTATGGCACTTCTTATGGACTGACTCCATGATTAAGTAATTGCGAATTATCGGAACGATGCTTCTGGAAATAATTGCAATCACTAGAGCCTAATTGTATATGTCTGATTGGTCCCTCTGCTAGTTCAACAAAAGTTCGATCGGAATGCCTTTGAATCAAAAGAAAATTCTACGACTTTGGGAATAATTTAGTTGAGTCGATTTATTTGATGTAGAATTAAATTAGGTCATCGTGAGAATTGTTCAACCAGAGAATTTGATTAAATAATTTTCTTGGAAAATCTAAGTGATTTTTTTAAAAAATTAATTTTGATCAAGTAAAATTAAATGAATTAATATGATATTTTGGGAAGTTAATTTTCAAGTCAGGCAATTGCCTCAATGGGTAATTGAACTTGAAAATTGAACCTGAGATCATAAATTGGACCCAGGAGCCGAAACCGAGACCAAAACCCAAAAACTGGTCAAACCTGGCTCGGTATGTGAAATCGGGCCGACGGTCCAATCAGTGGCTGGACCAAACTGAACTAAACTGGCAGCAGCTGAACCCGCTTAGGGTGCCGTTAGGGTGTCGCACTTGCATCACTGGACACGGCAGTACCGATGGCTACCATATTAGCGTCCCGGTGGCCGGTGGCGGTTGGTCATCGGTGGTTGAGTAGTGGAAGAGTTACACTCCTACTGGAATTCTAATGGAAAATTTGATTTCAGATTAATTATTCCAAAAATAATATTATTTTAATAGTTTAATATTAAATTTAATTTAATACTTATCTTAATAGTATTTTATTAATTTAATATTAAAGTGATTATCTTAATGTTAAATTAAATTTAATGTTTATCTTGTAGATAAAAATTTTATTATTTTAATAAGCTTTAGTATTCAATTTAATCTAATATTTATCAAGATAATATTAGGTTAAATTTAATATTAAAGTGATTAAGTTTAATCATAATTGAACTCTCTAAACTCTCCCCATATAAAGAGAGCATTGGGTCATTATTTTACACACACTTGAATTCAAAAGAGAGTTGTAGAGAGAAAATTCTCTAAAGAGATTATTCCAAAAAAATTCTAAAGATATTTTTTTGATTTACAACTTGACCCAAAAGTTTAGAGAAATTACAAAATTACCCCACTGGTAATTTTTGTATTTTTTATTCGAAGCGAGCCCACAGTCGGCAGATATGAGCTTGAGGATAGTTGAGAAGGCTACTCGATCTAAGTGCTTATCCTAGATGAATCGAAAAGTTACAATTTTGATTAAGTGTTTATTAATTTAGATATCACAACCAAGATATTGTTTTTGAAAAAAAATTTAAAAAATTGGTTTTTCCCTAAATTTATTTTTGGCTGCACTTTTCAAACCTGTTTTCCAATAATTTTTATCAGAGTAAGGTTGTGTGCTATTTATAAGTATAAACAGATAATCAAAACAAAATTCTCTTCTTCTTGAATGATTTGATTACATAGAAAGTGACATTCTTTAGATCTTGTGCTTGTTTTGAGTTATATTTGGGAATGGATGCTATATTATATATTTGTTATATAATTGTTTTTATTTTCGAGGTTGTGGTTATTAGGAAAAAGACTATGGACTATCATCTCCACGTAGGGCTATATTTTTTTAAAATTCATAGAATTCTTGTGAGCCGGAAATGGACATAGGGCTTAAATATAAGTTTTCCAAAAGGAGTCCATGACGATGAAAAGATGTGATGGCGGTTGAAGACCCAAAGAATTTCTTATGGTGAAAAATTATGTAATTTTATTTTTCCATTTATTTTCTAGAAATATAACCATGGAAACTTTAGCTGAAAATTTTATTTTAATTACCTATCTCCTTATATATCTGTTTCATAATTGTTTATAATATTATGTAATGTTATAATTGTGATATATATTTATATGAGATGATCTATAGTTAATTGATTAAAATAATAAGTGTGGTAATGAGAAAATACATGTGTTGTATTGTTCTATTTACATTTTTAGGTTATTCGATAATTGTGAGAAGTGTGGTAATGAGAAGGTGCATGTCTAAGATTGGCTCTGGCTAGGAAAGACTTGGTTTTTAAGCAGTCAAATTTGACTCACCTAGTAACACCCCTAGCCCATATCCGACGCCAGAACAGGGTTACGGAGCATTACTGGACTTATAAATCAAACAATCATACATTTCATATTCAATTCTCATTCCAAAAAAAGAACTTTTCAAAACCAATCGTATAGTTCCTAATATGAGCCCTGGAGGCCCAAAATAGACATTAAAAGTAGTTCAGGACTAAACCAAGTACCTAAGAAATTTTTAGAAAAACATGAAAAATTTTTAAAGTGCAGCGGACACACGCCCGTGTGGCTAGGCCGTGTCTCTCACACAGCAAAGGGACACGCCCATGTCTTAGGCCGTGTGGGCATTTGAAATGGGATCATATGGCCGTGTCTGACCCCGTGTAACTCACTAACTTGGGTCACATGGCCAACCCACATGCCCATGTGCCAGGCCATGTGCTAGGCTGTGTGAAAACTGGAGATTATACTGACTTGTACCATACAGCCAAGCCACACACCCATGTGTTAGGTTGTGTGAAGCTGCTAACTTGATTTCTATAGAAGTATCAGGGGACACAAGACCGTGTCACCTGGCTGTGTGTCACATACGGCTGAGAGACACGCCCGTGTCTCTACACGTGTGGACAAAAAGAGGTCATTTTCCAAGCCCTATTCTTCATCGACATTGGTACCAACCTATACACATCAATTCGCACATAACCATGGCATAAATAGGCACTCTGTAACACCCAAACCCGGCCTAGATGTTATGGCCGAATCTGGCGTGTCACATTGAAGTGTTATTCGAAAACCATATTTCCTTTGAAAACCCTTCTTACCATTTAAAACCTCTAGCCATTTTAAAACTTGTGAAAACCTCTGTTTACGTTGGTTTATTTTGCAGGTTCACTGGAAAGTTATTCCTATTTAAAACGGTGTTTGTTGTGGAAGCTTAATTTAGAGTAGTCGATTTACGAAATCATGATGTTTAAAAGTTTAGTTGTGAAAACGTAGTGTTTTAAAAATAGTTATTGTTTTGGAAAATTGCGATCTACTTCTAACAAATATCAAACATAGTAAATAAAATCCCAAAAGTTTAAAATAAAAACCAGAGAGGCCTTATTACAAACCAAACCAAAATTAAAGTACTTAGGAGAAAATAAACGTAGTAGATAACAAAAGCAACTGTGTAGCCATCTTCGAGTCCCTCGCAGTGTCGATCCTCCTAATACTGGGGATTACCTGCATTGTTAAAAATGGGGTGAGTTTACAAAATCTCAGTGTGTAATCCCCTAGCATCCAAACAGTCAGTCAAAAATAGAATTTAGAACCAATTTGGGCTGAGCCCTATTCAGTAACAAAACAGTCCAATTCAGAATATATATGGGCCAAAGCCCGATTCATTAGCTTTTGGGTTTCGACCCATCATAGTATCAATTGGGCCTAGCCCATCTCAGAATCAATATCAGTTGGGCCTGGCCCATATCAAAACCAATATCAGTTGGGCCTTGCCCAATTCAATTTCCAACCTATAGGAATAATGCATGATAACCCATCCAACCCTACACTTGCCTCCGTCCAACCCTGCACTACCTGTGGGGAATAAATCACCTACGCCATCCTACAACTTACAGTGTTAGCACCGATTGCGACACTAACTAGAGTCGCAGTAAAGCTGCTAATATCAGAATATGTGGCACAGCCACCAATACGGTTTCTTCCTCTATAACAATATCCCAATCCCAAGTAGTATGTCATGTATGCAGGATGCCATGCATAAAATCAGTCATACAAATCACAGACAAATCAGTCATTTACACTTGAGGGGCAAAACAGTCACTATACCCTTTAGGGGTATTTTGGTTATTTCACTAATTTTTGGGTCCCAGTACAGATTATGACCTCATAGATGGTCTGTCGTCGCCTCGAGCGACTCAAGTAACCGAGATGGTCAAAACGATGTAAGTAGGCCTAAGGCCCATTACTCGACCCAAGTAAGCCCACACGTTCGTGTGGCCCATTTAGCCCAATTTCAGTCACGACTATGTGAACACCATAGCCCAGTTCATAATTTGTCACTTACCGTAGATTTTATATCTGTGTAAGGCCCACGAGCCTGTTTTGGCCCATCAAGGCCTAGAACAGCCTCAATACACGAGAACAC
This sequence comes from Gossypium hirsutum, assembly GCF_007990345.1. NCBI lineage: Eukaryota > Viridiplantae > Streptophyta > Magnoliopsida > Malvales > Malvaceae > Gossypium > Gossypium hirsutum. Next base: position 81,035,466 of record NC_053436.1, read on the forward strand.
TCGTGGTGGCCTCTATAGTCTATCGCCCTTGATCTGTGGGCTTGGCGTACCATATGAGAAATCGCACGCTCGTGAGGCCTCAAATGCCGAAGTTTCAGCTTTTTGGCTTTTGTCGATTTCTAACAAAGAGGGGCGTGAGTACACATCTGATTGCGAAACTTTGTGAAAATCCTTCAAGCAACAACCTACATCATTCATGGTATTTAATTAATCTATTGACAACAAGGGTCAATACCCACTTACTATCACTTAAGGAGAAACAGATCACATTTGGCCTAAGCCCCAAGGTAAAATATGGCATCGCATTTACCTTAGTGGGAGAGAGGTTCGATTGCTACCCAAACACCAGCGCTTCTTCACTCCACTGGAACTCTATTGATTTGTCAGAACCTTGCCAAACCGTAACCACAACACCAATAGTAGACACAAAAGCAAACGCCCAACACCACAAAGCAGGAAAATTGATAGAAGGTTAAAAAAAGGAAAGTGAATCAATTGGTTAGGAGAAAACCGAAGGAAATGAAATATAGAGGCAGAAGAAAACTATATTCGGCCAAGAACCAAAAGGGATATTGAGAGGAGAAGAAAGGTAATTGAAGAATGTAGTTGACTTGATTGTGAGAAAAGAGAAATAAAAGTTTGGCTAATCAAGGAACAACAAACCAAGGAAGATAATATTGGGAGCGAGAGGGAGAATAAATCGTTCAAGCGAATGCACTTAAAAGGTAATAGAGAAGTAAAGAGTCACACAAAACTACCCAAATGGTCACACTTGAATTCGGCTACACTTGCAAAAGGAGAAAAGAAAGGTACCAATTCGGCACTAAATGCCCCAAAACCGCTCTCCAATTGCCGAAAATGCACACCAAGGGACCCCTTAGCCGAATTTACACACACTAATTCCCTATTTGGCTGCAACACTCTCCAAGTTTGAAATTCCTTGATTTTCTACACCCAATTCTCTTCTATGTCCATAACAACCATTATCATATCCCTTGATTTTCTCCCCTTGACCAAATCCACAACCACCTCAAAAGAGTTTTAATCTAACTCTACCTCTCTTACCTCATAGGAATAAAATAAATGTACATTGCAAATCATGGGATTCGAACTCAAGACCCCTTTCCACCATAATGACGCCACAACCGCTAGACTACATGCTTCCTTGTGATAAATTTTAACCACTAATATTTATAAGGCATACAAGCTAAAACCAAGGTTCACTTAAGGGAAAAACTAAAATTTTGTTAAAGCCTAGATTTGAACCTAGGACTTCTCAGACATCCTCCAACACACCCAATTCATTTAACTACCACACCAAACATGCAATTTGTGTCACTTTCTTGCTCAACTAAAATATCTATACGCCGCCTACTAACAGTTCCCACGCTCAAGGCCCAATACTTCTAGGCCCAGAATTTGGGGCGTTACGCACTCAAAGTCAACCAATCTCAAGTTTATAACATATACTTTCACACATACAACATGATACTCATAATCACATCCATTGACCACTTTAACACATACCAATTATGCTTCCAAAATATACCTAAATTGTCACACTCATATATGAGACATTGTGCCTAAACTTAACATGTATGACACATATAAATCTCAACTATTTGGTACCCAAAATATCAATTCACAACTAAGGCATTCATATGGCATTCATTCAACTTATACCATAGGCTATTTACATATTTACATAACAAAATATATGCCCAAATTACAAGCCAATTCAAATGGCTAAAACACAACAAAACATTTAGACTATCATTAGCCAAAACTAACTATACATGCCATTATAACCAAAATTATAAAATCATGAGCACCACAATAGTTGATAGATAGTATGATGATATCTTCGACACCTTCCAACCTGAACAAGCTTCCGATACTTAGGTACACAAAGAAATTAACACAAAGTAAGTATGGAATGCTTAGTAAGTTTGTAACTCAAAAATAAAGTTTACCACTTCAATTTATAAGCGTAATCCATTTAATTCAATCCAATGTGTCTTGGCCTTAGCCTAAACAAAAATATCCTCTGAAAGTTAAATATCACAATAACTAGCCAATTCATCTCAAGATATCATGACATAAGTACAAACTACTTATGTGCATGTATATAATTCAAGCATATGGCTAAACATATTTCAATCATCCAAAAACTCATACCTTTCCATGCTTTCATAACAATATAATTTGGCCAAAGCATAACACATGTTCATCAACCAAGTTAGCCATGTATTCATATTAAACCGAAATCATGTATGAGTTCAACAATTATTTTGATTTCATGTACGTGTAACATCTATACCATGTATACGTATCTCATATATAACCACTTCTCGTATTTCACATAAATACCTGTAATAGTTCGTATTGAACTCATATAACCTCAAATCATCACTGTCCTCATTGAACAATTTGGAATACTATCGGATACTCAGGTATCTCACACACTAAGTGCCAATACGTGGTCGAAATCACCTCTATCTCATATCTCATATAGATGTTCACTCTTGAGCCATCACTAGGTCTGCTTACATAAGCTATCAATCAAGACGTAGCTACACAGTGACGCTCACACAAGTTGTCAAGTAACTGCAACACATGCTGGAAACTTAGATACTGGTAGGACGTATGAGACCAACACCCAAAACACGGTAACCCCTAATGACATGCCATTGTATCCTATCTATTCCTAAGGTTCAACCGGGATATTTACGTTGTCGATACTTTGTTGAACATTTTTGTGGAGTCATATCATCACAATTATAATAATAAAGCATTTAAAAAACATATAATTTAATGCTTATTAACATATGAACTTACCTCGAATTAATATAGAGAAAAATGATAGATCAATCCACTACTTTATCTTTGCCTCGATCTAATTCTGAACATGGCTTTTCTTAATCTAATTCATCAAATTTAAGTACTTTAATCATTATCCTGTTCGATTCAATCCAAAATTATGTTTTGGCAAAATTACTATTTTGCCCCTATACTTTTGACCTTTTTACAATTTAGTCCTAGGCTCGTAAATTAAAATTCATGAAATTTCATCCATACCCAAGCCTAGTCGATTTTACTACATGCTCATAGCAGCTCATACATTCTTCAGTTTCACACATTTAACACACAATTTTCACATTTCTCAATTTAGCCCCAATTTGACAATTTTATTAAAAATCTCTTAACAAAAGTTGTTTAACTAACAACAAAGATTCATTTTCTTCCATTAAAAATAAAAAACCTATTATAATCATCAATGAAAAATCTTAAACTATTCAATAGTCATGCAAATTAGTCCCCTAGTTAGCTAGGTTAAGCTACAACGATTCTGAAAACATAAAAATCGATAAAAACGGGACAAGATAGAACTTACATGCAAGGGGCTTTCTTTGAAAAATTTTCAAGCTTTGACAAAGCTCTTCTTTGATGGAAAAATCAGCTCATGCATGAATGAAAAAGATGACCCCTTTTTGTTTTATTTAATTTTAACCTTTAATTACTTATTTACCAATTTACCCTTACCTAACTTTAAAAATTTCATAATTGCCAAGACATGCACATCTGCTATCACCTTTGATGGTCCAATTACCATATAAGGACCTCCACTTTAAATTTCTATAGTTATTTAATACCTTTATCTAATAGAACACAACTTTGCAATTTACGCGATTTAGTCCTTTTCATCAAATTGAACTTGCAAACGATAAAATTTCTTAACAAAAATTTTATACTATAAAATTATCATGCTGTAGACCTCAAATTAATATTAAAATAAATTTTTTGACTTCATATTTGTGGTTCTGAAACCACTATTTTAATTTTTCCAAAAACGAGCTATTACACACCTCCCTTTCTTGGGACCGTACTTGGTGCATGGTTTACATTCATTTCTTCCGTTTTTCCCTCAAAAGAAAAACTATAGAGAATAAAAATTGTTTGTTATTATAATTGATTGATTCTTGGAATGAATTTGAATATTATAAAATTTCCATAGCATGCCATGCATATATTGGAAGCATGTCATTTAGATTAGGTAAGAATGTCACTAGGACTATTGTATGATCATTCTTGAAATTTAGGGTAAAAAACTTATATGTTTTTAAAATTTTGAGTGGGCGAAGGCCCTTGAACAAGACCTAGGGCCTCCATTGATGGTCCCTAAGTGATATCATGATAAAGTTTCGAGTCGATTCCTACCTTGCCGCACCCCAAGGTAAACTTTGTCATGTGGGTTTGCTAGATGGGCTTTCCTTTTAAAGACAACTAGTAATGCATGACTTTCAGAGAGATTGTTGTCCCAAGATGACTCACAAATGAGAGCATGTTCATGATGGTTTTTGAGTCAATGGTTACACACTCAAAATTATCTCTTATTAAATAGTTTTCCAAGAATCGATATTTAACCTAGAGATGATGACCAAACGTTAAACGGTCGTTAGTTTATGTGGAGTCTTGAGAATTAAGATTCACGAACTGATTGGATATAATCCATGTTCTTTCTAGTTAATCATAGGACCCCAAGGCGACATGGTTTATAGGTGTGAGAATGATCGTAACAATGAATTTTTTCAAGGTTTTAATACAAGACGCATGCATCATACTACATTTTTGATATGTTGCTAAAATGAAAAATATTTGCTTAATACAAAGATAGTAATTTGTGAAATCTTTATTTTTTCAATTCAAATATGTCTCCTACTTCTCTTATTAGTATTCTTATTGAGAATAAATTAAATGGGGATAACTTTTGAGAATGAAAACGAAACTTGCTGATAGTTTTCAGCTGTGAAAAACACAAATTCGTTCTTGACGAAAAGTGCCCTCCTGAAGCTCAGCCCAAGGAGAGAAATCTCTGGAGAGATTCAGACTCGATCGCTTAATGTTATATGTTAGTGAGCATGAGTAGTGTGTTACAAAAGCAACATGAGAATTTTTTGTACTACTAAAGAGATCATAACAAATTTGGAGGAATTTCTCGGAGGCCAAGTCATATTGGCTCAACAATCTGCTAGTACAAATTTGATGAATTCTCAACATAAAATCGGCACTCCGGTCAAAGAACATATACTTAAGCTTATGGGATTCTTTGTGGAAGCGGAGGATAATGGGGTTGAACTAGACGTGAATACACAAATTGAAATAGTGTTCAAATCCTAAACGGAGGAGTTTGTTGGTTTTAGGGCCGCTTACAACTTGGAGAATAAGACTCTAACCTTGAATCAACTCATGAAGGAATTACAATCCTATGAGTTGATGCTGAATGGTGGTAAATCATCTCATGCGGTGCTGTGACAAACTACGACTATAGGGGGTGGTTACCGACCTGTCGTAATTCAGTGTAGAAGATTAAACTAATTATTGCACTTTAGTAGCTTGAAAACAAGCATTTTCAATAGGTTTGAATTATGTTTTCTTAAGTTTTTAATAAGTTAAAAAAATGTGCAAATTGAGTCTTTTGTTGACGTTAAGGGCTGAATGGGGCCTAAGGGTGAGCTAACGCACTTTGTGAGTGTGCAAGAGACTTTTAGAAGGCATATTAAACCGATATTGGTCGTTACGTCGCAACATAGGATAATCGATGTCGCAATAGAGGGAGCAGAATGGAGAAATCTCAAGACTGAATTCAATGTCGCGAGATACCCCTAAAGATAGCCCAAGAGGAGTACAGTAGCTGCCATGTCGCGACACAGGTCCTGGTGTGTCTCAACATCGACTCTGGAATGGAAATTAAATACGAAGCAGGGGAGTTTTAGTATGCACAATCAAACTTAAAGATCGAGAATGTCAGCTTACCTAGAGTTAAGGATGATGACCATTTAGAATCTATAAACAGACTCATTTGGCACATGTTATAAACACCATTCACTTAGCCTAGATTTTCTCTTTTAAACTTAGTTTAGTTTTATTTTTTTCTTAGGTTTTTAGAATTTATTTTCAGTTGTTCTTTGTTTGCAAGAGATCTGATTTGTAGAGATTGTCAAACTCTGTGGATTTATTTTCATATTTAATAAAAATCAAGCATTTTCTTAAACTCTACACTTTAATCCATTTATCATGTTTTCTCTTTACATCAACTCCTTATTGTTTATGAAAGTCATGAGGAACTAATCTTCCTGTAGGGGATTAGCGAGTGGATGTATGATCTATTAACTGTTTTGTAGGCTTACTTAACAAATCAACTGTTTGGGAAAGGAAGAACGGGAAACAATTCCTAGACCTAACAACCCCGAGAAGTCATCAAGGTTGGAATTAACCCAAAATTGGTATTGTCCATCCATGAACACCTTCACCCTAAACCAGTCTGGACTGTCGTCATGTTAGTGGAAGAGTGGAAGATCCTACTAGGTTAGCGACTTGTTGATTGACGAGGAACCCAAAATGACAGTTGATTGGGATTACCAAAGTGAACTAATCACCCATAATCAAGATTTGATTCACTCTACTCTTCTATCTCTTAAAATTTGTTTCTTTATGTTATTTTATTTTATCATTATAAAAATCTTTTAGAAAGACCCTTTTATTATGTTATCTTACTATAACTAATTTAAGGTACTAATTAGATCTTTTAGTGTTTAGGTTAGAATTGATCTAGCACTCGCCTCCCTTGGGTATGATCCTCGGAGTACTTATCTACTCCGTTGTAAAATTATATTACAATTCGACATGTATACTTGAGAATACTGCCTTGTATTTCTATATTATATTGCAGTATACACACTCTGGACATTGGTATGTCCAGAGGCAGTCAAGTTTTTGGTGCCGTTGTCGGGGAGGCAACTTCACTAGATTGGTTTTAATCTTTGCATTTAGAAAGAAAAATTAAGAAAATTTTCAGTTATAGATACGATCTTTACTTTATTTAAATAAATAACTAACAAACTTTACTATTACTAATCTATTTTTCATAGGAAGACTCTAGTGCATATTCGGTAGTAGAACTACAACTTCCATAATTAAAGGAAGCCGGTCAAAATGAAAATAGATTATATGTGGTCAGACGACAAATTAGATTATGATTCTAATATTTACAAAGAAGGAGTCTATGAAGACTGGGAAATACAAGATAACCAACAATTACTAATGTTTGAATTAAGTCAACTCCGAGGAGAAACCCCAATTCTTTCCCAAGACGATAATGACGAACTTGGTACCAAGAGGTGCTAAGTCTAGAGTTGAGAAAAGAAGAGAATGTCGCTATAGGCGAACAGACAGAAGAATATTTAGACAAATTTAAAGCAACTAAAAGAAAGAGAAAATATAGAGCTAGTAGGGGAAATGATCAGTGAACCAAAGAATCAGATCAACATGGAACTCATGGTCCTAGAAATCTTGGGTTCTGCCAATAAGGCTGGAACAAAAGAGCAGTATAACACAGATCAACCAATAGATAGAATGGTAATTATGGCTTATCTAATGTAAAAGTGGTTGTCGATTCAGGAATTCCCAAAGTAAAATGAAGAGATACTAATAGTCCCAGCTGACAAACCTGAATTGACTATCATTTCCATTTACCTTAGTTCTAAACCAGGCACCTTAAATATTTGGCAACCTGGGAATTTTTAGGATGCTAAAATAAATTAGAAATATATATATATATAGGATCTATGCTCATATAACAAGATTCAATCAAGATGGACAACTAATGAGCATAGGTCTTGAGTTGTAGGTATCACAGAATGTTCAGACATTGTGGAGCCATTCAAGAAAGCTATCTGTAAATTTTACGATTTAATCCTTTTTACTTAATTAACTATTTAAACCTTAAAATTTATTAGCAAAAATTTAATATGACATTAATAAAGACCCATAAATATTAAATTAATAATGTCTACTGACTCTCTTATTGGAATTATGGTCTCGGAACAACTGTTTCTGACACCACTGAAAATAGGCTATTACACCACCACTTCATAAGGATAGACATTATGAATGATGAATGGTCTAGTCTATCGAGATTTGAGCTTCCCAGGGAATAACCTCAATCTTGAATTGAACAATAAGACCCTTTGACCTTCTTTGAATTCCCAAGGTTGTATACATTTTTCATGCCATCTCTTGATTTTTTCTTTGTACATTTGGCATTCTCATATGAAAATAATCTCAATTCTTCCAACTCTTCGAGTTGTAATATCCTTCTTTCACCAACTTGTTTTAGGTATAGATTTAACTTTTTTAGGGCCTAATGAGCTTTATTCTATAATTCAAGCATCAAATGATAGTTTTCACTAAGACTAACCGATAAGGAGTCATTCCTAACGGTGTTTTGAAAGATGTCCGATAGGCACATAGAGCATCATTGAGCCTCCAGGACTAATCTTTTCTATTAGGTCGAACTACCTTCTCAAGAATTCCTTTGATCTCACAATTTGCAAGCTCAACATACTCATTCATTGTGGATGATAGGCAGTAGCTATTTTGTGTTTCACATAATACTTGTTGAGCAACCACTTAAGCTATTTATTTACAAAGTAAGATCCTTCATCGCTAATTATAGATCTATGAGTCTTAAACCTTGTAAATACATTCTTATGTAGGAATCACATGACTACCTGAGCATCATTTTTGGGTATGCCTCGGCTTTCACCCACTTGGTTACATAGTCGACAACCACTTTAATGTACCTGTTACCATAAAAAGAAGGAAACGAGCCTCTAAAAAATCAATTCCCCAAACATCAAATAATTCTACATCTAAGATTTTTGTCAAAGGCATTTTGTTCCTGCTTGATATGTTTCCAGTCCTCTGGCATTGATCGCAATTCTTCACATATGCGTATGCATACTTAAACACTGTAGGCCAAAAAAATCTAGCTTGGAAAATCTTCGCTGCAATGCGGGAACCTCCAAAATTGTCCCCCACTTGGAGGTGATTGATAGTGGTATAGGATCTTTTCGATCTCGCCTCCAGCTACCCACTTCCTAATTATTTGATTTGCACATTACTTAAGCAGAAACGACTCCTCCCAGAAGTAATACCTACTATTATGAAGGAATTTCTTCCTTTGTCGGTATGTCATTCCAGGAGACATTGTTCCACGTGCTAAATAATTTGGAAAATTGGCAAACCAAGGAGTTTTAGGATTTGACTTACCTTGGAAATATGTTCATCTAGGAAGTTTTATTAATATGAACAAGTGAGTGAGTTACCTTGTGTTGTTCCAATCTCAACAGATGGTCCTCTACTTGATTTTCAACCCCTTTTTTGTCTTGGATCTCAAGGTCAAATTCTTGGAGTAAGCGTACCCATTGAATCAACCTTGGTTTATAATCTTTCTTTGTGAGTAAGTACTTGATGGCTGAATGAGCCATGAAAATTGTGAGTTTTGCACGTATAAGATATGATCAGAACTTGTCAAAAGCAAAAACTATAGCAAAATTTTTTTCAGTTATCGTATAATTAAGTTGGGCTCTTGTCAAAGTTTTGCTTACATAGTAGATCAGATGAAATACTTTTTTTCTTCTTTACCCATCACAACTCTCATAGAAAAATTGCTTGCCTCAGACATCAACTTAAAATGAGAGTTCCAATATGGTGTAACGATCATTGGAGCTGAGATTAATTGATTTTCAATTCTTTAAAGGCTTCTAAGCATGCTTTTTTTAAAATTAAAAGTTGTGTCTTTCTCTAATAGCATACACAAAGGCTTGGAAAAATGTAAGAAATTGTTGATAAACCGTTGGTAAAAATTGGCATGCCCCAAGAAGCTTCTAGCTCCTTTAATACTGGCTAGGGGTGCTAACTTTTCATTTACATACACCTTGGCTTTGTCAACTTTGATCCCTCTTCTGGATATTTTATGTCCTAAAACAATTCCTTCCTTAACCATAAAGTGACATTTCTCCCAACTAAGGACAATGTTTGTCTCCTCACATTTCTTAAGTACTTTAGCCAAATTACTTAAAAAAATATCATACGAATCACCAAAAATTGAAAAATCATCCATAAATATCTAAACAAAATTTTCAACCATATCAGTAAGTATTACCATCATGCATTGTTGAAATGTTGCAAGTGTATTACATAAACTGTAAGGTATTCGTCTAAATGCAAACATACCGTACGAGCAAGTAAAAGTTGTTTTATGGTGGTCCTCCGTGGCTACAACTATTTGTTTGTACTGCAAATACCCATCTAAGAAATAATAATATTCTTTACCTGTTAGTCGATCTAAGATTTGGTCCATGAAAGGAAATGGGAAATGATCCTTATGGGTTGCCTTGTTCTATTTTCTATAGTCTATATAGATTCTCTAACCTGTGACCGTCCTCTTCAAGATTAATTCATTATGCTCATTCTCCACAATTGTGATTCCACCTTTCTTTTGCACACACTGTACCGAACTCACCCATGAACTATCTGAAACGGGGTAAATAATTCTCGTATCTAACCATTTGATAACATCCTTTAGAGCTACCTCTTTCATGATAGGATTGAGTCTCCTTTTTCAATTGATTCTATCTTTCTAAAATTCCTCTAATATAATCTTGTGCATACAAAAGGAAGAGCTTATTCCTCGGATATCAACTAAAGTCCAGCCAATCGTCTTTTTGAATTTCTTCAAAACTTAAATTAGTTGCTCCTCTTAGAGTTATGTTAGTTCTACTGAAATAATCACAGGTAAAGTATAATAGTTACCTAGATAAACTTATTTCAAATAAGAAGGAAGTACCATTAGTTTAAGTTTGGGCAGTTCCTCGATTGACAACTTTGGTTGTGTATATTTCTGAGTTTCCAACTCCAATGGTTCAAAACATGCTGGGCATACATAGTTCTTCGGATTGGCTTCCATAAAAGCCATATTTTCATTACCTTGCTCATCTTTTAGTGGCTCATACCCTAAGGTGTTTCCAAGAGGTCTTCTACATAATTGCACTCCCATTCTATATAGACTAAGGATTCTAACTCTATTACTGAGCATTCTTCCACTGGATCAGGGAATTTCATGGCTTTAAGAACATTAAAAGTCACCTGGTCATCTTGAACTCGCATAGTGAGTTCACCTTTCTGCATATCTATTAATGTTTTCCTTGTTGATAGAAAAGGTCTCTCCAAGATGATCGATACTTTCTTATTTTCTTCAAAATCTAAAACAATAAAATCAGTTGGAAAAATAAACTTATCTATACATACTAGAACATCCTCGATCGTTCCTTTTGGGTGTGCTAGAGATTGATCCACCAGTTGGAGTGTCATAATTGTTGGTCAAACATCACCTATACCTAACATCTTAAAAGTAGACATTGGCATCAAGTTGATGCTCGCTCCTAGATCGCATAGAGCTTTACCATAGTAAGATTATCTATGTTACAGGGTATAATAAAGCTCTAAAGGTCCTTCAATTTCGAAAGTAGCTTATTCTGTAGGAATGCACTACACTTCTTTGTTAATACTAGAGTCTCAAACTCGTCAAGCCTCTTCTTATTAGACAGAATGTCCTAATGAACTTGACATACTTGTGCATTTATTCTACCAATGGGGTATTGATCTGAAGATGTTTAAGAATGTCCAAAAATTTCTTGAACTGTACCTCATGTTTCTATTTCTTGAGTATTTATGGGTACAGAGGTGGTGGAACCTTGGCTTACATCGGAAAACTTTCCTGAGGTATTGTACCTACATCTGACAAAGGTGTCAGCTAATCAGAATTGACTAGTTTAGATTTTACATCTTTAGATTTTTCAAAATCTGGCATCTATGGTGTAGGAATTTCAACTACCGGTTGATTTTCCTTTTTCTTGACAGGTTCATCTTCAACCTCAACTTCCTTAGGTTCCAAAGTCCTTCCACATTGTAAAGAAACTGCTTTGCAGTGTTCCTTACCCATATTCCTTGGATGTTCCATGTCACTTGGTGAGTTTCCTTGTGGTCTATTGTAAAGCTCTATAGCTAACTGACCCATTTGGTTCTCCAAATTTTTCAATGTTGCTACTTGGCTTTGGATTAAAGCGATATTCTTAGCCATGTACGCCTTTAACAAAATCTCCAAATTGTTGGATGGTTCAGCTTGTGGTGGTTTCTGAACTTGTTTATTGAAACCTAAAGTTTGATTTTATCTATGCTGTATGTAGGTGTTGTTCGGTCAAGCATCTTGCTTACTCAAGAAAAGTTTGGATTTTTTGCTATGAAGGGTCTTGATAATTTCATAAGCCTCATTATAAGATTTATAAAGGAGAGCACCATTAATAGAAGTATCTACCACCATCCTAGTTTGTGCTCTTAAACCATTATAAAATGTCTCTAGTTGGATGCAATGCGAAATCCCGTGGTGAGGGCATTTGCATAGTAACTCTTTGAATCTTTCTCATGCCTTGTATAAGGATTCATCATCCAATACTAAAAAGTGGTGATTTCATTCCGCAACTTAGAATTTTTGCTAGGTGGGAAATACTTAGCTAGAAAACATTTTTCTAATTTTTTTCCATGTAGAAATTAAGCTCGGTGGCAATGAATTAAGCCATGCTTGTGCTCTATCTTGCAATGTGTACGGAAACAACTTCAATCTCAATTCGTCTTCACTTACACCTACAATCTTGAAGGAATCACTCACCTCTATGAACAATCAAAAGTGAAAGGGCGGATCTTCTGTGGGCATTTCACTAAACTGGCCCATTGTTTGAAGCATTTGGAACATCACAAGCTTCAGCTCAAACTATGGTGCCTCGATATCCAATCTCCTATTCCCAGATTAGCTCATTAGAAAGGGGTATAACATACTACCTTATAGCTTGATCCTTGTCATTAGCAATAAGGATTGAATTACAAGCATAAGCAGCTCCATTCCCTTGAACTTTGTTTCAATTTTCAGGGTCCATTTTTGTAGCTTATCTCTGGGCTAGTATTTCTTGTCTCCTTTGTCTAAATGTTCACTTAATTGGGTCTACATGGAGTAAATAAATGATTAGGTCTATGCGCATAAACACCTGAAAAGAAAATCACAAAAATAAAAGACTAATTAAATAAAAAATTAAATTAAATAAGCCAAATTGCAAGAAATATTTTCCCAAATAATGATTCAATTAACAATCACCGGTAACGGCCCCAAAAACTTGTTTTGCGATTGAAGGTGCAAGTGTACATATTTGATATCAAGTAATAAGTAAAAAGAGTATCGTCTCTATAGGGACTATGTTGATAATCAGTAGCTGTAAAATTAATGTTTTACAAGTTTGTGAAGAAAACACAATATTTGAAGGTGATTGATGTTAAATTAAATTACAACTAATATGTAAATGAATGAACTAAATGCGATGAAATGGTTTAGCAACAATTCACAAGTTTTAACAATAGTAACATGAATAAGCTAGAACAATTACAACTTTTAATTCAATTCATTCTTTATCATGTTTAACAATGTTCCGAAAAAATTTCATGGCAACTCGATCATTTATGAACTTGGAATCTAAATCATAAGCTCTTTCGAGATCTTGGATTTGTCACTTAGAAAAAACGTGCATATTTCTGTGTCATTGTTTAACGAAGGATTTCTTAGAATTTATTCTAAGTAAGAGGGACATGTTAGGTTTGAACCAATTTAATTACATAAATATAAATTTATGCAAGGTAATAGTGTTCTTTTGGAATCATTACAAACCTTTATTTCATTCTTGTTTGAATATAAATTAAGCATGCATCTTCCAATTATTACACCCTTTAACCACCATCTGGTTCGGATTAAGCGATTAATTATGATGCAATCAAACGTATCTTAATGCATGAAGAACATGAAAGATTTTAATTGGAAGCATAAATAATTGAGGCACAAAATAATATAAACATGATTTAAACAAATCGAATCTAGGCATTGTAACTATCCTAGCTAAAACAAATTTAATTATTAATGAAAAACAAAACAAATAATTTTAAATCATGTGTATAAACTAAGAATAATTAAAAGAGAAAAGAAGAAGAAGCTCTAAGATGAATTCAGTGATTCCTCGAGAATTACCCGTGGTGGCTTCCTTCGATTTCTGTCATTGCTCCGATGCAAATTACTCCTCATGAAGGCCGTCAAAGAGAGCTTTTTCCTCAAGAATTAGTTACTAGTGGAACTCTCAAAGAGAGGATGGGAAAAATGAAAGAAAACAAAAGGTTAAGCGTGGGAGAGGAGAGAATGAATGTTTGATTCAATGAATTACGGGATGAATTGAGAGGTGAATCAGGGTGGTATTTATACATGAGGGAAAGCTTGGGAGATTTCTAAAAATAGCATGAACATCCCTTAGAAATCTCTTATGCATAGTTGACCATATTTCATGGAGAGGTGGTTGATTTTTTCATGATTGAAGCTTGATTCTTGCTTGATTTTTGGCATGGGTTTGATGGAAACTATAGCATTTGACTGGGGCTGATTTGTGATTCTTTTACACATGTAAGGACCTCTAAATAATTATTTCAAAGTTAATTGGGGTGTTGTACCAAGTCATTGCCGAATTTGGGCTTCTATCCCCCTTAATGGACAGTTTGAGCTTTGATGTAGAAGGCTGACTTGTTCTTTTCAACTACCCACTTCCAAGCTGGGTTAATATATTTTGATTGAGTCCAAATGCCTTAACTTGTCATCCCATGCTGATTGATATTTAGCTTACGTGCATGTGTCACTCATACGGGGTTTGAACATCGAACAAATCAATGTATCAATAAGCAACAATTATAGCAAAAATTATGAAATTTTCAAAATGCAGCAACATAGTGTAGAATTATGTGAATTTAGCACAAAATTACTCAAAATTTATAATCTTGCTTTAATTGTGCCAACATTTTCAATATGCACTAAAAACACAAAATTAGTTTACTTGGGATTTGCATAAATTCTAAGTAAAAAGGTGTTATAAAAATCTATATAATTTAGAGTTATCAGTCAGCAATAAGTATCTTGGGAGATTTTAGATTATGGATTTTCAATTTTTGAAGATCATATTAGGGTTAGCGATTTTCTATGTGTATTTTTAGTTTTTAGGATTTTTAGGTTTTCTTTATTAAATTATTAAATTATTTTTACTGTTTAGGATGGTGTTTAGTTTATAAATGTATATTATTGGGTTTATTTTCGGAAGGAGTATTAGGGGGTGGGCCAGTGGTTGGGGTTTGGGTGGGCTGTGGGCTATTACATATGATATATAATATTAATTATGAAGTTTGGTTAAATATCAGATTTCGAACCGAGTTAAGCAATAACTAACCTCCGACCGAACTAAGTTTGGCTACTGACCAATGAACTGAATTAGACCGGTTTGGTCGGTTAATTTGATTTTAACCGAAGTTTGAACACCCTTACAAATTTGGACAAAAAAAACACAGTTAAGAGAATATGGTTAAAGTAAATGGCGTGAAATATGAATGCTCAATCATAATAACCTTTTGCTTAACATCAAATTTGATTACAGAATTTAAATAAAAAACATAACCAAAATAACATGCCATATATGTACCAAGAATCCAAAACCAACATAGTGATTCAATCTTTAACCAACACATATTAATGTTCATACTAGGATCTAGTACATTCCCAAGCTAAGTAGAAAAGTGCTAAAATTCATCAAAAATCAGAATTACAACCTAAGTTCCCCCTTCACTAACCTTGCTTGATCCTTGCGAATTTTGAAATCTCAATGCCTACGCATGGAAAACAAATCCACCTGCTGAGCACACAATGGTTAGTGGATTTTAGTGTTTTCAACAAAATTTTGTAGGTGTTGTGACTGAATAGGCCGACATGAGCCATAGGTTGTGCTAATAGGTTCAATTGAGTGTGTAACATGGAGATATAAAGACCCAATTAATGTGGAAGCCAGGGTTGAGTAATGCACCAGCTTCCCGAGCCATCAAAGAACCAAAAGAATGAAATTAAGATGAAGTTGCATTTTGTGTCGTGCCATGCAAAGGGTGTAGCATGACACAAGGTCGACGTGCTGCCCAAGTTCATTGAGGTTATTTTCGTCCACGCAATCAAACTTATACAAAGACCTAGGACATGTCGAAGACCTAAATTAGGCAGCCAACACCTCTATAAATAGGATATTAGGGGATTGATGTAATTAAGTCGTCCTAGACCCATTCAAAAACCCTCTTAGTTAGAAGTAGATTTAGTTTATTTTCTTTTCGGCTTTTGAACACGTTCTTGTTTTCCTCTTGAAGTCAGTGTTTGATTTAAGAGATTATTTATATTATTCAAGTATTTCAGTTTATGTTCTTTTGCATTCATTTTATTTCTTTATTTTAATCAAGAGATTTACTATTCAATTCCCTATTCTGTAACACCCCACGCCCGACCCCGTCCGTCGAATTTGGGTATAGAGCATCACAAATATACCTATAGTTAATTTTAGCTAACTTAACTATCAATAAATAGTCTGAAAATAATACTATCTATTAATGAAGTTAAAAATATTTTCTTACACTGAAGGCCCTTTATCTATCTCTACTCATACTACTAATTTACAAAATAATTCCTAAAATTTGGCTAAGTGCTAGCTGATTCGGATTCCAAACTCTAAAGACGTCTTCTGGGTACACCATAATAAATCTTGAGGCGAAGCCTCTAATAGTACCCCTTCCTAAGTCCATGAAACTATCTTGATGTGATCCCTGCTCTCAGCAACATCTAGCTTGGTCCCTCCTTTGAATCCTCGATCAACTTTGCAAATCCTAGGAACACCATACAAACTATTGTAAATTTAGATAAATTTCATGAGTTCTTTTACTACGCCATAATTAAACCCTATTATATGAGGGTAACTAAAATAAAAATAAATACTCCCTACTCACTCAAGGCAAGTATATATTTATCGGGGTGGCGAACTTCACCCGATTTTTTGAGCTACACAACTCATTAATAAACCTTCCTTTGGTCAAAATTTACACTTGACTGATATTCAAACACCTCGCCTCATTAGCAAGACCTAATCTCACTTTCCATTATTTCTTCTTTCCATATGCCCCACATACATGGTGTTCGTTGACCTTTTACTTAGTTGTACACCTTCATTGGCGAACTCTCTCTTCCCTTACGCTAATCAAGGACTTTGTTAGCACTAACTTACCATGCTAACCCTCAGCATGATTCACCACTTTGGCGAACCCACTCTTCTTCCACCTTATTATTTGCTATATGGGATGACTTTTAGTAATCCTTCTTTCATTCCAACCCTTACTTAGGAAATCTTATATCTTATACGTGAGGATTGCTCTGCCTAGCTAAACTAACAGCCCTTACTTGGGGACTCATCTATCTTATACGTGAGGATTGCTCTGCCTAGCTGAACTAGCAGGTTACCCTCTCTTCAACTATACTAGCTTTCCATACCATTTTCCCGTTTCCTTCCTACGGAGCTATACTTTCTTTGGTGTACCTACATTAGACTTTCCTCAGGGAAGAATTGTCTTGACAGACATACTGTCTATTGGACAATATCCTTATCCTAAGAGTAGAATTCCCATCCCTTTATGAGGTTTATTTCTCAGGTACAACTGCATTGAGCACTTTCTGATGGCTCTTAATTGCAGATCTTTCCTTGCAGCCATTGTAAATTTCCCTTATCACATTTCCCTAATTAGGTTAGCTCCTGCGTGACCTATTTTTCTCTATTTCTTGTTGGGTCTTCTCCAATGCCTTATCAACTTACACATCTACCCTTACCAATTTCTTTATACTCTTCATCCACCTACATCGTCTCTTATTCTTGGCGCATTGGCCATATACTCTTCACTTAAGGTCTTGGCATACTTTCCACCTCTATTCCATGGTGGACGCTAGCGATTTTCATAATTGGGCTATGGTCTTATGCCCTTCTCACCTCAATTCTCACGTCCCAACAGACTTACCTTGTGTTTACTGTCCCGGAAGACTATCTCTATTCTGTGTTTACTGTCTTGATTAGTTATTTAATGTCACGACAATAATGTGCAAGTATACACTATCAATGCAAGTATAGTAGATAGATATGAGTCTGTCGTATATCGATCCCACAAGGATGGTTGTCTTTTATCTATCAATGTCAGTGAATAAATAGATAAAATGAGATAAATTGTGAGAGTAGTTGTCGAAGCAATAATTTGAAAATAATAAGATAAAATATGATAGTGAGAAACTGGGATCCCCAACGTGAATATTCAACAGAATGCTAAGTGCTCACAAGGTAAAAATGATAGGTGATTGTCGATGCATTAAATTGCAATGAATATCTTACCAAGCTTAACTTCTATATTTAATCTAAAACTTAAACATGCACATTAACCACACCTTTCGATGTTGGAAATGGAACACTATTAAGAACAAGTGGATTAAAATCCTCAATCCTCAAGCAATTTCTGTTGTCATGCTTGTTAGCTTGAATTGTTGCTGCACTTTCCAATGTCAATGATTGCAATAACACTTCCATTCTAAAAATATTCAAACCCAAAGATTAAAAAGTTGAAGTAAGATTGAATAAAATAAAATTTAACCCAGAAATCATGTATACTTCTGTATAGACATGAAATAGGAAATAATCACTGTCATTTAGAAAAGAAATATAAAAGAAACAAGTGGAGGGTACAATTCCTAGGAAATCTCAAACTTGATCTCTCAATTCCCTCTTGTGTTGCACTCAGGACTCCTCGTCAGGAGCTAATCTACATCCCTTTCACGTCGATTCACCTGGAGGAGACTTAAGTCACCATTGCAGAAAGCTTCAAAAGATAAGTTGAAGAAGATTCTCTTTCCTCCTCTTTCTTTTCACGTTCATATTAATATTTATCCAAATAGTATAGATGTTCTTTCATCAAAATCATGTTGCCTCTATACGTACAAGTTAATTGTACCAAACTGGATAGCTCACACCTTTTTGTTATTATTCAGACAACTATCAGGTGAGGTGACAATTTTGAGCGCAATCTGAAAACACTCATGCAGCGACATTGGTACCAAAACATGACAAAAGTAAGGATAAATAGGCTAAAATCGACTGAGTTATAAAATGCAACTTACTGAACTAAAAATGCTAAAATATGTGCTAAAGATAACTAAATGAATGCAAATTAAGCCTTGAAATCTAAAATTCACGACTGCTGCACATTTACTTCAAATAAAATATGGAAGCTAGACTGTTAGAATACTATAATACCAGGAAAATAAGAGAGAGAAAAGGGTGAGAGGAAAGAAATTTGGCCTACAAAATTTTAGTTGAAAAAGAGAAGTTGTACAAACAACGTAAATGATGACAGAATAAGTAGAAAATTATCATGAGTTAAACAAATTTCTTTCTAAAATCAATTAAAGAAATATATTAAGATGTTCAGAAAATAGAATGATGGTAGATGGCACATCATGCTATCATTCTTCAGAGTGATACCAAAAAGAATAAAAAAAGGCACCTAGGTAGCATAAGATAACGGTATGATCGTCACGGTAATGGCTCTAGGCAATGAAACCTAGATAACTAAGACTGCTAAGAGATAAACAATAATTTAATATCTTTCTTAACAGCTAAACCTTGGCCTGGTGAAGAAGGGACTCACCAAAAATATGCCAATGGAAGTGTAAAATATAAGACTTGAACACAGGTGCCAACAACATAATAAAACAAAATGTAGACACAGATGACTCTGAGCAGCAAGGGGAAACAGAAATCAAAGAATAAATTTCATGCTACCTCTACTCAAGTTCTGCTAAAAAAGGAAATTGAAATGAAAACCTAGTTGAACTTAAACATTACGGGAGTTTGTACTTTGACCTCCATAAGATGTCTTAAGCACGAATCTAACGGTTTATTTCACATATGATATGCCATATATTTTGCAAATCATGTTATATACTTCTTGATTCATTACAAACAACTTATACATCAAAACATTTCAAGATAAGAAACCACAAAGTAAAGTTCCTCACCAAAATCCTCCAAGGTCAAAGGTTCTATCTCTGTACTCCTACTCTTATCTCCATTGGATTTACCTTCAATCCTATCATCCTTCTTATAATCGTTTGGTCTAAGATCAGGACCAATATCCCTTACCCAACTTGCAGTATAAAGCCTAGAAGCCTCCTTCAAGGCCTAAAGAAGGATGACAGATTTTTGCTAATTATATACTAAAACTAAATGCCTCTTATTCCCTAATGCATAGGCAAATAATAGGCTCTTGAGCATATTTAACATTCAAGTGGTTAAGTTAACCATCAAATAAGCAGAACAGTACATAAAAATCATTTAATCATTTAAATATCCCAATTATCTAATTTCCACCTGATCACCAGCTAGCATTTGTGAGATTTCAAATTCCCATTATTCTTCTTTAAAATTTGTTAAATGGAACAAAAGAAAAAATTATATCTATTATAGAAAGGAAGTGGAAAAATCATCATATTTGAGTAGAAATTGCTAATAGTTCAAACGTAAAGTACTTTCAAACATACGTTCTTGATTTAAAGTAAAAAAAGACATGCATTTCTTTTCCAAAAAAAGGTTTCAGAATTCTAAAATGTTCTGCTTACAGCAATAGCAACGACGCAAAAAAATACAAACGAAGATCTTTATAATGTTTTACTATGATGGGGAAATGAAAGAGCATGCTCTTTAAACTAGAAGTAATATCTAAACTACAATCCAGTACTAATATAGATTCTCCATCGCATAAACCATAAAAAAAATACAATTATATAAAGGAAAGGGGAAACCCAAAATCTAACAGCATTCATCATTAAAACCCAGAAATCAAAAAGCAAACAAAACTGTTATTGCGGTAGAGAAATTGGAAAAGAAAAATACCAAGGAGCACTTGTGCCAAGTCAATTTGCAGTGCTTTTTTATGTAGGGAGGAACAGGCAATAAAGAAGGGAAAGCTATTTTTTTGAGATCGTATTAGACATATTCATACAGCTTACCTTTATTTTAGGTTGAAATAAGAGATACCCAATTTGATTAAGCTAATGAATCATCTGATATGGCCACATCCCAGGTCACACCAAGCTCGAGCAAGGATCCTTTGGAGCTGCCACAAGGACCTATCACTCTAGCACGAGCTAAGCAATTCAAAGAGGCCATTTCAGCCTTAGTAAACTAAGTGTGGGGCGAGACATTGGCTGGACACATTGAGAGAGCTTGGACCAGTTCAACGAGATCACCTTGTAACCTCTTGCAAGCCAAACTCATCTCAAACTTAGTTCCATGAGGTTAGTTCAGCTCAATTCAGCTCAATTGAGCTCATCTCTACTTTTTTTTTAGTTCATGCATTTACTAGATGAAATAAACTTAAGTATTTAATTAAGTTAGTTACTTTAGTTTTAGCTCATAATTGTGTTTAAGCTTATTACATGATTTTAATATGTTTTGTTTCAGCCGAATTTAATTTGTCATATTTTATACAAGTCTTTAATGTGTCTTAGCTTAAATACATGTTATTAATATGTCTTAAATTAAAACAAGTTTCTAATATGTCCTAGCACAGCTGAATTAAATATGTTTGAAACTAATTTAATGTGTTCATTTGAATTATGTGCAGCCAAATGCATGGACGACTTCAATGCAAGGTGTGTTGATGTTTGGCCCATCCTAAGCACCCATTCGGCCAAAAAGTAGCTGACCGTTCATGTTTTCCAAGCTGGCCAATTAGCTCCCCAAGGCAGCTTTGAAGGTTTTAACACCAGCTGGTTATCCCATTCACACATGAAGGCTTTTTGGTTCTATGCATTCACACATGGACGACCCTTCAAGTTAGGTTTTCACACTTCAAATGCCTTTTGCAATTTCCAAGCTGCTCATTAATTTCACAAACCATTCAACTGAACAAGGCATTGCATTTGAGCCTCTTAAAGCACCATAGCCGAACTAGCCATGGCCAATCAGCTACCATTTACTCCAAGATTATTTCAACTGATTATACATCACCTAAAAGCTGTCCAATGACGTTTTCAAGGCTGAAGAAACCTCTTGGAACTTTTAGGAATTATTCTAGAGTTTTCAACTCATTAAAATCTGAAACAAAATGACTATTTAACTACTTATTTGCCTATTTAGCTAAACTTAGGATTTTACTATAAATATTTACTCATTTGCTGGTTGTATACACTTTTGGCTTCTTTTGTGTTATTTGTGAGGTTTTCATTTCTCAAATTTCGTCCAAGACTTAGCTTGACTTATCTGCTAGTCAATGGCGTCAACCTATTTCTTATATCAAACTTATCACTCTCGTAGTGTAGCATTCACCGAAAATCGATACCTTTGGTTCTTACCTTCCTAGGTAACGGGTCAAGGTCTTCTATCCATCACCTATTCACCTTAAGGTCATATAAGTCTCGGGTCAACACTCACCTATAGTCTTGGTTAGTTCTTGACACTTAAGCTCGTTTTCCATCCCACCCAAGCTATCACTTATCCATTTCAATTCATTGTTAGCCGAACCTATAACAACAAATACTTAGCCATTTTTGAGCTTATTTTTAATACCTATCCCCATACTTAACCGAATACACACATTGCTTGCAATCGGAACGCTACTTCTACATTTGACGATCGAGCACATAAATGACTTGGACATCTCAACGAAGTTGAGATTGCATCATTTGGAATTAGAGCTTGCAAAAACGAAAAGTACAGACGTTCGTAGCTATCCCAGAATAGGTTCGTAAAGAAATTTGAAAAAAAAATTTGTGTATCAAACACATTCATTTCTATTCAGCAATTTGTATTAAAAAAATCGAAGTTAAAGAAAAAAGTGTTGAAAGTTTGTATTCATTTCCTTGTATTCTTGATCATCAACTTCCTTGCTATTACCAATATATACCTTCATGCCACACTCAAAATTAAACTCTTTTATTTCAGCCAACCTTGCACCATTTCATCAATGCCCTTGTAAGCCCAATGAAGTCAACACCTAGACTAAAGATAAAGCCTAAACGAGTCTTCTATAAAATCACGAGAGAAGAAACAAATGGAAAAAGGCACGAATCAAGTGAGAGCATTAAAGGGAAGAAAAGCCGTAAAAGAGTGTAAACACGAGTGTGTGCACCATCAATTCTTTCTTTCTGAGTGAACGTGAGGTTTTGTTGTGAGGTTTTATTTTTCTATGTCTAGAAGTCTAGAATGTAATATGGCAGAAGGAGGAGGACAACAACCAATTAGATTTGTAGCCCCCGGAAGAGGTGGAGTACTCGACTTAGGCCAACAAGCTCTATTACGAGAGTTCCAACACATGTTGCAGAATGAGTTGGAGTCATTCAACGAACACTTCGAGCGAGTTGAGGAGAGGGACCAATGAGAGCGGACTCCTCAAGGTCCGCAAAGAGATCGAGGCCGCCCGAAAATCAACTAAGATGACCTCTATGACCAAAGTGATGTCGAAAGTGATCAAGGGTCAAACCAAAGTGAAAGGCGGAAAGGTCCAAGTAACCAAGGCCTTAGAGAATGAGGGCGAGTGGACGATGATTTGAAGAACATCAAACTTTCCATCCCACCATTCCAAGGTAAGTCTAATCCGGAGGCGTACCTTGAGTGGGAGAAAAAGATCGAGTTGGTTTTTGAATGCTATCACTATTCCAAGACCAAGAAAGTGAAATTGGAAGCAATTGAGTTTTCTAACTATGCCATGATTTGGTGGGACCAACTCACCACAATTTGGAGAAGGAACGAATAACAGCCAAAGACAACTTGGGCTGAGATGAAAGCGGTGATGCGGAAACGATTTATCCCATCCTACTACCAACGGGAACTCTATCAAAAACTCCAAAATCTTACCCAGGATTGAGGAGTGTTGAAGATTATTACAAAGAGATAGAATTTGAAATGATTTAAGCAGATGGCTAAGAAGACTGCGAGACAACAATAGCGAGCTTCTGAGCCAGTCCCAATCAAGACATTGCCAATATCGTGGAGCTGCAACATTATGTGGAAGTGGTGGACATGGTGCCAAGGCATTTTCGAGGCTATTCCATCATGAACCCCTCTAAATAGAACCAAGGTGTTAGCAAAAATAATCCACCGAGCCGTGCTAAAGATCCCATGGTGCCAGCCAAGATGAACAAGCCCTTAAGCCAGACAAGTAAATGCAAGGCTACCGAGAGTTTTCCCAACTGTTCTAGGGACATCAAGTACTTTAAATGCCTCAAAAGGGGGCATATTACTAGTCAATGCCCAAATCGAAGCACTATGGTGGTGCGATGAATGGTGAAATCGAGTCGAAGGAAGAAGTAAAAAATGATCCCAAAGCCACATCTGACTAGAAGGAAGACTTGGAGCATGCTGTTGATGGTGAACTCCTTGTCGTCAAGAGGAGTCTAAGTCTCCAAAGTATGGAGAATGAACAGCAAAAGGAAAACATTTTCCATACACGATGCCAAGTCCAATGAAAAGTATGTAGCATGATTATTGACAGTAGGAATTGCACATACGTAGCGAACACTCTCATGGTGGAGAAGTTAGGACTACCAACCACCAAGCATCTGAGCCCGTATAAACTCCAATGGCATAATGATGGTGGCGAGTTAAAGGTAACAAAACAAGTGCTTGTATCCTTCTCTATTGGAAAATATACCGATGAAGTACTTTGTAACGTTGTGCCCATGCATACAGGCCATTTGCTACTTGGACGCTCTTGGAAATTTGATCGAAGATTCATACACAACAGGTATACCAATAGGTATTCATTCAAACATTTTGGCATGAATGTGACGTTAGCACCATTGACGCCGTAGCAGTCTACGAGGATCAAATAAAATTGAAAAATTCTGTAGAACAAATGAGGGAAAAAGAAAATAGTGAAAATGTAAAAGAAAAGAAAAATGAGAAAAAAGAGGAAAAACAACAAAAGAAAATGAAAAGAAAACGAGAAAAGAAAAAGATGAGAAAGAAAAAGAGTGTGAGAAAGTGAATGTTTTAGCAAAAGCAAGTTATGTACGAAAAGCATTTTTGTTGAGACAATCTGTCCTTGTGCTCATGTACAAGGAAATCTTGTTTAGTACTAACGAATTACCCGAGAACCTACCCTATTCTATTGTGTCTTTTTTGCAGGATTTCAAAGACGTATTTTTGGAAGAAACTCCAAGTGGGCTGCTACCCCTTCGTGGAATTGAGCACCAAATCAATTTCGTGCCCAGAGCTGTCATTCCGAACCTCCCAGCATATAGGACTAATCCTAAAGAGACCAAGGAATTCCAACGGAAAGTCAATGAGCTTATGGAAAAAGGCTACATCTGCGAGAGCCTTAGTCAATGTGCCATGCCCATTTTGCTAGTGTCGAAGAAGGATGGAACGTGGAGCATGTGTGTCGATTGCCGAGCTAAAAACAAAATCACCATCAAATATCAGCATCCAATTCCGTGCTTAGATGACATGCTCTATGAATTAAGTGGTGCCAAGATATTTTCGAAGATTGACCTTAAAAGTGGGCACGATCAGATTCGCATGTTAGAAGGTGACAAATAGAAGACTGCCTTTAAAATGAAATACGGTTTGTATGAATGGTTTGTCATGCCATTTGGCCTAACCAACACTCCTAGCACTTTTATGAGACTTACGAATTATGTATTAAGATCATTTATCGGTAATTTTTGTTTTGTGTACTTTAATGATATACTCATTTATAGTAAATCGTTGGAAGAGCATATATTACACCTTAAATCTGTTTTGGAGGTTCTTCGAAATGAGACCTTATATGCTAATTTTGAAAAGTGTACATTTTATTCTGACAAGATTATTTTTCTAGGTTATGTGGTTAGCTCGAAGGGACTCGAGGTGGACCAAGAAAAGATCAAAGCTCTACAAGAATGGCCGAGACCAACGAGTATCAGCCAAGTCCAAAACTTCCACGGCTTGGCTAGCTTCTATAAGCACTTTGTGCCTAACTTCAGCACTTTAGCCGCGCCGTTGACGAGCGTTATCAAGAAAAACCCATCCTTCTATTGGGCCGATGAGCAAGAGAAGTCTTTTAATGATATTAAGAATTGCTTTACTAAAGCTCCTTTATTAGCACTTCCTGATTTCTCTAAAACTTTTGAGATTGAATGTAATGCCTCAGGTGTAGGAATCGGGGCTGTGCTCATTCAAGACAGAAGGCCTATTGCGTACTTTAGCGAAAAGCTAAATAGAGCTACACTTAACTATCCCATTTATGATAAAGAAATGTATGCTCTCATTCGAGCTCTGGAGACGTGGCAACATTATCTATGGCCAAAGGAATTTGTGATTCACTCTGATCATGAAGCATTGAAACACATCAAGGGCCAGCACAAGTTGAACAAGCGCCATGCGAAGTGGGTTGAGTACCTCGAATCATTTCCCTACGTCATCAAGTATAAGAAAGGTAAAGATAATATTATGGCTGATGCACTTTAGAGAAGGTATGCTCTATTATTGTATCTTGATTCTAAATTGCTTGGATTCTCTTTCTTGAAAGATTTATATGCTGATGATGATGACTTTGGTGAACTGTTTGCTGCTTGCAAGAATGTCTCTATTGAAAAGTTTTATAGGTACGAAGGTTTCTTTTTTAAAGAAGGAAGATTGTGTATCCCACAAAGTTCCATTCGGGACTTGCTGGTTAACGAGGCGCATAGTAGGGGCCTCATGGGACACTTCGGTGTAGGCAAGACATTGTCGATGCTCCAAGAGCATTTTTATTGGCCTAGGATGAAAAAGGACATCAAACGTGTTTGTGAGAATTGTGTGGCATGCAAGAAGGAAAATCAAAGATTCAACCACATGGGTTGTACACGCCACTCCCTATACCTGAAGCTCCTTAGATGGATATATCCATGGACTTTGTCCTTGGATTACCTCGAATAAAAATGGGGAAGGATTCTATTTACGTTGTAGTTGATCTATTTTCAAAGATGTCACATTTTATTGCATCTGCAAAAATTGATTATGCTGTTCATATTACTAATCTTTTCTTTAGAGAACTCGTTCCACCACATAAAATTTTGAGAATGATCGTGTCTAATCGGGACGCGAAGTTTTTGAGTCATTTTTGGAGATCGTTGTGGGGGAAGCTCAGGACCAAGTTGCTGTTTTCAACCACTTGTCACCCCCAAACAAATAGAAAAACGGAGGTGGTTAATCGAGTGTTTTCTACTTTGTTGCAAGCCCTTATCCAGAAAAACTTAAAGTTGTGGGAAGAGTGCTTACCTCATATCGAGTTTGCATATAATCGATCAGTTCATTTAGTGACTAAATTTTCTCCTTTTGAAATTGCTTATGGATTTAATCCTTCGACTCCGTTAGAATTAGGGCCTTTACCTAACGATCAATTTATCCATATAGATGCGAAGAAAAAGGCCGAGTATGTCATGGAGTTGCACCAAAAGGTTCAAGCCAATATCGAAGCAAGAATCGAGAGCTATGTTCAAAAAGCAAACAAAGGTCGAAAGAGAGTTGTGTTTGAACCCAATGATTGGGTTTGGGTTCATATGCGAAAAGAACGCTTCCCAACCCAACGTAGGTCTAATTACTGCATGGAGATGGCCCCTTTCAAGTCTTGGAACGAATCAACAAGAATTTCTATCGACTTGATTTACCAGGTGAGTATAATATAAGTGCAAGCTCTAATGTGTCTAATTTCTCTCCCTTTGATGCAGGTTCCGATTTGAGGACAAATCACTTTGAAGAGGAGAGATGGTATAGCGACGCCCCAGGTCACACCAAGCTCGAGAAGGATCCTTTGGAGCTGCCACAAGGATCTATCACCCGAGCACGAGCTAAGCAATTCAAAGAGGCCATTTCGGCCTTAGTAAACCAAGTGTGGGGCGAGACATTTGCTAGACACATTGAGAGAGCTTGGACCAGTTCAATGAGATCACCTTGCAACCTCTTGCAAGTCGAACTCAGCTCAAACTTAGTTCCATGAGCTTAGTTCAGCTCAATTCAGCTGAATTGAGCTCATCTCTACTTTTTTTTAGTTCATGTGTTTACTAGCTGAAATAAACTTACGTATTTAATTAAGTTAGTTAATTTAGTTTTAGCTCATAATTGTGTTTAAACTTATTACATGATTTTAATATGTTTTTGTTTCTGCCGAATTTAATGTGTCATATTTTATACAAGTCTTTAATATGTCTTAGCTTAAATATATGTTATTAATATGTCTTAAATTAAAACAAGTTTTTAATATGTCCTAGTGCAACCGAATTAAATATGTTTGAAACTAATTTAATGTGTTCATTTGAATTATGTGCAGCCAAATGCATGGACGACTTCAATGCAAGGTGTGCTGATGTTTGTCCTCTCCTAAGCACCCATTCAGCCGAAGAGTAGCTGACCATTGATGTTTTCCAAGCTGGTTGATTAGCTCTCCATGACAGCCTTGAAGGTTTTCACACCAGCTGATTATCCCATTCATACATGAAGGCTTTTCGGTTATATGCATTCATACATGGATGGCCCTTCAAGTTAGGTTTCCACACTTCAAATGCCTTTTGCAATATCCAATCTGCTCATTAATTTTACAAACCATTCAACTGAACAAGGCATTGCATTTAAGCCTCTTAATGCACCATAACCGAACATAGCCATGGCCAATCAGCTACCATTTACTCCAA
Source organism: Gossypium hirsutum (assembly GCF_007990345.1). Classification (NCBI taxonomy): domain Eukaryota; kingdom Viridiplantae; phylum Streptophyta; class Magnoliopsida; order Malvales; family Malvaceae; genus Gossypium; species Gossypium hirsutum. The sequence goes on from NC_053436.1 coordinate 81,063,985, forward strand.
GTTTATTTCAGCGGATTACACATCATCTAGAAGTTGTCCAATGAAATTTTCAAGGCTGAAGAAACCTCTTGGAACTTTCATGAATTATTCTGGAGTTTTCAGCTCATTAAAAGCTTAAACAAAATGACTATTTAACTACTTGTTTACCTATTCAGCTAGCCTTAGGATTTTACTATAAATATTTACTCATTTGATGGTTGTATAGAATTTTGGCTTCTTGAATAAATTTTGTGTTATTTTTGAGGTTTTCATCTCTCAAAATTCATCTAAGACTCAACTTGACTTATCTGCTAGTTGGCAGCGTCAACATGCTTCCTCTATCGAACTTATCACTCTTGTAGTATGGTGTTGACCCAAAATCGATACCTTTGGTTCCTACCTTCCTAGGTAACGGGTCAAGGTCTTCTTTCCACCACCTATTCACCTTAAGGTCATATAAGTTCCGGGTCAACATTCACCTATAGTGTTGGTTCGTTCTTGACACTTAAGCTCGTTTTCCATACCACCCAAGCTATCACTTATCCATTTCAATTCTTTTTTAGCCGAACCTACAACAACAAATACTTTGTAACACCCCTAAAGTGACCCTAGTCGGAAAGTGGTTTCGGGACCACTAAACCGAGTTAAAAAGATAATTAACCGTCATAGTTGATGCTCATTATATGTATATATGCATGTGTGAAAATTTCATGTTTGAATTTTGTTAATAGTAAGTGAATTTTATCAAATAGGACTTATGTGAGAAAATTTAGAAATGTGCTAGGCAAATGTAAAGTGGCCTAATAATGCATGTTGTGAAATGATGGGTTTGCATGTCAAATTACCCAAAATTAAAGCATAGTGGCCGGCCATGCTATGGGTGGAAACATGTTGCAAACATGTTGTGTTAGTGAGTTATGTTAGAAAGAATAAAAAAAAGGGGTTAGGATTAAAGTAATGCAAAAAGGTGGAGTGATGAAAAAAAAATGGTCTCATCCATGCCCCCCTTTGCCGTGAATGGAAGAAAGCAAACAAAGAAAAAAAGTGTTCATCCTTGAACATCTTTGGCCGAATGTTCTAAGGAGGAAAGGAAACAAGTTGTGTTCTTTGGTTCTTCTTGGCCGGATTGAGAGGAGGAGGGAAGAAGCTAGGCATTCGGTCTTCTACTTGCTTAATTAAGGTAAGTTTTAGGTAAATTCTTCGAGATTTTATGAAATTTTAGTTGATGGATAGGTCTTTGATTGAGCCCATATGTGAATTTTGATCCTTGTGGTGATTTGGGCATGCGGTTAAGGTAGGAAACTTAGAAGATGATTTCTATTCCTTATGTTTTATGAGTTGGGAGGTTAAATTGAAGATGAATAAGGGGAATATGTGTATAGAGGCTTTAGTAGTATGGAAATTCGGTTATGAGAGTGTGTGTGTGGTCACTTGTCGAATGTGGGTGTCAAGATTAGTAGGTTGGCTTAATTCTTGTATTAGAAATCTATTTGAGAAATTAGATAAGCTTTGAATGGTTGAAGTAATGAAATTAGAAACTCATGAACTTGATTTAAATATTTTAAATTTATGGTAGTTAAATGGAATAGAAAGGATCTATTCGGCCATGGAGGTTAAACACATTGTTAAATTGTTGAATATATGCTTTGGTTGTTAATGAATATTCGGTCTTGGTGTGAATCTCATTAATAACATTTAGTTATTAGATTTGGTATAAAATACTTATTGAAATGGTGGAATTGGATGACTTACTTATGGATTTTAGTTATGAGAGTCTTTTGTAAGTAGAGCTAGAGGGTTTAAAGGGTGGTGTTTTAAAATAAACATGTATATGGACCCTATGTATGTACCTTGTAATGTTATTGTAAACTTTTGGTTTAACTTGTGTCATATTAATTGCTAAAATACTAGCTTGTGTGGAAAATTTTGTGTATGTTTTTATTTGCCGAATGTGAGTTAAAAAAATGGAGCTCACTATGTGTATCATGGTCAACCTTTGATAACTAATATGTCTTGATTCGTAAATTGAGTTAAAAGATTATATATGTTCGATCTAGCCTAAGTTAGGCTTGACTTGTAACATAGTAATGATTGACTGAACGTATATGTGTGAGATAGTGAGGATAATTGTATTTCTTGCTTTGATTAAGTGAAGTATATGAAGTTGATATACTTAATTTACTCAATTAAGCTCAAGAGCTTAGAGGACCAAAGTTGGATAAAGGAAAGGAAAAAGTGATCGAATAGCCGCCGAAATCGTTCAACAACATCCAAGGTAAGTTTTAAGTGTTTAAACGTTGAGTAAATTCAATTATAATAGGACATGATGAGTTGATTTAATAAGATAAGATGTGGCCATGATATGTTCTAAGCTCAAATGGTAAGTTCTTAAGTGTTTGAGCTTGGGAATTTAAGGGTAATTTGAAATAGTCTGCTTCGGACAGCAGCAGTAACGTGACTTTAGAAAATCACCATAAATTCATGGACTTGAATTAGAGGCTGATTGAGAGATGAAATTAAAGCTTAATGAGTCTAGTTTCTTATAAAAGAAACCGTGTAAGCAAAGGAATTTCCGATAATGAGATACTTAAAGTTGTGTGAGACAGCGCAGAATGACACTGTAATCCTCTATTCTGTTTTTAGAAAATCATTATAAATTTTACAAAAATGGTTATAAGATAAAATTTATATGCTTAGACTCCTTAATGAGTCTAGTTTCAAATGAAATCAAATACAACACATTTTGAATTCTGTAAAATGAGAAATTTGATTCGTAGTGAAGAGTGGTCAGATTAGTCAAACAATGAAACAGGGGAAACTTTAAGAAAAATCTGGTATTGATTAGCCAAACCTAAAATTCTGGAAATTTTATGGATGCAAGATATACGAGTCTATATTCAGGAAAAATTAACGAAAAGTGATTTGGAGTTTTGTAGCTCCAGTTATAAATAATTTAGTGACTATTGCTCAGGAAAAACAGCTTGTGCTGAATTTGAGATTATGTTGTGAACCTTGATAAACTTGTTTTAGTTGCTCATAAGCTATTGATTAAACCCATACTTGAATTCTAAATCGTGGTATTGTAAGTTTATGAGTATTCGAATATGAAATGATAGTAAGGCCTAATGGCCGATGTGATGAACGTGAAAGTGTATATGTATGTGATAAGGCCTAATGGCCGATGTGATGAATGTGAAAGTGTATATATATGTGATAAGGCCTAATGGCCGATGTGATGAATGTGAAAGTGTATATACGTGATAAGGCCTAATGGCCGATGTGATGAATGTGAAAATGTATATATGAGATAAGGCCTAATGGCTGATGTGATGAATGTGAAAGTGTATATATATGTGATAAGGCCTAATGGCCGATGTGATGAATGTGAAAGTGTATATACGTGATAAGGCCTAATGGCCGATGTGATGAACGTGAAAGTATATATATGTGATAAGGCCTAATGGCCGATGTGATGAATGTGAAAGTGTATATATATGTGATAAGGCCTAATGGCCGATGTGATGAATGTGAAAGTGTATATACGTGATAAGGCCTAATGGCCGATGTGATGAATGTGAAAATGTATATATGAGATAAGGCCTAATGGCCGATGTGATGAATGTGAAAGTGTATATATATGTGATAGGGCCTAATGGCCGATGTGATGAATGTGAAAGTGTATATATATGTGATAGGGCCTAATGGCCGATGTGATGAATGTGAAAGTGTATATATGTGATAAGGCCTAATGGCCGATGTGATGAATGTGAAAGTATATATATGTGACAGGGCCGAGTGGCCAACGTGATGGATGTGAAAGTGTATAAATGTGATAAGTCCCGAAGGGCATTTGTGTCAGTACTATATCCGGGTTAAAACCCTGCAGGCTTTATGCGAGAATATTATCACTGATTAATGTCCGTAAGCTTCGTGCTCGTACTATATCCGAGCTCTAAAGACCCGATGACTACGTGTGGGGATTTTGTCCGGGTAAGACCCGATAACTTCGTGTGGAGATTATGTCCGGGTAAGACTTCGTAATAAGAATTGCTTATAAATATATTCAATGCGAAAGGTTAAACAGGTATGTACTCCAAGTTTATATGTGAGCTTGATTTGCACTAAATCATAAGGTAGTTATGTGATGCATACGAGAGCAATCTATGAGATGTGCGTATTCGGTAAAGGGATGGTATGCCCGAAGGAAGAGTGAAATAAAAATACGAACAACTATGTTATAATTTGATTGTTATCTGTTGACACTGCTTAAAACTTACTAAGCATTGTAATGCTTACTCCGTTTACTCTGTTTCCTCTGTTTTATAGATCTCATTGCGAAGCTACAGGCTCGGGGATCGTCAGCAACTAGTCACACTATCACTATCCACTGTTTGGCACTGCTATGTTTTGGATTATCTTATGGCATGTATAAAATAGACTAGTGGCGGAGGAATATTTTGGTTAATGTATATAGCCATGCGAAAATGGCTTATATATGTTTGAGCATAATGTTATAATCATTTGGTATGGAATGGTTAATCACTATCATAATTTGTGCTATTTATGCTAAAAGGGCTAGTTGAATCATGGAAACTATGAAGTAGGTAAAGTCTACCTTAAAGGCAGATGCTGGCAGTAGCAGTGATGTAGATTTGGAAAATCACTAAAAATAGTAGGATTGGAATTAAATAATTAATAAATTATGTAAACGAACCTTAATGAATCTATTTTCATAGGAAAGTAACGAAACGATCATATGGACAGTATGTTAAGAGATATTCAGGTTCTCGTGTGACAGGGCCAGAACGGGTTCTGGACTCCCTGTTCCGAATTTGGAAATTCATTACAAATTAACCAGAGATAATTAGGAGTCATTCCATATATGTATAGATTCCTCTCTGAGTCTAGTTTCTATAGAAACAAACGGCATCAGTATTGAAGCTCTGTGCAGGGAGATATCCAAGTCGTAATGCGCAAAGGTCAGTGTAGTCGATCCCTGTAACATGGGAGACTTTGACTAATAAACTGTATTAATTGGCCTGACCAAAAATTCTAGAAAAAAATATGTAGATGGGCATATGAGTCTAGTTTCAGGTAAAAATCACGAAACTGATTTTCGAGTTGTGAAACTCAAGATATGATTTTTAAGGTGACAGTGACGCAGTTAGCCGACTGCCTGAAAAAATTTTAAAATGGACTGCAATAGTAAGCGAACTTAGTCTGTGAACCCCTCGTGTCCGACTCCGGCAACGGTCTCGGGTACGGGGTGTTACATACTTAGCCATTTTTGAGCCTACTCTTAATACCTATCCCCATACTTAGCCGAATACACACATTGCTTACAATCGGAATGATACTTCTATGTTTGACGATCGGGCACATAAATGACTTTGACATCTCAACGACGTCGAGATCGCATCATTATCTTTGTTGTTCCACGGTCTAAATATTTAGAAGAAGCAGGCTATTAACAAGGTTCGGTGGTACTGAGGCCTGAGGACTTTTGTTTATTTGATTTTATTTTTTTAACCTTTTCAAGGTTTTCGGGTGCTAGCTCAGATTTGGGAAGGTAAGTTGTTTGGTCCTGCTTAGGTCAAAAATAAGGAAACCAAGGTTAAAGCATGGAAAATAAATAAAATTCAAACAAAGAAGAAAATGAGGTAATGCTTTCTTCAATATCAAAAGACGATCATAAAATAAATAGATGAGGATTTTGATTCATCACATCCAGAAAAACTTGAGTTTCTAAACTAAACTTTAGGAATGAAGAAAATGAAAAACAAAGTAAAAGAACTACAGACAGTTCGTAAGAAGCAATGGTGTTTAGGGCTTTTTAAATGGAGAAGGTAGTGAACATGGAGGTTGTAGTTAAAATTGTAGAAAAGAGATGATCATGAAACAATGAGGGAAAAAATGAAAAAAAAATCTTTTAGGATTCCTACCGTGCTCTGAATGGCAATGTAAAGGGTGATGTGACAGCCCCAAATTGACCCTAGTCGGAAAGTGGTTTCGGGACCACTAAACCGAGTCATAAAAATAATTAACCGTCATAGTTGATGCTCATTATATGTACATATGCATGCGTGAAAATTTCATGTTTGAATTTTGTTAATTGTAAGTGAATTTTATCAAATAGGACTTATGTGAGAAAATTTAGAAATATGCTAGGCAAATGTAAAGTGGCCTAATAATGCATGTTGTGAAAATGATGGGTTTGCATGTCAAATTACCCAAAATTAAAGCATAGTGGCCGGCCATGCTATGGGTGGAAACATGTTGTAAACATGTTGTGTTAGTGTGTTATGTTAGAAAGAATAAAAAAAAGGGTTAGGATTAAAGTAATGCAAAGGGAGGAGTGATGAAAAAAAATTGTCTCACCCATGCCCCCCTATTGCCGTGAATTGAAGAAAGAAAACAAAAAAAAAGTGTTCATCCTTGAACATCTTTGGCCGAAAATTTTAAGGAGAAAGGAAGAAGAAAGGATTTTCTTGCTTCTTGTTCGGTTGGTTTGTGTTTAGGAGGAGGTATGTTTGGTGTGGTTCCATGAGATTCATGCATGTTTTATTTTATTTTATTTATTTGTTAGCTTGAGTTCTATCTAGCCCATGGTTTAGATCTTTGCTATGTGATGGAGATGATATTCGGCCATGGGTGTTGTCTTCTTGGTTGATGTTTGATGTTGTGGTGATGAGGCATGAAGATGGGTTAAGTTTCGGCTAAGGAGGATTTGTGATTGATGCCATTTGCATGTTAAATGTGAAGCTTTGTAATGATACATGTGGTGGTGGATTTTCTTTTTAGCATTCTTGAGTTAGGCCTTAAGTTCTTTGTTTAACCCATGACCAAAATTTAAGTGGTATGGTGTCTTGATGCATTCGGCCATGGTAGGAAGTAGAAGAGAAGCATGGTTGTTGATCATGTTATTTGGATGAAAATGGTAGTAAGGTGAAGTGCAAATGTTAGTATTTGATCTCTAGAGTATATATGTGTATTAGCCGAGTTTTGAACTTAAAACGAATTGGTATTTAGTTAATACAAGTAACCATAATTGTAGAATGTATTAAGTGTTGCAATCGGCCTCAACATAGACATGCATATTCGGCCATAGAAAGAAGATTGGTGTTGCATGTATTCGGTTAGAGGCAAGCATATTGATGCTTTTATTTTGGCTTAGACAATCGGCTAAAAGGGAGTGTGGGTTAATATGTTGAGTTGATTCATGATTTCATATGTATGTGACTTTAATGTCTAATGTATATATATGGGCTAAGTACTTTGAGTTCCTCTTTTCGATGCTCAAATGATTAAATCAATTTATTTGTTAAATTAAGCTCAAGAGCAAAGGGGAACTAAATCCGATAAAGGGAAGGAAAAAGTGGTCGAATAGCCATCGAAATCGTTCGACAACATCCGAGGTAAGTTTTCGAGTAACGAGACTTAGTTTACGATTTGATTAAGTCATGACGTATGAGCATAACAAATATACGGTGATATGATGATTCTACTTGAATTATATGTTGAGTTAATTAGTCTATACGTATGACGGGTAGCCGTATGTGCATAGAGATTGTGTCATAAAGCAAACTAAACCATGCTGTTTGTATGTGGCTAGTGAGCCGAAAATGGGATTGCTTAATACGTGACTTGTGTTTGAACTCTAATTATGAAAATGAAATATAGATGTGTCATGATTTATTGATATGTGCATGAATATTTGGATGATAACCGGGCTAAGTCCCGAAGGCATTTTGCGCTAGTGACTAGTTTCGGGCTAAGTCCCGAAGGCATTTGTGCGAGTTATTACATCCGGGCTAAGTCTCGAAGGAATTTGTGTGAGTTATTACATCTGGGCTAAGTCCCGAAGGCATTTGTGCGAGTTACTATATCCGGGCTAAGTCCCGAAGGCATTGGCGCGAGTTACTATATCCGGGCTATGTCCCGAAGGCATTGAGCGAGTAGCTATATCCGGTTAAATCCCGAAGGTACTTGGCTTGGGAATGAGCGACCTTGCTGTAATAGTTTCAATTAATATGCTCGTAAAATCCCAGCAATGAGGTATGTCTCGTATATGCATTGATTTAGTTGATCCCTTACAATTAGTATTCGCTCAGTCGATAAATGAGCTACCGGCCTTTGGCTAAGTTGATCTTTTGTGTATGAATATAAAGGTTGGTAAGGTGAAGTAAGTATGATATTGAGAATTTGTGCATATGAAATTATCTGTTTAGCCATATGAATGCTACACTTTAGTTGTGTCTAATTTTATGGCTCAAACTTACTAAGCATTAAATGCTTACTCCGTTCTTTGAATCTCTGTTTTATAGATTTTGATTCGTCAGCTATCGGACTCGGGATTATTGAAGTTGAAGTCGCCCGCACTATCAAAGCCACCTTTGGTACACTTTTGGTTGAACTTTGAAATGGCATGTATAGGACTACCCGTTTTGTTGTTGGTCATGGACCCTTTGGTTTTGTATAAATTTGGATAGCCATGCGAAAATGGCTTATATACACTTTGAGCTTAATATTATAATCGTCTTGTATGATGTTCGTTAAGAGGTATGGAAATGTTTGGGAACGATTAGCCATTGGAATGGTTAATCATGATCATATTTTGTGCTATATATGCTAAAGGGCTAGTTGAATCATGGAAACTATGTAATAGGTAAAGTCTACCTTAAAAATAGATGCTGATAGCAGCAGTGATGTGAATGTGAAAAATCACTAAAAATAGTAGGAATGGAATTAAATAGTGAATAAATTATGTAATCGAACCTTGATGAATCTATTTTCATATGAAAGTAACGAAATGATCATATGAACAGTATATTATGAGATATTTAAGTTTTCGCGAAACAGGGCCAGAACGGTTTCTAGATTCCCTGTTCCGAATTTGGAAATTCATTATAAATTAACCAGAGATAATTAGAAGTCATTCCATATATGTATAGATTCCTTTTCGAGACTAGTTTCTATAGAAACAAACGGCATCAGTATTGAAGCCCTGTATAGGGAGATATCCAAGTTGTAATGCGCAAAGGTTAGTGTAGTCGAACCCTGAAACAGGGGAGACTTTAACTAATAAACTGTACTAATTGGTTTGACCAAAAATTCTAGAAAAAAAATTGTAGATGGAAATATGAGTCTAGTTTCAGGAAAAATTTACGGAACTGGTTTTCAAGTTTTGGAACTCGAGATATGATTTTTAAGGTGACAGTGACGCAGTTAGCCAGCTCGTCTGGAAATTCAAAATGGACTGTGCAAATAAGTGATTTAAGTCTGCAAACCCCTCGTGTCCGACTCCGGCAACGGTCTCGGGTACGGGGTGTTACAGGTGAGGTAAAGAATGTTATTCAGCTTTTATTCAGCGTTTAGTGGGAATAGAAAACTAAACAGCAATATCCATAATATACATTTCATTGAACCAAACGAGGGTTTATGGTGGGCCCATGGAATTGAATTGTAATGGCATAGCCATTACATTGAACCCAATAGGGTGTAAATAAAAAAAATGTGGGAGCGGGGGGTTTAAACATGGGCCTTTTTGGAAATAATTAACACTTAACCACTAAGACATTTAACTCATTGCATCATAAAGTAACGCAATAAAATAAATAAAATATGAGGCATGACATTTTGTGCTGACAGACTATCTTTATTCTATGTTTATTGTCCCGGTGGACTATCTCTGTTCCGTGTTTACTGTCCCGGTAGACTATCTCTATTTTTTGTTTAATGTCTTAATGGATTATCTCTTTTCCATGTTTAATGTCTAGACGGACTATCTCTGTTCTTTGTTTACTATCCAGATGAATTATATATGTTTAGTGTTTATTGTCCCAACAGACTATCTCTGTGGATGCCATGGAGTTTTTTATTCGTGGTCTTAAACTGTTTCGAAATCTTGGTGTACCATCGTATGATGTCATGGAGTCCTTCATCCATGGTCTGACTCATCATACCTAGCTGTCATAACATCTTTTATCTACGGTCTTACACCATATACCTTATACTAGACTGTCATAGCCTTCTTAATCTATGGTTTTATGCCACATATCGTCATTACGGTGTCACCCTGAAGGACTGTTCAATACCTCTATTGCAGTAAATATCATTCTATTATTTCATTTCCAAAATCCTCCTCTCATTATCTCCTTTACACATCTAACCTTGATGTTCGAACACCATAGTTTTCCCTCTGCAAGGTCTAGAGCTTCACCCGATGCATTAACTAATGGGTTCTCTCACCATTTCCCTTCCTATCTTCATCTACCCCTTGAGGTTTACTACAGTAATGCAATGCATGCTCATACATCATATTTTATCCTTCTGCAACTATGGCATACCTAGACAACGTAAACTATAATAACAGGTTTGGGGTTTGAAACTCACTGAAATCCTTATCATTTCCATAGCTTATCTCTTCTCTTCAAACAATAGAGTTTCCATTCCCCAGGTAGTAACTTCCAACCAAAAACCCACTGGTTAAACTTACACTACATCTCAAAAGCTTAAGCTTCCATAAGCATGTAGAACCCTTAAAATGGTTCTAATGTTCAATAACTTAATCCTATGTGCATAGAAGGGTTAAGAACCTTACCCGCTTACTAGTTTCCCTACTTTTCTAGCTCCATCCTCATAAAGTTTCCTCTATGTAGAACCTTCCATGGTTTCTCCTTTTTTGAGCTATCGAAGAATATGAAGAACGGGAGAAATTGAATAAGGTCAGGAAGAAAATCATCCCTGGGACCCATCTCTCAGCTATTTATAGCCCTCCCCATGTTAATTCTAATCTATAAGAACTTTCCATTGCTAATTATAATGTCTCCCATTAAGGAACTGGCTAGTTCTATTCTAACCAAACCAGAATTGGATCTTAACCATGTCCAATCTAGTTTCTAGCTTTTCAGTTTCTCTAAATATAAGCAACCAACTTGCGGTCTCTTTCACTTCAGTCCCTTATTCATTCTAATTTTTTGGGTTATTAACAATCTCGGTGTTATATATTCGATATTCAATCCATGATTATTAAAATATCTTTTCTTCTATGAATCGGTTGCGTTTCTCACATGGTTTATTTAATTGAAATTGAGATTATAAATAACATGAGTGACTAAATCCCTTAGGGAAGATTAACGAGTGGATGAGAATGTGATTAATGGAGTATTTAGAGTTTTTCGAGAATGATTAGTTGGCATAAATTATATGTTCTTAAAGTGTTGGGTTTGACAACCCTAATAAGTTATCATAGGCTAGACGAGGTCAGGAGATAAGTTGAATCGAGTAAATTGTAATTTATCCTTGTTGAGAAAGTGAGGTTAGGAGATAAGCGAGTAACAACCATTTGATTGGTTAATTAGAGGTCGGGAGGTAATAATTGGCTAATCGATGGCTAATCCACCCTAAAACCCTAATCTAAAGTTAGTTATAAACCCTGAAGCAAGTTAATATTCCTAATTGGTTTATTGATTTATTTGATTTGTTTATTTTTTCTTTATTTCTTTTTCATTATTTATTTCTTTTTATCTTTTCAACTCATTTTATGGTTTATCATAATATAAGAACTAATTACTACTATTTAGACTTGTTATTGAAAAAACATTTTCATTATTTATTCCATCCTCCATTGGGTACGATCCTTGGAATAGTTCCAAGTATTTCGCTGTACAAACTATATTACAATTTGACTCGTATACTTACAGACACCGTTGCTCTTAATTCTTATATTTTTATATTATATTTATTGTATAAAAGGTAATTTATTTATAGGCAATCAAATTTTTTGCATCGTTTTTGGGGAGGTTTTGATAATAAATTGTGAATTTTTTTTACAATTAATAAGATAAGTAGGAACGCTAGGACCTATAGGAGTGATTTTAAATTTTGTTTATTTATTTCTACTTCTATCTTCTTTTTATGTCATTAATGACCTAAAGCTCCAGCACTCTTATCAAACCACACCAAATCCAGAGCAACAAATTCGACGCAACCGTCCGGTGATGAATATCAATCCACATTATTTGTTGTAATACGCTGTAGCAAATTAAACTAGTTTTTGTACTTAAGGAGCTTCAATACAAGCATTTTTATTATATTTTAGTTAAGTTTTCCATATTTGATTTGAATTTGATAAAAAGTGTATTCTGAGTCTTTTATGACCTTAGGGGTCGAATGAGGCCTAAGGGTGAGCTAACATACTTAGTGACTATGTAGGATACCATTCAAAGGCATAGGAATTCAAGGTTGGTCATTGTGTTGCGACATAGGAAGTTTAATGTCACAACATAAGGAGTAGAATACAAGAATTTCAAGTCCGCCTCTAATGTCGTGACACAGTCATAGGATGTTGTGACATACCCCTCAATCCAAACTTGAACCAAAATAACACTGGCCCTGTACGGGAACAATTATGAGCAAGGGGCGTTTCGGTTTAAACAATTGAAATTAACACGAGAATGCTAGGTAACCTAGGGTTGAGGATGACAGTCAACCCTAAATCTATAAATAGGTTCTTTAGACACTTGTTTAAAGATAACTTTTCATATTCTAATTTTTTCTCTATAATTTTAGTTTCATTTTTCCTTTCTTTTAAGCTTTAGGTTTATTTTCAATCCTTTTCTGCTTGTGTTCTTCGATGAACTTGCTTTGTAAATGTGATCAAATGTTTAAGTATTATTGAACTAAATCATTCGAATACAAATAGGATTCTCTAAACTCTACTCTTGATTTGTTCTTTCTGCATTTTTATTATTATCAAGTTTATTATATTTATGGATTCCATGATGAACTAATCCTCTTATGGGGGATTAGCGGTGGAGGTGTAATTGACTAATTGTTATGTAAGGTTTTCTTAGCAGATCAACTATTTAAGATAGGAAGAACTTAAACCTTTGGCTTAACGACCTTAGGAAGTCATTTAAGTGGGAATTAACCCAAAATTGGTACGGCCTATCCGTGAACACTTTAGCCTCAAACCAATCTGGACTGTGAGCTCAAGAGATAAGTAGTTCTTGCTGACTCATTAGTTTAGTGGAAGATCAAGAGGTCTTGCTAGGGTAACAACTAATTGATTGAATAGAAACTCGAAATAGGAATTAGTTATGACTACCAAAGCGAGCTAATCTCCCATATTTAGATTTGATTGAGTTTAGATTTAAGTTATTCGAAGTTCACTTTATTTATGCAATTTTTATTCGTTATTTATAAAAACAAAAAATCTCTTATTTATGTTTACTCGTAATATAATTTATTTAATTCACTAATTAATTCTATTTGCATTTAGGGTAACTTTAATTTAGTACTAGCCTCATTTATTTACAATCCTCAGAATACTCGTCTACTTCCTTGTAAAACTATCTTACAACTTGACCCATATACTTGTAGACACCGCTTCAATTTCACATCTTTAGTTGCAGTATTCACACTTTGGACGTTAATACATTTGGGGGCGGTCAAGTTGTTGCCGTCGTTGCCAAGGAAGAAACATTACTAAGTTGATTTTAACCTTTGTGTTTGATAGAATAATTAGGAAATATTTAAATAATAATATGATTTTTATTTTTACTAACATCTTTTATTTTCTTTTTAGGGTTAGTGTATGACTCGCAGTAGGGAACACTGATAGAGCTGGCCACTGATCCAGAAAGAATAATCCGTAGAAATCGTCAATAGCAATAAGAAATGCAAAATCAACTACTTGCTGTAGGTAATCCATTGCTCCAGAACCCGTTGTTCGACGAGGTTAACAACGCTGACATAAAAAAATTACCACCACCACGGCAACTACCAACAAATCCAGAAAGAACCTTAAGCGATTAGGCACTATGTAATCTATAGATGTTCAAGGAAGCATCACAAGCCCAGCTATCATGCAAATAACTAAAAAATCAAATCGGCCATGATCCAAATGATCCAAAACAATTTTCAATTCAAAGGCACAATGACGAAGGACCCAAACTAGTATCTAAAATAGTTCCTTCAGATTTGTGATACATTTTAATACAACGGGGTTACCGATGTTGCTATACATCTTCGACTATTCCTCTTCTCCCTGGTTGATAACATCTTTACTTGCATACACCAGGATCTATCACGACATGGAATGAACATGCGAAGAAACTTCTACAAAAGTTTTTTACTATTAGCAAAATAGTGCAACTAATGAGAGAGATCTCTATATTTAAGCAGCAAGGGTTACCTCTAGACCGTAAAGTAGAGTTCACCATTAAGTTGTATCCTAGTAGTTCACCAGTTTCAGTTACACCATATTATATGACACCCAAGGAACTTAAGGAGCTGAAGATATAACTTTAAGAGTTACTCAATAAAGGCTTCTTACAACCAAGCATATCGCCTTAAGGTTTACCAGTGCTATTTGTGAAGAAAAATGATGGTAGCCTAAGGATGTGCATCGACTACAGGCAGTTGAACAAATTGACTCTAAAAAACAAGTACCCTTTGCCAAGAATTGACGATTTGTTTGACCAACTGTGAGGCATCACAGTTTTTTCGAAGATCGATTTGAGATCTGGTTACTACCAACTTAAGGTAAAGGAGCTTGATGTGTTGAAGACAGTGTTTAGAATGAGGTATGAGCATTATGAGTTTCTGGCGACGCCCTTTGGGTTAACAAATGCACCTATTGCATTCATAGACCTAATTAATCGAGTGTTCCATGAATACCTAGATCATTCTATGGTGGCATTTATAGATGAAATTCTAGTGTATTCATGAACTCAGGAAGAGCATGATACTCATCTACGAACTTTGTTGCAAATTCTGTGAGAGAATATACTATTTGCAAAGTTCAAAAAGTGTGAGTTTTGGCTTAAGGAAGTTACATTTTTGGGGTACATAGTTTTAGCTAAAGGGGTTTGCGTAGACCCAAAAAAAATCAAAGCCATTATGAAGTGGGGATTTTCAAGAAGTGTTACTGAAGTGCAAAGTTTCTTTGGACTTGCAGGGTACTACTGCAGGTTCGTTAAGGGGTTTGCCACTATAGAGGCACCCTTAACAAAGTTGCTCTAGAAGAAAGAAAAGTTCGAAAGTTAGAAAATCTTCGACAAACTTAAAGTGATACTCACCAAAGCACCCGTGTTGATTCAACTAGAACTAGGGAAGGAATTTGTGGTGTATAGCGATGTCTCACACATAGGGTTGGGTTGTGTGCAATTACGGGAAGGAAATGTGGTAACTTATGCTTCCCGACAACTAAAGGATGATGAGTGAGACTACCCAACCCATGATTTAGAGTTAGTCGCAGTGGTGTACACACTTAAAGTTTGGCGACACTACTTGTATGGTGAGAAGTGCACCATTAGTCGCAGTGGTGTACACACTTAAAGTTTGGCGACACTACTTGTATGGTGAGAAGTGCACCATTTATACAAACCTCAAGAGTCTCAAGTACTTGCTCACGCAAAAAGGGTTGAACCTAAGAAAGAGAATATGGATAGAGTTGCTAAAGAATTACGACTGCATGATAGAGTATCACCCTGGAAAGGCTAATGTGGAAGCTGATGCACTGAGTAAAAAGTTCGTAAATGAGCTACGAGCTCTGTTCACGTAACTAAGTATAGCAGGTGATGGGGATTGCTCACGAAACTGCAAGTGAGACCAACATTGTCACAACAAATTAAAGAAAAGTAAGCCTTAGATGAGGGTTTGGCAAAAAGGGTTCGCCAAGTGGAACAATGAGTGAAAGTGGAACAAAAAGGGTTCACGTAACTAGTATTACTACTAACGTTATAAGAGCCTACAAGGTCACACCCTATAGTTGAAACGTACAGAATCCAAATACATTTTTGTCACATGAATTAAATTAATTGTTGAATTAATTTAATTTGATAGTTAAATATTAAACACATTATATGTACAAACTTGTTGTACATAAAAAGAGAACATAAATATAAAACATAAATATAATTAATGTATGAATTTGATTCATACAAAATATTAATTGTATATATTTTACCGAATTTATTAGTATAAACAGTTATATTAATTAATTTCGGTCAAAATATAAAAGACATGGAAATTAATATTCTTTTAGAAAGAATATAATTAATGTATGAATTTGATTCATACAAAATATTAATTGTATATATTTTATTGAATTTATTAATATAACCAGTTATATGAATTAATTTTTGTCAAAATATAAAAGACATGGAAATTAATATTCTTTTGGAAAGAATATAATTAATATATGAATTTGATTCATACAAAATATTAATTGTATATATTTTATCGAATTTATTAATATTTACAATTATATTAATTAATTTTAATCAAAATATAAAAGACATTGGAAAAAATATAATTTTGCTTTCTAACTTTCCATTTGTCTTCTTTGTTAATAAGGGGATAATCATATATTCTTTTGGAAATAATATAATTCATTTTTCTAACTTTCCATTTGTCTTCTCTATTAATAAGGGAATAATCCTAGTTTTCCTTTTTAATATGTGATATCAAAGAAAATAAAATGATGATAATCCCTTAGTGTATTAAGGTTATCAACTTGATAATTTAAAAAGGTCTAGTAACTGTTTTTAATTCTCTCTGAAAAGTTCAAGAGAAAGTGGTTGTTCATTTTTTATGGGGTGGACTATGTAAAGGCAGGGACGTTTTCGTTGTGGCCTGGAATCGACATCAAATCAGTATCATCCTTTTAATGTTTTCAGTAAAGACGATATATTTTCAACCCTATTTCAACATGATTTGTTCCTCGTACATGGATTCTTAGCTGTTGATCTCCGAAATATTTTTTCCATTATGCCATGGGGCGTACCGACAGTCCCACAGCTACTTGAGAAATAGAAGAAGCAATGAGGCAACAACATACTCAACTGTTTAAAAGAGAACATTTTGAGGACGAAATGCCTTAAGTGGGGGGAGAGTTGAAACATCCCCAGATAGGGCCTGGAAATTTTGGCCTCACAAGTAATGATTCACTAATGTATTAATAAACTAAGGGTTTGCCAAAAGAATATCAATAAGAAATACGCTAAGTAGTGTATGCCAAAAGATACGGTAAGGGGGTTTATCAGATTCATTGCTAGTTGGGTTCGCTAGTTGATTTGGCGGGCTGGGGTTCGCCGAATGGTTTAGTGAGCTGGGGTTCACCAATCAAAGTCAAGTCAGACTTAAATTAGGAAATTAAGATATTGTGTATCTAGGATACTTTTCATGCACTTAACCTTCTTCTAAACTAAATAGGGTTTCCTAAGTCAAGTAGGGTATCCTAAGAATACTAAGACACTTAATGCCAATAAATAAGCCCTTTTTTCCATGAAAATTCCCTCATCGATTATTCTGTTATCAAGTCTTTGTTCAAAATTAAGTTTGTAGCAACCAGGGTAAGTTTCTGTTTTGCTAGGTTTGATTGTCCAAAAAGTTAGGTTCGTGTAAACTAAAAAATATATAGGATTTTTCCTATTCAATTTATCACATTTTTACTTAAATTCGTTGTTAAAACTAAGTAATTATTTAATAAATTAATGAAATATGTGAAAATATGAAATTAGGAGATAGAAATTATTAAAATGGCTTATTTTATATTTATTTGAACATTTTATATTTTTAAGACATAAAATGGGTCATGCATGATTAAATTAAATAATAAAATATAAAATTATATTTAATAATCCATTTTAAAATATTTCATTAATAATTTGGGTTTTAATTATTTATTTATTTTATTCTTTGGTCCTTTAATTTATTGATTTATTTTGGACAGGTCTGATAGCTTTGTCCACATAGTTAACCCAATTTCGGCTACACATAACTGTCTACATAAACCACTTTTTGGTTTAATTATACAAGGTCCTTGCAATGTTGAAGAAATTAGAGATTTGCCTGAAGATTTACATTTCACCTAATCTCAGTCTTGAGTTGTTATGCCATTTAAATTACTTAAAAATCAAGCAAAATTCAACACAAAATCCACTAATCATGGCCGGCCACTCGTTGAAGAAACTTGAAGACACTAAACCTCTCTATTTTTAGCAAACTACTCTCCTCTCTTCACCTATAAATAAGACTTTATTTCACCATTCCTAATCATCCCTCATCCCTCATCATTTTCTCTTTTCTCTCAATTCTCTTTAGCATTTTCCATTCCCAAAGCTAGCATCATCTCTTCATAGAGATTTTAGCAATTAATCCTCTTAAAGAGCCCTTAGTTGGCCACCTTGGAGAGCCATTAGCAAATGAGCAAAGTGAAAGAACGAAGGAGCCTCGTCGATCAGAGTCTTGGGTGACAGCCACTTTGATTTGGGTTTAATCTTTCTTTTCTTTGATTTAATCTGAAAATGTTTGCTATGTGTTCTTTGTTCTTGTTACAACAATGTTAGCTTAATTTTATTTAAGCTAGGATGATTGCTTTGATTAAATAATATTTATTTGATTCATTTTTATAATGTTTATGCCTCAATCGATCATGTTTTCAATTAAAATCAAGTTTGTATTTCATTCATACGTGATTGAAATGCACCTGAATTAGCTGAGCAATCCTAACCAGACTATGGCTAGTGAACACATAATTGAAATGTGCATGCTCAATTTAGATCCTAACCCAATTAAATTATAGGTTGCATAACAATTCTAACCAAGCTCTGTTATCTACATAGTTGTTAGATTTGTGTGATTAAACTGTTTCAAACCTAACACGTCCCTGTTACCTCGCACGAATGCTAAGAAACCCTTAGTAAATAAGGATCAGTAAAATGCATATTTACTAAGTAAAGGATTCTGAAATGACCTAATGTGGTTTCCAAACTCATGAAAGATCGAGTTACCATGGAAAGTTTTTCTGAATGTTATTAAGCATGCTGATAATAAATTGAGTTTAATTAAAGTAATTGTCCTAGTTTATTTATGTTATAATTGTTGCAAATTGTGTTTAATTTTGCTAAAATCTATTTCATTCATATAGTTTGCATATTTAAGATAATTTGCATTGGGGATCATTACATTTAGTTTAATATATTTAATTTTAATCATCACTTCTAAATCATATTGTGTTTTTATTTACCAAGTTGTTAATATAATTTTACAATTAAGTGATTTAACACAAATACAAAAACTGTGGAGACGATAACTGGATACTTACTTATTACTTGATAATGACTGTATACACTTGCACAAACCTATGCGTTACAGTTCACTTATATGTTAGTGTGTGTTCTATTTGTTTAGTAATTGGTGAACCGGCCGGACCATCCACCAATAAGGATAAAGACAAAGCAAAACTCATTTAAAGTCCTTAGCTTTTCGGTGAGTGTCCATTGATTGCCAGATGTGTGTTAACTATTATGTTTTTCAGTATGTGTGTATTGCTATGCTTCAAAAACTTAAGGTTTTAAACTAAGATCCAAGAGAAAGATTTTCTATAAACTTTGTTTTCAAGTTATGTTTTACACGTGCTCCTATGTGAGCCTATGTTTTAAAGATATGTTTTTAAAGTACAGTTTTATAAACTGTGTTTTTATGAGCTTTTGTGTGAGCTCTTTATGAACAAGTGTTTTCAAGCAAGCTCCCTTTTACGAGATCTATGTGATAACTTTCTGTGTGAGCTCCTTCGTTAGCTGTTATGTTTGATATATTAGTATACCAAAGGTTGTGAGTACTCACCCACAAGTTTTGTGACTTGGATTTTGAGGCCTTGGGACATGTGGAAAGATAAGGGAATGTCGAGCTATGCTCCATTCTATAGGACATGTTGGCATACAAGAGAGTGTTTAGCTTATACTACACTTGTGGGACATGTTAAGGAATCTCCAAGTCTTTCTAAGACGTTATAAGGAGATCCGCATATCTAACAGAAAAGATAAGACAAGTGTTGACAAGTGTCGAGGTTTGAAGTATGATTTTCAACAAGCACATTTGAAACTATTTTATAAACTATGTTTTCTGACAAGCAATATCTACAAATTGAGTCTCGCATCTTCACGACAAGCCCAGCATACGAAACAATTTCCAGACTAAGTTTCCCTCTATTTTAAACTCTGTAGTTTAAGCATTCTCTAATGTTTACAGAATATTCATTGAGTTCTCAATGAACTCACCCACTCCTCTCTTGCTTCGCAAGTAAGTAGGTTGCGGATGGTAGTGGCGAGCTAGATAACTTGATGAGGCACATCCCTAAATAGGTATCCACAAACCTGGGAAATAGGTGATTAGGTTTTATTTATGTGGGTTCAAATTTATCATAAATTTATTTTGTTATTAAAACAACTTCCTTAAAGTTTAAGTTTATTTTTGTTTTGCGAACCATAAAGTTAAGCCTTTGTTGTTAGTTTCTTCTCAGCATGAATAAAAGTTTGATGTTTCTCTATTTCTCCGTGCATGCGTACCATGTTGTATTCTTTCAATTTTTCCAAGTATTTATTAATATCATATGTAAGCCAATATTATTGCAAAGTATTATTTTCTGCGACCCTTGTATGTTTGCGACCCCTTATGTACATGCGAACCCTTTAACCTTGCTATTTAGCGAGCCATATTAAAGCATGAAAACCCTTGAATGAATGAACTCTTTTATTGCGAAGCCCGATTGCATGCGAACTTATGTAGTTTGAGAACTTGTGCTTTTGTGTGAACTCATATTGTAGAGCAAACTCATGTTGAACTTTTCTATGTGAACTTATGTATGTGAACCCTTCCTCTATTTATTTGTTAAGCTTGTATGTTTTACATTCTATGTATGAAATTATTCCACTACTATGTTATAACTTATCATAATATATGTTGTAAGTAAGTGGTGTGCTGGAGGTTAGGTTGGGCGTTAATGGAGAGTTACTTCAGCGGCTAATGTAGCTTGCCAAATTCGGGTTGAACCTACTCGGCCAGGTTTAGGGTTTTACAAAGATGCACTGTAATAAGGTTTCTACCCATCAATTCGCTACGCACCATGTGTTCCCTAGAACTCGTCTGCCAAACACCAAACAATGTAAGCCAAGCTCAAAGTGGTAAAACCATCAGTACAATAATGCAGATATACTGCCGATAAATATGCAGACAAGCTGCTAATGTCATGGACAAGCCACTAGAATGCGATAAAATTGCCAATCACCTTAGTATTTCATGTGTAAAGTACTGATAACAATAATACAAGCTTAATTTATTGTCATTACGCCATGGAACTTCTCTGTCAATAATAACCCATCCCATGTAGATGCAAAATGGCATTCAAACAGTGAGTAAACTATGCTATCATTATCAATCTTAGTACAGGTGGCAACAAGAGGGGCAGCTCAAAAGCTCAAAACAGAAAAAGCAAAATGGAACAAAAATGGAGAAAAAGAAGAGGTTCCAAGAATGAATGACACCAATTTAAGGATGAGAAAAGGGCGACACACTATAGTGAAAATAATAGACCTTGGGCAACACAAAGTGGGGGAAAAAGGAAAAAGAAAATATGAGAGGAAGAGAAGAGGGAGTGGGACGGCTATGAGAGTGAAATAATTAATAAAATAAATTGATCATTAAAAAATAATTTGTTATTTAAACCTAGGTTAACTAGATGGGGTAGCACAATAATAGGGAAGGGAAAAAATAGCAAAAAATTAACAATTTGCAAGGGAAGAGATTTGAACACAAGTCTTAAGGTCAATTTCACTAACTCTTTACCACTAGGCCAATTACTCAATCCTCACACAATGCTACAAATTATTAATTAAAAGAAATTTGGGATGTTACAGTGTCACCTCAAAGGACCTATATATCATTTCCACGGTGTCGCCCTGAAGGACTAGTCGATAACTATCTTTGAGGTGTCACTTTATAGAGTCGATAGACTGTCGTCATAGTGTTGCCTTAGTGAGCCATTAGATACCATTCCATGGTGTCATCCAAACTCCTTTGAATCCTCATTTCAATCTGCCCATTCCCCTATTACGCCAATTTCTCCTATCTTCTACTAACCCACCAATATAATTTCCTCTGTACTCTACATACAATAAACATGCATATCACTCAAGTCATTACACTAATTACTATATCATACAATACGCCATTGATTACTTAGTCAATACATTTAACCAATTACACAATATTATTCATATTTAGCATGCTTGTTTACCTTTTTTCATACACAACAACAATTTCAAACAAATTCAAACATAGATCATCCAAATAATGTGTCGCATCGCTAACCCGACTCCATCACCAGATTAGGGTTATAAAGTATTACCAATCAATCAAAAAAATTTAACATAACAACATTAAATAAATTAATCTTATTAAAAACCAATCAATAATATGTATTTGTCCCTAAATCGAGCCTTCTAGGCCCTAAAAATAACTTAGAAGCAATTCGAGACTAATTTGAATCAAAACAGAAGAATTGGGAAAAGTTGAAAATTTTGAAAACAGGGGTCACACGGCTGTGTGGCCAGGCCATGTAACAATCGAATAAGGGACACACGGCTATGTCCTAGCCCGTGTCCTCACTCATGTAACTCATTGAGTTGGGTCATATAGCCGTGTTGTAGGCCGTGCGCCAGACCGTGTAACTCTCTGAGTTGTAGCACACGGTCGTGTCATAGGCCGTGTAACTTACTAACTTAATACACTAAGAACTTACAAATGACACATGGTCATATTGCTAAGCCGTGTATGTCACACAGCCGTGTGACAGCCCATGTGTGTCACACGGCCGTGCGATCCATAAATTGGCCCTAAATTCAAACCATTATAAGGCCAAATCATACTTAACCAACCATTCTATTTGTGCACATATTCAAGAGACTTAAACATCATTCAAACACACTTAAACATACCATTTCAAACATCCTATTTCATCTAACCAATATGTCATTCAAAGGCACCACATATGTATATCAAAACATCATTAACTAACAAATCAATTTGACCATATTTCAAACACAAAACCAAGTTAATTTAACTACCACATGATATCACAAATAACCATTTCCAAGCCATCACAAACATGCCAAAAGAGTTTTATATACAAGCACTTAAGAATGGTTAAAATGACCTAACTTGGCAAGTTTCCAAAGCTCACCAAAACCATCGTAAACTTCAAAAGCATATACAAACCAAATCAACCATTACACATACAAGAAATACCATTTATAAGATCCTATACATGCCATCTATAACCTTTGCCAAAATGCACCCAAAAACTACCAAAATAGTTGCTGGATAGTGGGATTATCCTCGACAAGCTTCCAAGTGATTGAGCTTCCGATAATCTATAAAACAAAGGAAAGTAATTACGTAAGCAACTAGTGCTTAGTAAGCTCGTATAAACTCTAACATATCTTATAATTTAATTAGCACAATTTATAGAATAAGTATAATATCATTACCAAGACCATAAGCTTAGTAAAAAATTATACAAGCATAAGCTTAGTAAAAAACTATACAAGCATCATCAAACTCACAAGTTAGTAAGTTCATCCATGATACATATGAATTCAACCATAATGTAAGTAGATTTCTATATGCACATCATTTATTTCATTAGCCTTTTCATAGATCATGATCCAAAATCCCATTATGTATTTGCCATGCCATTCATTTACTTACCTGTTAAACTATCTATAATTACATCAGATACTAGGGAATGCTCACACATAGTATGCCTTTCCATATAACCGTAACCTTTCCTTTTTAATAGTGCTCACATGAGTTGTGGGTTGGAATATTAGCTACACGATGCTGCTCATACGAGCTGTGGAGAATTCGTAACAAATGTAGGACCTCAACCATTAGTAGGACATTCAAGACCAGCATTTGAAACATGAAATCCTTAATGACATGTCATTCGTATCCTAAGAATTCTTAAGGTTCAAACAGCATTCGTTATTTGTCAATTATTCAAACATCCATACATATACAATTTCAAGTCCATTTATGTCAATACAACATTGAAAATAATCAATTTAGCTAACATTAATATGATCATAATTCATACGAACTTACCTCGATAGCATTGGTCGTAGAAGTAAAGTTGTAAACTAATCCGAAGATTTAGCCTTTTCTCGATTTAAGTCCGATTGTAGTTTATCTTGATATGCAAGATAGGAGCTTGGTCGAACCAAGTTTCTTCCTTTGGCTACAGCTTGAATGGTTTTAATAAGAAAAAGGAAAGAAGGAGGATGATGATGCATTTTTATCATCTTTTTACCTTATTTACTAATTACTTATTTACCATTTTAGCCTTTATAATCCATTGAAATTTCATTAAAACCTATTCCTAAACATCCACTAACATATAACATGGTATAATTACCATATAAGTCCATTAGTGTTCCTTTCTATAGCCATTTAGCCTTTTTAACTGATAGAATATAACTTTTACACCTTTTACGATTTAGTCCTTTTTACTTAATTAATCATTTAAACTTTAAAATTTTTTAACGAAACTTTAATATGACTTTAAAATAATCCTGTAGGCGTTGAATAAATATTAAAACAATAACTCACTCGTTAGAGTTGTGGTCTCGAAACACTATTTTTGATACCACTAAAATTGGGCTGTTACACAATGCATTATCAACGCTCACCCAAGGGCAGAGCAAAGAAATTCACCTAAACTTCTTCTCCTTGTCATCTTAGCTTTTCCAAATGTTAGAGCCTCCATCACATGGCAGCTAAGCACGATAATCAGACATCAATTAAATTAAAGGCATCCAACCCTTAAAACCCATAACCTATTTTACAAAAACTTGTTAGGAAATCCTTACTCTTGCCTTCCCCCAAAATCCATCAGTATAGAAAAGTAGGAAAGCTTATCGGTTCCTCAAACTCTTCACTTCTAAACTTCAATCTCACAACTACTGTTTCATGTAGAGTGCTCCTAAAATTTCCTTTTCTTCGAAAGAACTGAAGAAGATGATGCAGATGAGAGGAAATTATAAATAGAAATGAGAGGCATTGTAACAGCTCGTTTTTAGTCAAATCAGAATAGTAGTTTTGGGACCAAAATTTGAGGTCAAAATATTTATTTTATTATTATTTTAAGGTCTACATCATGAATATATGATTGTGTGAAAGTTTTGTTTAGAAATTTTATTGTTTGAATACTCAATTAGGTAAAAAGGACTAAATCGCTTAAAGTGTAAAAGTGTTGTTCCATTAGTTAAAGGTATCTAATAGCTATGGAATTTTAATTTAGATGTCCTTATGTTGTAATTTGACTGTTTGAAACATAGGTGGACTACGATGGACATGGTTTATATGAAATGTTAATGTTTTAGTAAAGGGTAAAAAGGTAAAATAGCAAATAAATGATAATAATTAAAACAAAAACATAAAATTTTCATTCATTCATCTTCCTTAGTCGAAATTTTGAAGGAATGAATAGCCATGGTTAGGTTTTCATTCGGCCAAGCTTTCCTAGCTCATTAAGGTACAATTTTTGTCCCGTTTTTAATGATTTCTATGTTTTTGAAATTGTTGCAACTTGGTCTAGCTAGCCCAAGGACTATTTTGCAAAACTGTTAAAAATTTTGAAATTTTCCATTGATGAAAATATGTGTTCTTTGATGTTTGATGATGAAATATGAAATCTTGTTGCTAGATTTACATATTTTGTAAAATGATTTTGAGTAAAAATGTAAAATAAGGATTTATTTGTGAAAATGTGAAAATGTGTGGTTAAATGTATGAAAAGCATATAAATGTGGGATGCTAGGGGCATTATAGAAATTCAGCTATCATGGGTATTAAAGAAATTTCATGAATTTGTGATTTTGTGTAATAAGGACTAAATTGTAAAAGCTATGAATTTCTAGGGGTAAAAGTGTAAATGTGCTTAAATGTGCGTTTTGGATTAAATTGAATAGAGAGATTATTAAATAAGTTAATTTTGAATACATTTAGATCAAGAAAAACGAAATTCGGATCTAGATTGGGGGAAAACTAAAGTTATCAACTAATCGACTTATTTCATCGTTTTCACATCCGAGGTAAGTTCGTATGTGATAAATTTCAGTATAAATGTATTTTAAATGATTTGATATTATATAAGTTGTGAATACGAGACTTCAGATAAGTTCAACAATAACTCGATAGAAATTCGGCAATTCAAAATCCTGGTTGAACCTTAAGAATAGTTTAGGATACTAATGACATGTCATTAGAGAATACATTGAGTTGGCTTCAGGCCATGATATTAGCACTTCGGGTGCGAGTTATACCGATTTGGCTTCGGGCCATGACTATCGGCTGATTTGGCTTCGGGCCATGAATATCAGCTGATTTGGCTTCGGGCCATGATATCAGTACTTCGAATATAAGCTACCTTAATTTGGCTTCGGGCCATGGTATAGGTACTTAATGTGTAAGACTCTTGATGTAATAGCCTAATTTAGGTCTTAATCGGAATGGTGGTTTTGGGACCACGAATTTGAGTAAAAAAATATTTAAATATTATTTTCCGTGTTTATTATATGTGAATTTGCATGTGTGAAAGTTTCGTATGAAAATTTGATTGTTTGTGTGCTTAATTAAATAAAAGGGCTTAATCGCGTAAAATAAAAATTTGATGATTAATTGTAAAAGGGCTAAAATGAATATCTCTTTGTAAGTGGAGGGATTTAAAATGAAATTTGACCTTAGTTAAATGTTATGGACGGTTGTGACCATGCATTTAAAATGGTTTTATAATTTTAACTTAAGGTTAAATATGTAAATTATATAATAATATGTATATAATAAAACATATAATAATTAAAGACATGTTCTTTATTTTATTTCTTATGACCAAAACTTAAAGAAAATAAAGGTTTATAATGCTTTGAACATTCGGCTACTTCTCAAGCTAAATCAAGGTATGTTTTTACTTCGGTTTTTCATAATTTTTACGTTTTTGAGATCATTGCTTCGAGTACTATCCGACCCATGCTTAAATTTCTAATTTTGATGTATATTTTGAGTTATTTCATTGATGAATATTTGTGTTTTGTGATGTTTGATGATGAAATGTCAAAAATATATTTTAGATTAACATGTTTTGTATTGGAGTTTTTGAAGATTTTGATAATTAGGACAAATTGAAAAAATAATAAATTGAAGGACTAAAATATAAAATAAAAGAAATGTGAGGACTTGTTTGGGTATGGGGAGTATTCGGCTCCAGCATGGCATAGGCAAATTATGCTTGTTTTGTGTTTTGTGAATTTTAGATTAAATTGCTAAAGTGTAAAATGTATGGGGAAAAAGTGCAATTTGTCCATTTATTTGTTTTTGAATGAATTTGATTAAATAAGTTTAAATTATGTCAATTTAGATCAAGAAAAGAGAAAATCAGACTTGGTTCGGGGAAAAGCAAAAATAGTCGAATAGTTGATTTACAACGTTCGTCGATATCCGAGGTAAGTCTTTAAGTAATTAAACATCATCTATTTTGAATGTAAAATGGTTTAATATGATGATTCGAACTATATAGACTTATAATAGAGTAGCCGAATGTGGTTTAACATAGAATGAATGTGGTTGAGTTTTATTTGATTGAGTTAAAACCTCTGAAAGTTCATATGAACTACATGGACTATATGGACGATTCGATATATGAACTGTTTATGAAATGACTTTATAATAGTGATATTCGGGCTTTGAGCCTAGCAAGCAATGTGCTGGTGAATTAAATCAGACTTTTTGCTTAACAAGCTTATTGCCGGTGTATAAAATCAGACTTTGAGTCTAGCCGGCCTTGTGCCGGTGTGTGATACAGGCTTATGCCTAGCAGGCTTTATGCTAGTGAATTATTAAAAGCTTATGCTTAAAAGAACTCATGCTGATGTGGTATTTGAATACATTAAACGAGTTAAATGGCCAGGTATGGATAAACTTATTACCTATTTAATATAAGGTAAGTAAGTAACTTGATGATTTACTACAAATCATGTGTGATGCAAATGAAGTATATATATGATTATGGAATGTGTATTCGGTCTTATGATCAAATGATATGAATATTATGGAATTTGGTTTGTGAATATGTGTATATGAGACTAAGTATAATCGGTCATATGGATAGTTCGTGTACGTGATGTTATAATACGATTTTTTTGAGCTTGTGTATATGAGTGTATGTGCAATTGGATATATAATGACATCTTGAATTTGAAGGTTGGATGATAATTAATTGCTTTGATTATAAAAGCATTCAGCCAATGAGAAAATATTCTATGAAAGTATAAGTTATAGATGAACGGAATTAAAAGTTTGAGGTTGAATGTGATTATAAATGTATAATTTGAATTATTTGATTGATATGATTTAATATTGAGATGTTGATATACCTTAATTGTTTAATTTGCTTAAGGCTCACTAAGCTATAAAAGCTTACTCCGTGTATATATATGTTTCTGTTTTATAGATTTTGGATTCAAGGTACGAGCTTGGGGATCGTCAGCCAAGTCTATCACACTATCGACTGACTTCGGTATTTTAATAAGCGAACTTTCGAACCTATGGCATGTATAGACTAGATTATGTTTTGGAATATTGTATTATGGTTTGTGTTAAATGGGAGCCATGCAAAAATCGCTTAATTGCTATGCTTAAGTTCGATGTTGGTTAAATTATAGTTTAAGTCTATTTTGATTATTATGCCGTGTGCCGTGGTTGATTATAAGTTATGTTATGTGCTTGTATTCAGAAGTGATATGGATGAATAGGTTATGTTATGTTTTAATGAATGAAACTTGGTTTTGGTTATTAATTGTTTAAAAATGTTAATGATATACGTGTATGTTCAAATATGAATTGATTCTGTTGTTTGGTTTGCATGGTAAATGTATGTGTACTTAAAGTGTTTTAATGGTTAAATAAATAAGTATGGTTAATGAAGTTAAA
This sequence comes from Gossypium hirsutum, assembly GCF_007990345.1. Lineage (NCBI taxonomy): Eukaryota > Viridiplantae > Streptophyta > Magnoliopsida > Malvales > Malvaceae > Gossypium > Gossypium hirsutum. Next base: position 81,092,797 of record NC_053436.1, read on the forward strand.
TAATGATTACTTATGAGATTGTTTTGTTTAATATGGTTTGTAAGTGAAACAATAATAAATGACCAATTGAATAGTGATTTGAACAATATTAAACTATAGGAATTATATAAGTTTTAGTGTGATGTACAATGACCTATTTGATGTTAAATGAAAGTTGTATAATGTATATGTTAGTACTTTAATTACAATTATAAAAAAATTTGATTGTACATGTTATAATGTACAAATGCCGAATATAAGTTGATCAAATTGAGTGATTATGTGTATATGGTTTTGTGGATTCTATTAATGTATAATTTTAGTATACTTTTGTACATGGCGTGGCAATGATATATATATAAGTGCATGACTTCTAGATATATATGTATATAATATTCTTTGAACATATGTTTGGTCATAAAATAAAAATATGCTTGATTATGTGGTTTGTTAATTAACAGAAATCAATAAGTTTGTATAGGTAAATTTTGGGCAATCGAATAAGTAAAAGATTAATGTGGTTTTTGTTTGGTTTAAAATAGTACATTATGTGTAAATTTTGTTTTATTTATTTGAATAGTTTCATTAGTTGATTTAATGATATATCTATATATATATATGAATATGAACTGTGTTGATATGAGAATGTTCAGAATTGTACTTATGTTCTGTAATGCCTCGTTACCCTAGTCCGGCGACGGATACGGGTTAGGGGTTTTACATTTTATTGGTATCAGAGCTACGGTTTAGTCGATTCTAGGATTAACGTAGCCTGTGTGAGTCTAGCTATACATGCCATATTATATACTACGATAGTGTGATGACTTTTGACAATTGAAAATGTGTTTTCGTATAATAAATGGATCCCGATAGAGTTGTAGCTGATGATGTCGAGAGTATAGCGCCTGCTCCCGCGCATGGGACAGCGCCAGTTAAATCTCGGCCGATCTCGAGTAACCAAGAGGGAGAGGCTAAGCAAGCCTTTTGCCAAAAGATGAACGATTAGTTTACTCAATATATTCGAACTAACCCGGCTACACAACAACCTCCACCCCCGAATAATTCATCTCCGATACCTATGGTACCTCTGATGATTGATCCAATGAGATTTAACAGGCTTTCTGTAGATAAAATTAGAAAATACGGGGCCGAAGAGTTTAAAGCTACTGATGATGATGATGCTGGCCAGGCTGAGTTGTGGCTTGATAATACTATCCGTGTGTTCGACGAGCTATCTTGTACTCCGGATGAATGTTTAAAGTGTGCCATATCTTTATTACGAGACACTGCATATCACTGGTGGAATACACTAGTATTAGTAGTCCCGAAAGAGAAAGTGACCTAGGAATTCTTTTAGACTGAGTTCCGTAAGAAATACATCAGCTAGAGATTTATCGACCAGAAACACAAAGAATTTCTAGAATTGAAATAGGGTCATATGATCATAACTGAGTATGAACGAAAATTTGTGAGACTAAGTCGATATGCTCGTGAATGTGTTTCAACTGAAAATATCATGTGTAAAAGATTTGAAGATGGTTTGAATGAAGGCATTAAATTGTTGGTTGGTATACTTGAAATCAAAGAGTTCCTGATACATGTTGAACGAGCTTGCAAAGTCGAAGAACTCAGGAAAGAGAAAAGAAAAGCTGATTTTGAAGCCAAAGATTCCGTAAGAGATCAAAGAGTAAGACTTTTCACTCAGCATCGAAGAAGTTCAGATATGATTCTAGTCGATTTAAAGCTACTTTGGACTTTTCTAGACAAGACCGAGACCGACCTCCTGTGAGTTTATGAGCCACTTCGATTGCTAGTGTTGGCAATGATCGGTAGAACAGATTCGAGTGTAAGCATTGTGGTAAATGACATTCCAGAAATTGTAGATTGCATGATCGATTTTAAATGTGGATCGATGGATTATTTTATCCGAGATTGTCCGATGTTATTCGAGCAAAACACTGTTTAGAATACGAGACCGAGTAACATGTTAGTACGATGCAGACCACCCAGGCATTCGGGTAATGTAAGTGGTAGTCAGAGAGGGACGAAAGATACAACAGTTCGAACTAAGGCTCATACACCTGCCAGAGCATATGCTATATGCGCTCGTGAGGATGCTTCTTCCCCATATGTTCTTACTGGTACTTTCACTGTTTATGATACTAGTGTTATTGCATTGATTGATCCTGGTTCGACTCATTCTTATGTGTGTGAAACATTAGTATACAGTAAGACTTTACCTGTTGAGTCTACTGAGTTTGTGATTTGAGTATCAAACCCCTTGGGACAGTGTGTTCTGGTTGATAAAGTATGTAAAAATTGCCCATTGATGATTCGATATTCATGCTTTCCAGCTGATTTGATGTTGTTACCTTTCAATGAGTTCGATATAATTTTGGGTATGAATTGGTTGACTTTGCACGATGCTGTTGTTAATTGCAAAAGAAAGACCATTGATTTGAGATGTCAGAACAACGAGATTATTCGGATTGAATCCAATGATCTAAATGGTTTATCAGTAGTAATATCTTCGATGTTAGCTAGAAAGTATGTGAGAAAAGGTTGTGAAGCTTACCTTGCTTATGTGCTTGATAATAAAGTAACTGAAAAGAAGATTGAATCCGTACCAGTTGTGTGTGAGTATTCGGATGTGTTTCCTGAAGAATTGTCGGGTTTGCCACCTATCCAAGAGGTAGAATTTGGTTTGAGTTAGTACCGGGGATGACTCCAATTTCAATAGCTCTGTATCGGATGGCACCTACTAAATTAAAAGAGTTGAGAGCACAATTGCAAGAGTTAATAGATAGAGGTTTTGCATGACCGAGTTTCTCTCCTTAGGGTGCGCCAGTGTTATTTGTGAAAAAGAAAGAAGGAACTATGAGAATGTGTATTGATTACCTCCAGCTAAATAAGGTGACTATAAAGAATAAATACCCATTGCCACGGATTGACGACCTATTCAATCAGTTGAAAGGGGCTTCAGTGTTTTCGAAGATAGATTTGAGATCGAGTTATTATCAGTTGCGAGTCAGAGACTCCAATGTACCAAAAACTGCTTTCCGAACGAGGTATGGACATTATGAGTTTCTGGTTATGTCGTTCGGACTTACTAATGCACCTGCTGTTTTTATGGATTTGATGAATCGAATCTTCAGACAGTATTTAGATCGATTTATGGTTATGTTCATTGATGATATATTAATCTACTCCTGTGATGAAACTGAACATGCCGAGCATTTGAGACTTGTGTTACAGACTTTGAGAGAAAAATAGTTGTATGCGAAGTTTAGTAAATGTGAGTTCTGGTTACACGAAGTTAGCTTTCTGGGGCATGTTGTTTCAACATCAAGTATTCGGGTTGATCCGAGCAAAATTTCAGCAATACTTGACTGGAAACCTCCGAGAAATGTTTCTGAAGTCCGAATTTTTCTAGGACTTGCTGGTTACTATAGACGATTTGTGAAAGGGTTCTCAATGATTGCAACCTCGAAGACCAAGCTTTTGCAAAAAAATGTTAAGTTTGAGTGGTCAGAAAAGTGCCAAAAAAGTTTTGATTAGTTGAAAGCCCTTTTGACCGAAGCTCCAGTGTTAGTTAAACCAGAATCGGGTAAAGAATTTGTTATCTATAGTGATGCATCTTTAAATGGTTTGGGCTGTGTTTTGATGCAAGAAGGCAAAGTTATAGCTTATGCCTCGAGACAGTTAAAGCCGCATGAAAAGAACTATCCGACGCACGATCTAGAATTGGCAACTATTGTGTTTGCATTGAAAATTTGGCGCCACTATTTGTTCGATGAAAAATGTCTTGTTTATTCTGATCATAAAAATCTGAAGTACTTAATGACTCAGAAAGATCTAAATTTGAGACAGCGTCGATGGTTAAAATTGTTAAGAGATTACGAGCTAGTGATTGACTATCACCCGAGAAAGGCTAATGTTGTTGTTGATGCTCTAAGCCGAAAATCATTGTTTGCTTTGCGTGCAATGAATGCACATATAGTTATGTTAGATGATGGTGTGATAATAGCCGAGTTAAAAGCAAGACCGTTATTTTTTCAACAAATTTGTGATGCCAGAAGGTTGATAACGAGTTGATAGCAAAACGAGCTCGGTGTGATTCAAATGTTGATTCAGAGTTTTGAGTTGATGCAAATGACTGTTTGAGATTTAGAAACCAAATATGTGTCCCGAGGAATTCAGAGTTGATTCAGATGATTTTGAATGAAGCTCATAACAGTCGGTTATCTGTTCACCCAGGTAGTACGAAGATGTATAATGATCTGAAACAACACTATTGGTGGCAAGGTATGAAACGAGACATTTCTGACTTTGTATTGAAATGTTTAGTCTGTCAGCAAATAAAAGTCGAGCATCAGGAACCTTCTAGATTGCTTCAGCCGATCATGATACCTGAATGGAAATGGGACAGAGTTACGATGGATTTTGTATCCGGTTTACCGATGAGACCGAGCAAGAAAGATGCAATCTGGGTTATTGTAGATAGATTGACTAAATCTGCTCACTTTGTTCCGGTTACAGATTACTCGCTTGATAAACTGGTTGAATTGTATGTTTCTCAGATCATGAGGTTACATGGTGTGCCTATATCTATTATTTCAAATAGAGATCTGAGGTTTACATCGAGGTTTTAGAAGAAACTACAAGATGCATTAGGTGCCAAATTGCATTTTAGCACTGCTTTCCATCCCCAGACAGACGGTCAGTCCGAGCGAATCATTCAGATACTTGAGGATATGTTAAGATGTTGCATTCTCGAGTTTGAAGGTACGTAGGAACGATACTTGTGACAGCCCTAATGTGACCCTAGTCGGAAAGTGGTTTTGGGACTACAAAATCGAGTCATAAAAATAATTAATTGTTATATTCTATGCTTATTATGTGTGTACATGCATATGTGGACGTTTCATTCCCTAATTTTGCCAATTGCATGAGAAATTATTAAATAGGGATCAACATGAGACATGGTGAAATATGATAGACTAATTTTAAATGGTTTATTAGTGCATGTCAACACAAGGGTGGACTTGCATGTCAAATTGCCCAATTTTCTTTATAGTGGCCGGCCAAGATGGGTGTTGATGGGCAAATATATATGTTTAATTAGTTATTAAAATAAGAAATGGTATCATGTGAGAAAAAAATAATATTAGTGAAATAAAGTAAAGAAAACAAAGAGGAAGGAAGGCTCATCTTTCATCTCCTTCATTGCCGAAATTGAGAAAGGAAAGATTGAAAAAAAAACCAAGGCATTCGGCCATGGCTAGTTCAAAGGAAAGGTATGCATTGTGATTTTATTCTAATTGATGTTGAGATTAAGTTGATAAGTGTATAGTCTAGTTAACCCATAGCTAAATTCATGAATTCATTGTTGGGAGATAAGAATGGAAGTTGCCGTATGTATGGGTATATATGCACTTTGGAAAGGAGATTTTTTGGGTGTTATTTGAGTTCTCTTTATGTATGTATGTGCATGAGTATTCGGTCATGTTATAGATTCATGTTGAAAAATGTTAATGCTATATGTGTCATATAAATGTACTTGTGAATGGACTTGAGAATATCTAAATTATAGGTTGGAGGTGCCGAATGTAGTGTTGGATGAGTTTTAAAGAATAAAAATTTAGGTGACTAGAGGTTAATGACATTCGGCCAAAGGCTTCTGTGCTAGCAAAATCGGTATAAATGTTGTTCGATGTGTTGAATTGAGTAAGTTAGATGTTGGAACACTTAAGGATTTGGCATCTCTATGACATTAGATATAAGTGTATGAAAGGCTAAGTTTAAGTAGTAAGGCCGAATAGGTTATAGATAAGGCACTTATGAGTCTTTGGCCAAGCAATTTGCAAATTAGATTAGGGTTCTTGTGACATTTAATGTTGAGTTTAATTTGGTATATTCGGCCATCTAATTAAGTATATAGGTGATGTTGAATTTAATCTTGCACATTCGGCTATATGGGTGTACACAATTGTGATACTATCCTTGATTGGATTATCGACAATAGGGTGATAGTATATGGTTGTTAACCAAATAGTTCAAAAGCATGGGGTAGAAAGATAAGAATTGGCCATGTGTCTCCTATGCTATGAAATCATTAATATTTTGATATAAATATTTAGTAAGACGGTTAAACTAGTTAATTTATCGATTTAGCTCAAAAAGTTAAAGGTGGAGAGGCAAGCAAGGGCAAAGGAAAGAACATCGAGTAGCCGAGTTGGAATCGTTTTCCCCAACATAAGGTAAGTCACCAAGCATATATTTTGTATTGATCTAAATAGACATAATGTCTATGTAATTATGCCGAATGGAATGATAAATTTATATACATGTATGCATGTGGTGATGAAAGTGTTGAATGAAAAGAAAAGAGGTGAGATGTATTGAGTTGTTGATTTCAGCACTAAGTGTGCGGGTATAAACATTTATGATCATGAGATTGGCACTAAGTGTGCGGGTTTAAATTGTACAGCACTAAGTGTGCGAGTTTGATTATATAGCACTAAGTGTGCGAGTTGATTATATAGCACTGAGTGTGCAGACTTAATATATATTTTGAATCACTATGGACACTAAGTGTGCGACATTATTGAGTTGATCACGGACAGCGGATTGGGTAAGTACCTTGAGTTCATGGCTAATAGGCGCTATGTTTATATTTGGAGTTGAGCTTGGTAAGTTTGAACCTATGTGACAATTATAATTGAAGTCACGTACATAAGATTTATCGTGGAATAGATGAAAGGTCGTTTAGTTGTACGATTGTAACGAAAATAAAATGATGTATGAAAATGCCTCAAATATCCTATTGATTAGTATATGGAATGTGAATGCATGACTTGGTATGAGGTTGAACCGATAGGTCTAAGGAACTATGGCATAGTTCGGTATGCATGGAGTAACTAGCCTCATTCCATTTTGTTTCCTCTTGTGATAATGTTATTAATGGATGGTAGTGCATTGCTTATGACTTACTAAGTTATATACTCACTCGGTGTTTCCTTGTCACCTATTTTAGGTTTCTTGGACTCGTCTCTTTTTGCGTGATCGGGCCGTCATCGAAGTCATCACACCAGCTAGCAAGTTTTGGTACTTTCTTCTTAGTCGGTTTAGGAGAACATTTCGGCTTGTATAGGCTATTATGTTGTGTTTGAACTTTGGTATGTAAACTTTCAGCCATGCGAAAATGGCATAAATGTTAATTTGGACTTTGGGTCCTATGATACTTAGTTATAAAACGTAGTAAATGGGTTTTATAATGTGGTCATGACTGATATTGGGCCAATTTGGTTTTGGTTGAATAATAGTTGAGGCCTAATCGATTTTTATGCCATATGTCATGGTTGATTAATTTTGGTGTTAAAATTCATGATATGGCAATAGTGTAATAGGGAGATGTTTGTCAATGATTAGCCTTTGGCATGGCTAGTCATGATCATAATTTGTGATATGCATGATGAATTATTAGTTAGATCAAGGAGATATCACAAAATAGGCATAGTTGCTTTAGTAACAGATGCTGGCAGCAGCAGTGATGTGAGATTGAAAAATACAAAAAATAGTAGGAATGGAATTAAATAATGAATAAATTATGTAATCGAAGCTCGATGAGTCTATTTTCATATGGAAGAAACGAAACGACCATATGAGCTGTATGTTAGGAGATAATTAAACCCTTGTGAAACAAGACCAGAGCGATTTCTGGATCCCCTGTTCCGACTTTAGAGATTCGCCATAAATTAATCAGAGACAATTAGAAGTCATGCCTTATATGTATATATTCCCTTTTGAGTCTAGTTTCATTAGAAACAAATGGCATAAGTATTGAAGCTCTGTAAAGGGAGATATCTAAGTCGTAATGCACAAAGGTCAGAGTAGTCGAACCCAGGAACAGGGACGACTTTAACTAATAAACTGTACCAATTGGCCCGACCAAAAATTCTACAAAAATTCTACCATATAGATATATGAGTCTAGTTCCGGAAAAATTTACGGAACTGGATTTCGAGTTTCAGAACTCAATATATGATTTTTAAAGCGACTAGTACGCAGATTGGCAGCTTGTCTGGGAAATTTTTAATAAGTGGTTTGAAGTCTGTTAACACCTCGTGTTCGACTCCGGCGACGGTCTCGGGTTCGGGGTGTTACAATACTTACCTTTGATTGAATTTGCGTATAATAACAATTTTCAATCGAGTATCAAAATGGCACCTTATGAGGCTTTGTATGGTCGTACATGTCGTACACCATTATATTGGACTCAGCTCAGTGAAAATAAGATACACGAGGTCAATTTGATCAGAGAAACTGAACAGAAAGTGAAAGTGATCCGTGAAAGTTTGAAAGCAGCATCAGATCATCAAAAATCGTATGCAGACTTGAAACGTAAAGACATAGAGTTTCAGATCGGGGATAGAGTGTTTTTGAAAGTCTCACCGTGAAATAAAATACTCAGATTCAGTCGTGAAGGAAAATTGAGTCCGAGATTTTTGGGCCATATGAGATTATAGAGAGGATTGGGCCAGTTGTGTATAGACTGCTGTTGCCACTTGAGCTAGAAAAGATCCACAATGTATTCCATGTCTTGATGATTCGTAGATATCGATCCGATCCTTCACACGTGATTAGTCCGACTGAAGTTGAGATTAAGCCCGATATGTCGTACGAGGAAGAACCAATTCGTATTCTGGCTCGCGAGATTAAAGAATTACGAAATAAGAAAATTCTGTTGGTTAAAGTACTGTGGCATAAACACGGAGTTGAGGAAGCAACGTGGGAGCCAGAAGATGCAATGAAAGAACGTTATCCGAACCTATTCATCGGTAAGATTTTCGAGGACGAAATTCCCTAAGGGAGAGAATTGTAACAACTCGATTTAGGCCCTAATTAGAATGGTGTTTTTGGGACCACGAATCTGAGTCAAAAAATATTTAAATATTATTTTCTATGTTTATTAAATATGAATTTGCATGTGTTATGAAAATTTGATTGTTTGTGTGCTTAATTAAATAAAAGGGCTTAATCGCGTAAAATGAAAATTTGATGATTAATTGTAAAAGGGCTAAAATGAATATGTCTTTGTAAGTGTAGGTATTTAAAATGAAATTTGACCTTAGTTAAATGTTATGGATGGTTGTGACCATGCATTTAAAATGATTTTATATTTTTAAATTAAGGTTAAATATGTAAATTATATAATAATATGTATATAATAAAACATATAATAATTAAAGCCATGTTCTTCATTTTATTTCTTATGACCAAAACTTAAAGAAAATAAAGGTTTATAAAGCTTTGAACATTTGGCTACTTCTCAAGCTAAATCAAGGTATGTTTTTACTTCGGTTTTTCATAATTTTTACGTTTTTGAGATCGTTGTTTCGAGTACTATCCGACCCATGCTTAAATTTCTGATTTTGATGCATATTTTGAGTTATGTTATTGATGAATATTTGTGTTTTGTGATGTTTGATGATGAAATGTCAAAAATATGTTTTAGATTAACATGTTTTGTATTGGAGTTTTTGAAGATTTTGAGTAATTAGGACTAAATTGAAAAAATAATAAATTGAAGGACTGAAATATAAAATAAATGAAATGTGAGGAATTGTTTGGGTATGGGGAGTATTCGGCTCCAGCATGGCATGCGCAGATTATGCTTATTTTGTGTTTTGTGAATTTTGGATTAAATTGCTAAAAGTGTAAAATGTATGGGGGAAAAGTGCAATTTGTCCATTTATTTGTTTTTGAATGAATTTGACTAAATAAGTTTAAATTATGTCAATTTAGATCAAGAAAAAAGAAAATCGGACTTGGTTCAGGGAAAAGCAAAAATAGTCGAATAGTTGATTTACAACGTTCGTCGATATCTGAGGTAAGTCTTTACGCAATTAAACATCATCTATTTTGAATGTAAAATGGTTTAATATGATGATTCGAACTATATAGACTTATAATAGAGTAGCCGAATGTGGTTTAACATAGGATGAATGTGGTTGAGCTTTATTTGTCTGAGTTAAAACCTCTAAAAGTTCGTATGAACTACATGGAATATCTGGAAGATTCGATATATGAACTATTTATGAAATGACTTTATAATAGTGATATTCGGGCTTTGAGCCTAGCAAGCAATGTATTGGTGAATTAAATCAGGCTTTTTGCTTAGCAGGCTTATTGCTGGTGTATAAAATCAGACTTTGAGTCTAGCAGGCCTTGTATCGGTGTGTGATATAGTCTTATGCCTAGCAGGCTTTATGCTAGTGAATTATTAAAAGCTTATGCTTAAAATAATTCATGCTCATATGGTATTTGAATACATTAAACGAGTTAAATGGCCAGGTATGGATAAACTTATTACCTATTTAATATAAGGTAAATAAGTAACTTGATGATTTATTAAAAATCATGTGTGATGCAAATGAAGTATATATATGATTATGGAATGTGTATTCGGTCTTATGATCAAATGATATGAATATTATGGAATTTGGTTTGTGAATATGTGTATACGAGACTATGTATAATTGGTCATATAGATAGTTCATGTACGTAATGTTATAATACGATTTTTTTGAGCTTGTGTATATGAGTGTATGTGCAATTGGTTATATAATGACATCTTGAATTTGAAGGTTGGATGATAATTAATTGCTTTGATTATAAAAGCATTCGGCCAAAGAGAAAATATTCTATGAAAGTATAAGTTATATACGAACGGAATTAAAAGTTTGAGGTTGAATGTGATTACAAATGTATAATTTGAATTATTTGATTGATATGATTTAATATTGAGATGTTGATATACCTTAATTGTTTAATTTGCTTAAGGCTTACAAAGCTATAAAAGCTTACTCTATGTATTTATGTGTTTCTGTTTTATAGATTTTGGATTTGAGTTATGAGCTCGAGGATTGTCAGCCAAGTCTATCACTCTATCGACTGACTTCGGTATTTTAGTAAGTGAACTTTCGAACCTATGGCATGTATAGACTAGATTATGTTTTGGAATATTGTATTATGGTTTGTGTTAAATGGGAGCCATGCAAAAATGGCTTAATTGCTATGCTTAAGTTCGGTGTTGGTTAAATTATAGTTTAAGTCTATTTTTATTATTATGTCGTGTGTCATGGTTGATTATAAGTTATGTTATGTGCTTGTATTCGGAAGTGATATGGATGAATAGGTTATGTTATGTTTTAATGAATGAAACTTGGTTTTGGTTATTAACTATTTAAAAATGTTTATGATGTACGTGTATGTTCAAATATGAATTGATTCTGTTGTTTGGTTTGCATGGTAAATGTATGTGTATTTAAAGTGTTTTAATGGCTAAATAAATAAGTATGGTTAATGAAGTTAAATAATGATTACTTATGAGATTGTTTTGTTTAATATGGTTTGTAAGTGAAACAATAATAAATGACCAATTGAATAGTGATTTGAACAATATTAAACCATAGGAATTATATGGATTTTAGTGTGATGTATAATGACCTATTTGATGTTGAATGAAAGTTGTATAATGTATATGCTAGTACTTTAATTACGATTATAAAAAAAATTGATTGTACATGTTATAATGTACAAATGCCGAATATAAGTTGATCAAAATTGAGTGATTATATGTATATGGTTTTGTGGGTTCTATTAATGTATAATTTTAGTATGCTTTTGTACATGGCGTGGCAATGATATATATATAAGTGCATGACTTCTAGATATATATGTATATAATATTCTTTGAACATATGTTTTGGTTATAAAATAAAAATATGCTTGATTATGTGGCTTGTTAATTAACAGAAATCAATAAGTTTGTATATGTAAATTTTGGGCAGTCAAATAAGTAAAAGATTAATGTGGTTTTTGTTTCGTTTAAAATAGTACATTATGTGGAAATTCTGTTTTAATTATTTGAATAGTTTGATTAGTTGATATAATGATATATCTGTGTATATATATGAATATGAACTGTGTTGACATGAGAATGTTCGGAATTGTACTTATGTTCTGTAATGCCTCGTTACCCTAGTCTGGCGACAGATACAGGTTAAGGGTGTTAAACTTGAGTATCCGACTTCTATTCCGAATAGTTCAACGGGTAAATGAATGATGTGGTTAAGAATGAGATTGGTATGGGATGGTATAGGTATGTGTATAAACCATATTAGCTTTGAATCAAAGAAATGGTGATGAAAGTATATAGTTTTGTGAATAAGTAATTGAAAGGTTTGATAGTTGATGTGAATTCATGTATATATAATCAATTGTTGAATTATGCGGTTATGATTATATCGAGTTTATTTCATACAAGCTTACTAAGCTTTATAGCTTACACCGTTTATTTTTCTATATTTTATAGTGAATTCAAAGCTAGCTCATATTCGGGGATCGTCGGAGATCACTTCACACTATCCACTTATCACTCGGTACCTATGAACTTTGGTAGTTTAAGTATATGGCATATATAGAGACTTTGGTCATGTTGGTTATGTTTTGGTAATGATTTTGGCCATTTGAAATGGCTTGTAAATGTATATGTCTTGGTTTGTATATAATAACTATGAGAGTTGGCTTATTTTGAGTAAATTTGCTTGTTTATATGTGTATGTGCATAGAGTTCATGATATGTAAATTGAGGCTGGTTTTGATGATGCCTATTAGTAGTTAGTATAATGAAAGTGAAAGTTGATATTTGGGATATTATTTGTTTGTGAATCAAGGTAAAGAATGCATGTTTTAAGTAGCCATTTTGATGATCTAAGTTTATAAGATTTTAGGTATAAACGGATTGGTCTATTTTGCAACTTGTGTATATTGAGAAATGTGGTACTAAATTTGCATGAATTAGGTTTGAATTGCCTGGTTTAAATGCCTATTTATGCCATGGAATGGTGCAAATTGATGTGTTGAAGGTACATTCAAATTTGGGTGGCAAATTGGCTTGGTAAATAGCCTATTTTTGTCCACACGGGGAAAGACACGGGCGTGTGTCTCAGTCGTGTGCGACACACGGTCATGTTACACAGCCATGTGTCCCTTGGTGTTGAAATTAAAATCAAGTCAGTATGCTCCACACGGCCTCATAGACGGGCATGTGACTTGGCCGTGTGGTATAAGTTAGTATGCCCTACAGGTTTGGTACGTGTATAGCCATTTTTAGGGCACACGGGTGTGTCTGTTGGCTATGTGACCCAAGTCAGAGAGTTGCACAGGGTTGGAAACAGGCTGGGACACGACCATGTGCTTCCATTTCGAATGTCCACACGGCCTATGACACGGGTGTGACTGTTGGCCGTGTGAGAGACACGGTCGGGCCACACGGGCGTGTGTCCTCTATTTTGAGAAAAATTTTCTAAGTTTCGTAAAAATTTCTTGAGCTATCCGTTTAGTCCCGAACTACTCCTAAAGCATGTTTAGGGCCTCGTAGTCTTGTTATAGGGACATTATGCTTGAGTTTAAATAATGTTAGCATGAAAAGTGAAATTATTTGTGAATTGAATATTTAAATGTTTTGTAAGTTCGGTAATACTCTGAAACCCTATTCGAGTGTTAAATATGGGTGAGGGGTGTTACAGGAATTCCTTTAGCATGAATATCCCTTATCACCTAACTATATATCTCCTCTACACGGTCTTCAAATCTCTTTGATCTAATCATCGACAATCATTATGTCTCCCTCTGTGGAATCAGCCGGTTCCATCTTAACCAAACTAGAGTTGAAACCTAACTAATTACCCATCAGCCACTAAAAATTCTAAATTTCCTAATAGAGCCCGCCAAGTTCTATTTCTATTCAATAAGCTCTCCGTTTGTTCTTTAAATCCAAGTCCTTAGGAGAATTGGGCATGACATGCACCAATAAAGAATATATTGACCTTTAATCAACCCTCTTAATTTACTTGAATTAGGCAAGTTGAAGTTATGATAAACCTCTTCAACAACCTTTAAGAATTGAAGGAAAAGTTCTATCAATAAAGAAATAAGAAACTAGTCTTGTGAAAAAATCTCCCTTGGAGATTTTATTAATAAAAAATATTAAAAATATTAATCTAAAATATTAAAAATTTGAAAAAAAAATAAATTCAAAAAATATAACACTTGATAAATATATTCTTTCGATCATATGTAATCAAAAATAAAACCTTAAAATTGAACTCAATATGCTTTAAAAGCTGATCCAACATATAAAACTTGAAATTCATAATTTATTCATGGATAGAAAATCCTAAATATGTTGTCTTCACTAAAACAACCATATCTTGAGCTCTTGAAGTTGAAATGGGATGATTTAAAGTACGTTCCAAAACTAACAAACAACTCTTTCATTGATTAAAAGACATCTTAACTAGAAATGCCTAGATCACCTCCCAAATTGCGTTGCAAGTCAATTGATCTTTGAGACTTGAAAAACATCAACAAGCTTTACTTGGGTGATGGTCCTCCAATTACAAGATTTTTTAGTTGAATGTCTTGAAAATTCTTTGAAACAAAATCTTGTACATAAATGTTCAATTTGGACTTGAGTTGCTTCGACTTTGACCTTATTGATTGATTTACGAGGAAAACTTGGATTTGAATCCTTTGAGTCCATTGTGCATGCATAAAAAACTGCAAGAAAATTTTGAGGTTTTAAGGATGTGACGATTGTTCGTGTCTAGTGATGTTCCTTGACACTTTATATTGCATTTGTTTTGCATGAACTTTGTATCTTTCTTAATTCATAGATGCAGACATTATTCAATGAGAGATTTTGAGCAAGTTCTTAAAGCTCGTAAGTTACCATTTTTAATATATAACTTTTTATGATTTTTAAGTTTTAAAAATTTTCAAATGTGGATGTTACAATGATGTCATTATCATACATGTGGTAGTTCCACATTTTTTTATCATGGCATTTGTTGTGGATGTTACAATGATTTTTAAGTTTTAAAAAGTCAATTTTTTAGTGAATGGTTGAAAATGTTGGAGGCTAAAGTGGGAAAAACCTAATAATAAAGGACTAAAGTGTAAAAAAGGTAGATTTTAGTGACCAAAGTAGGCATTAAGCCATATATATTAATTTGTTTTTCCTTTAACTTCATTTTAATATGTGTTCCCAAGCTTATATTCTTTCTTTCCCTTGTCCTGTCTCATTTCAACTTTAATTCGTTTTGATTTTAGGGTTTCAGATCTCTTCTTCTCAGGTATTTTTACGAATTCCTTTAAATCAATTTTCCTTTAATCAAGTTTTCGGATTGATAATTACTTTAACGACTCCCAAATCGATCTGTTTTCTACATTTCCTAATCCTTTGTCCCCCCCCCCCTTTTCCTTGCGCCCACTTTATCAGTAACCAAACAGGGCAGTTGATTTGAGATGTCGAGGTTCCATGTTGGTGGAAAAGTAGTGGACAAAGTCGATTTGCTTAGAAAGAAACACGCAGCATGGCGATTAGACGTTTGGCCTTTCGCAATGCTCTATCTCCTTTGGCTAACTATGGTAGTTCCCAGCATAGATTTCGTTGATGCAGCCATCGTCTTGGGCGGCCTTGCTGTAACACACATATTGGTCTTGCTTTTCACCACATGGTCCGTTGATTTCAAGTGCTTTGTTCAATATAGCAAGGTAATACATATTCTTTTGCAATTCCGGTCTGTTACAAGTTTAGGATTGATTTAGTGTTGTTTTTATCTTTTTGAATTTTGGACTATAATGGTATGAGCAGGTTAATAATATTCGCCTTGCTGATGTCTGCAAAGTTACTCCGGCGAAGTTTTGTGGTTCGAAAGAGGTAGTGCCTCTTCACATTCGTAAGCAGGCAAGTTTTTCTTATTTATATGTTTGTTTTTATTTTAATTATCTAGGTAGTTTACTTTTTTTTTCTTGCTTGTTATTTTTTACTATGTAAGTAGAAAAGCAAATTGTGCATTTCAGTGGGAAAAGTGAATTGTATTAGTATTATCAATAATAACAATAGTATGTAGTTTCCTTTTTTCCGCAGAACCAAATGCATGATTTTAGTTTTATATAAAATATTTATGCCAGAAATGGTTTTACATTAAGTTTTTCCTTTTGGGACTTTTGTTTGTATAAACTGTGCGATTTAATTATTGCCTCTCTGCTTGCCCTCCTTCTTTTGCCCCCTTATTTGGATCTAAAGACTTTCTCCCCCATTCAACACTCTCGTATTACATATAAATTGTGCGATTCAGATTTTGCTTCCTTTGCTCCTAATTTTCCCCTCCTTCCCTCTGCTTTGGTTTCTTATTATCTTTTTCTTTGATTGATTGCATAGATAGCAAGTTCTTCATCTGCGAAAGATGTGGAGGAGATTTACTTTGATTTCCGGAAGCAGTGTTTCATCTATTCTAAGGAGGAGGATACCTTTTGCAAGCTTCCGTATCCTACGAAGGAAACATTTGGCTATTACCTAAAATGTTCTGGCCATGGCTCTGATGCTAAAGTTCTTGCTGCAACTGAAAAATGGGGCCGGAATGTGTATGTTGCTATCATAATACGATTTACTTTAGCCATTTAAATTGTTTCGGTTTGACTTGCCCTGGTTATGTATGACTATTGAAAGTAACCTTCTGATTGTAGTCTACTGCCCTTGGAAATGAACTAATGGTTTTACTGTTGGATTCTTTGGAGTGTCAATGTTTCCTTGCTCTAATGTCTTAATTTTGTTTTGATTCTTACCTAATTTAATTTACAGAGCACGATACTTTACCCTTTCCAACTTTCTATGATTCTTCAAACGTATCAGTCGTGAACAACATTTATAGACAATGCCAATTTTGGTTATCTTTTAATTTTTTATGATGATATTACTGTTTCACGTTCACATGGATGTGTTTCTTGATGCAGATTCGAATATCCACAACCTACTTTTCAGAAATTAATGAAAGAGCATTGCATGGAGCCCTTTTTTGTCTTTCAGGTTTTCTCCTTTTTACTAGTTAATTGTCTTTAATATGTCTAGTATTTTTTTCCTTGATGGCCAAGTTTCTTTTTGGCATTTCATCTTGTCTGTTGTAGGTCTTCTGTGTTGGTCTTTGGTGTCTGGATGAGTATTGGTATTACAGTTTGTTCACCTTATTCATGCTGTTCATGTTTGAGTCAACAATGGCAAAAAGTCGGTTGAAGACTTTAAGCGAGTTAAGACGTGTTAGAGTGGACAGCCAGACTCTAATGGTGCATCGATGTGGGAAGTACGGTTCTATAAACATGAATTTATTGTTTTGTATAGTTTTCTTTTTGTGTGGGAATTTGTTATTATTCAGAGTTGTAGATTTATTGTTTAAACATTGGGAGCTGCAGGTGGGTGAAACTTTCTGGAACAGATCTATTGCCTGGAGATGTTGTCTCCATTGGTCGGTCATCTGGTCAAAATGAAGAAGATAAGTCTGTTCCAGCAGACATGCTTATACTAGCTGGAAGTGCTATTGTGAATGAAGCCATTCTCACCGGCGAGTCTACTCCCCAATGGAAGGTGGATCTCTTCTTCTTAATTCCTTTCTTGTTTCATATTTTAGTATTCAACAATGATCTCCCCTTAGGCATCTGATATTTGATGTTTACTTGTATAAAATCCTTTTTGTGGAAGTTCAATTGTTGGATGTAAAGTTTCTGTAGTAAAACTAGCTATATAACTCTTTTATGGTTAGTAATGTAAACTTATTTCGTCTTGAAAATTTTGTATCGCCTAATCTTACTTCTGCCTTTTACCTTTAAATGCTTTCCCTATAGCTTTAGATTGTATATTAGATCAATTGGTGTGTATGTCTTGCACTTCATATGGGGTTGTTTTCTGGATTAGTTCTCTCATTGAAGCTGAAAGAGCAATACCTTGTTGAGTAACATCTGAACAGTAACAGTTTACACAAGATAAAATTTTTTCTTAGGTTTCTATAGCAGGCAGGGGAATTGAGGAGAAGCTATCTGCCAAACGTGACAAGAATCATATGTTGTTTGGTGGGACTAAAATATTGCAGCACACAGCTGATAAGGTAGGTTATACCAAAATTTATTAATATATCTCATTTGTTTTTTCCTTTTATTTATATTTCTATAATTCTAATTGGAGCCAGAGCTTCCCCGTGAGAACTCCAGATGGTGGGTGTTTGGCTGTAGTTCTGCGCACTGGGTTTGAAACAAGTCAAGGGAAACTTATGAGGACAATTTTGTTTTCTACAGAGAGGGTAATTTCTTATTGATGCTTTCTCAATTATACTTTTGAGTTTTTTTGTTTATCTGTATCCATCTTGTATTTATTTTTAAGTAGCTTATTTTCAATTACATGCTGTAGGTTACTGCTAACAGCTGGGAAAGTGGCCTCTTTATCTTATTTCTTGTTGTATTTGCAATAATTGCGGCTGGTTATGTACTTAAAAAGGTAAATTAATTCTTGAGGTATTGGAGACAATATTAGGCGTACATGTTTGCTAGGTGCATGATAATGATGTCTTTTTTACGTGTAGGGGCTGGAAGATCCTACGAGAAGCAAATACAAGCTCTTCCTCAGTTGTTCTCTTATTATTACTTCTGTGATTCCCCCAGAGCTACCGATGGAATTATCAATAGCTGTTAATACATCCTTAATTGCCCTTGCACGCCGCGGAATATTTTGCACGGAGCCTTTTCGCATCCCATTTGCTGGAAAGGTTTGTACAATCTATTCTTTTTCTGGGCTAAGGCCTGGCAATTTTGCATGAAATAGTTGAGGAGATAGATTGTAGCTTTAGCATCCATGGTTGCAGGCCATATATATACTTTTGTACTTCTTCAATTCTTTGTTTTGGCTAGATTTTGTGGTAATTGATGCTTTACAATACCTTCATCCTGCTCTACATTGTATTGATTGCAGTACTTCCTGCTATTTCTTTCCACAGGTTGACATATGCTGTTTTGATAAAACTGGAACACTGACATCTGATGATATGGTATGCTACTAATAGAGCTAGAAGTGATTTTTTGTAAGAATTTATTCTCATTTAATGAATTCATTTTTCTTTGCTTTTCTCCAGGAATTCTCTGGAGTTGTGGGGTTAAATGACAGTTCAGAATTAGAATCTGATATGACTAAAGTTCCTTCCCGCACTGTTGAGATTTTGGCTTCTTGTCATGCCTTGGTATTTGTAGACAACAAGCTGGTACGCGAGTTTAATAAGCAAAACTTATAATCCCTGTCTTTAGGTTCTTGTAATTACTGTTTGGAATGCTATTTTTTCATTATATCTGATGATAAGTAGTTTTGTGACATATGGTTAGAGATTATGAGAATCCAGTATTTCTTGTTGAATGTCTTGTTTGTGTTTTGCTTATTTAGTTTTTGGGGGCAGTTTTTTTCTTTTGTTACAAAGAGGTTATTTAGTTTGTGGAGTGCGCAATATTACCTATCTAATACATATTAAAACATTTAGAAGACCAGAATGTCTATGAAATTTGTGACTTTTAAACAAGGCATTTATAACAATCCTGTGAATCTACTTTTAGCTTCTTTTTTTTTTTCCATAGAACTATGTAATTCATTCACATCAGGATTCTGGGTCTTGATGTATTCTGCTCTTGAGTGTGAGCATAATAAATGTCTTTGAGAGCCTCATTTTGGATTTTCCTTAAGTTGTCTATTACTCGTAGGATTTTGGTAAAGTTATGCATATTTTACAATTGTAAGTTACTTTTAGTTCTGCAAATGCTTGTAGGTAGGTGATCCTCTTGAGAAGGCTGCACTAAAAGGAATTGATTGGAGTTATAAATCTGATGAGAAGGCTATTCCAAAAAAGTAATTTGCCAGCTCACTAGTTAATTTTATTTTTTTAATTGATTTATATGTTTGCAATTTCTTTCTACTGTTTATTTTGAGCTGGCTTCTAATTTTTGATGCCTTTTCATGCATTCTTGATTCTCGTTGTACTTCACACAAGTTTATGTACTGCCCTTTCTAGGGGAAGAAAGAGACTCCTGAAAAATTCTGACCATGGAAGAGGACAAAATTTTATCCTAGAAAATGCCTGAACTTATGCAAGTGTTGCATATGTTTCTCATTTGTTAAGGTTGTGAGGATGCTGTTTGCAGATACTGTGCTGATTGAACTGACCCCATCTCATACAGTAACAAAAATTACATTTTGCAGTTATAGACTTGAGCTACTGGAACTCTAATGGTAATAATTGGGATTCCTGATTCTAGAGAAGAAAAACGGTTGTTCCTTCAAATAAATCATCATTTGGTTAAAAAAAAAAGTAGGCTTGTAAATGTTGTTTATAAAGTTAAGGGAAATCTCCAAATATAACGTAGTGCTTTGCAGATTCATATGTTTAGGACTTTTTGGAGTACCATGTTTAGGTGGTGTGCCAGTTAACTGTTGCTTAAATTTACAACAAATCGTTAACGGTGAAGTAAATGTGGTCTGGAAGTTGAACAGAGGTGATAAAAATAATTGTCAAGAAGAATATACAGATCATAAGGTATAAGGAAAGTTTGGGATAACCAAAGAGGGCATCTGATGGACAAGGAAACGTTGATTCAGACCTGCTCTTTTCAGATAAAGAAAGAAGAATTAACAATAATTCAACATATAAATGCTTTTTTTTGGGTGCAACAGCAGCTTGATGTATTGTGTCTGAACAACAAAAACAAATATAAAGTGTAATTTGAGAAAGTTACTGTCACTAAAGTTTATATAAATAATAGCTGATAAAGGGTGGCGGATTCCTAGATGGTATCTGATTCGATGGATTAAGTCTCTTGATAAAATTAGGATGACAAATTTAGTAGCTCCATTTTTCCTACGTTTATGTATGTTAATTTTTATCTAACCTGCTGGGTAATTTATTCAGTGGTCCAAAATTTCTTACAAAACACTGTCATATGTTTGGAACCTGCAGTTGACTGTTAATTGTTTTTGATTGGACTGATGAATAATGGTTGATATTATTTAGAATATACCTTTAGATGTTAATATATAAAACCAGTGTCAGTGGGGTGCAATTATGATATTGCGTGTTTGTTTATGTTTCATGCATTATACAAATGCAATATACCTTTAGATGTTAATATATAAAACCAGTCTCTGTGGGGTGCAATTATGATATTGCATGTTTGTTTATGTTTCATGCATTATACGAATGAATCTTGTTCTTCCTGCTTTTTGTGATTTTAATCATTCATTATTTTAGAAGCTTGTTTCTTTATGAAGTTTTGGTCTAAGACACTCTTCTCTTGTATCTTATGAACTTCAGAGGTAGTGGCAATCCTGTGCAGATTGCGCAGAGGCACCATTTCGCATCGCACCTGAAGCGAATGGCAGTTGTTGTTCGCGTCCAGGAGGACTTTTTTTCTTTCGTCAAGGTCTGTTAGCTATCGTCTTTTATTTTTATTTTTTTAAAGATGTATGGTTTTGCTACCGGCTTCTTGCAAAGTGTCAACCATACCCTGTTCATGGAGCTGAGGTGTTATAGGTTCTTGAAATGCAATAAAACTACCGTAAACATTTCCATGCCAAATAAGAAGCATCTCACCTGTCACAAATGTTTTTTTCCTTAGGAATATTTGGAGCACTGTTACCCATTAAGGGCTGACATTTGTTATGTATATTAAAGTTAAAGCAATTTTTCCTCCCTTCCTTCTACGGTGTGCCATCTTGTTAATGGGTAATAATTGGATCTTCCTTAGAAAGAAGAAAATATTTAATAAACTTTCTCATTAGTGTGAACTTATGCTTGTAGGGTGCACCTGAGACTATCCAAGATAGACTCATTGATTTGCCTCCAACATATGTTGAAACCTACAAGAAATATACACGCCAAGGGTCCCGTGTGCTGGCCCTTGCTTACAAGTCTCTTCCAGATATGACAGTAAGTGTTCTTTGGATTCAATATTGAACACCCCCTCCCCTCTGGTCTTTTTATTTGTTTCTTTTTCTCAAGCAAAGTAAGATGTGCAATAGCTGTGAATCCCATAACACTGCTAGCAATGTTGTTTCAATTAGATTATAACTGATTGCTGGGTGGCGCTTCTGGCCCAATTTTGGAAATTCTGTTTTTCTTTTTTTTTTGTGAGAATTTCCATAAATCTAAATCTGTTTATTTTAAAAAATAAGTGAAATTGTTGGTAATAGAGTTATTTGTTCCCAACATTTGGTAACATTCTGAACAAATTTCATGCACGGTGGACAGTCCCTTTGCAATAACATGGCCTCTTTTCAGGGTAGGGAAAAAAAGGTGAAGAGATTTGACTAGCATCAGCTTGTGTAATTCGGTTAAATAATTGCCAACTTAACTGAGTTAATTCATCTATCACCGATCTTATTCTTGCCAGTTACCGAAATTAATCTTAGGAGTATCAGTTTCTGGATGAATTGATCATTTGAAAAGCCAAAAAGCCTGAAATTTTATCTGAAACTAGTAAAACACATATCTAAATATGCTTAATCTACTTACATAATCTCAATTTGTTCGAGTTTATCAGTGTTGTTTACTTAACATCAATTTGTTAGAATTTGTTGAAATTTTGAACTTCATGAACGTGTTTTCTTTTTCTTCTAACTAGATTGAAAATGTCAATACAATTCACATATATGAGAACTGTGACTGAATTAAATGAAACATTTCAGTTGGTTAAGTTAGATTTCAAAGAATTTTTGTTTGGTGATAGGTTATGAAAAATAACATGAACCTCCTTTTTTAGTTTTAACCAAACCGACTATATTCCTTACGGTTTATGGTCATACTCCTAAGTCTTAACCACTTAGTTACTTGGCCAGTGGCTCACTCTGGTGCCGAACTCTTGCAACACTTAATTAGTATTTAGATGGTTTGAAACTAGTTTTTACTTGGAATTAGTTCTCTCATTTTATATATGAGGACATTATTAGATGATCTCAAATCTAGACAAGAGACCTTGACCTTTAAAATTGTTTAGACACTGTCTTCCCGAGGATAAAACCATAAGTAGGAAAGAGTGAAGCTTATCAATATATTATTTAAGATCATAAGTTGGTTTGAATGCATGACAATTCACAATCACTTGCTGTTTTGACTTCTTCCTTTTTCTTGTAAATTTTACGACCTTCTGATCTCAAGTGTTTAGATATTTTGTCATGTCTTCTGCAGGTTAGTGAAGCTAGAAGCATGGAGAGAGATACTGTAGAGTGTGGCCTTACATTTGCTGGTTTTGCGGTAAGCATTAAGCAATGAACTCTTTCATCTTTGTATGGTTTTTTTTTTTTTGGTTTATTTGCTGGAGGCATTTGCCCTGTTTAGATGTTTAGATCAATTTTCTAATGCTAGTTACCTTATTTTCACTCAACTTCTCGAAACTTAATTTTCAGGTATTTAACTGTCCTATTAGAGCAGACTCTTTGACTGTTCTATCTGAATTAAAGAATTCTTCACATGATTTGGTAAGTAGCATCATCTTCCGGACATATCTCCCTAAATGTTGTGCTGTTCTTCCACTATTAAAGATGTGGTAAGAAAAGTGATTGGTTTTGCAAATTGTAAATCTTGGAAATTCTTTTATTGCTATCATTTAAGTCACTTTGCTATAGGATTTTTGAAAAATTTTGTGCCTATACAAGGTCATTTGTACTTCCATATCTGGAGCATTTAAGTTCCTTATTAGAGTTTTGGTTTGAGGTTTCAGAGTATGTAAGAAGTATTTACTGGATGCAAACATGTTATAGATTTTTGATATCATTTAAGTCACTTTGTTATGGGACTTCTGAAAACTTTGTACACACACAAGTTCATTTGTACCTCCATATATGCAACATGTAAGTTGCTTATTAGATTTTTGGCTTGAGGTTTCAGAATTTGTAAGAAGTATTTGCTGGAATGCAAACATGTTGTGGAATTTTGAAATCATTTTAGTCACTTTGCTATAGGACTTTTGATGACTTTTGAAAAGTCGGCTTGTATATTTGGTAATTGGTAGGATAAATAGAACAATAAATGGAACGGAAAAGATTTCTTTTTCTTGCTTGCTAGGGTAAAAGATTAGTAGGAAAGAAGATGAAATCTTTAGATCCTTTTGGTTTGTATCAGTAATGCCTACATCAACATTTAGATCCCTTTTACCACGATATACAATTTTGTTGTCAATTTGCATTAAATTGCATGTATATAAAAAGGAAAGAAAGTACCTTGATGATGAAGTCAATGATGAATACATATATGTTTATAGACCTCCAAAAGGTAACTGTGCCAGATCATATCACCAAAATTTCGGTAGATTGGGTTGTGGGCCCCATTTTCCATCATCCATTTGGTCTTCCTATGAAACATGTTTTCCTTCGAAAAATACTTTATTCCATTTTTTTGTAACATATCACTGTTAGGTTTTTAGGGTTAGTGGAAAATACTTGCAAGCGTGTTCTTTAATACCATATTACCTTCCTTCTGTAAGTGGTGAAGTCCTAGATCAGGGACTTTGTTTTTGTTTTTATCTGAAAATAAATTTTCTTAATTTAGGTGATGATAACTGGTGACCAAGCCTTAACAGCTTGCCATGTTGCTGGCCAAGTTAATATTGTATCAAAACTAGCATTGATTCTTGTTGCTGTGAAGAATAGTAAAGGATATGAGTGGGTATCACCAGATGAGACAGAGAGGATTCCCTACAGGTTATGTTTCTCTGGTTACTATCAACTCTATTTTCTGACATATAATTTCCTTGTAGGCTTTTAGTGGATTTAAGTTCTGATAAACTCACCGAGCATAAATCTTGGTTCTTCCATATATATCTAGGTTCTTTTTTTGGGCATGTGTATCAAGTTTCGATCATACATCTTCTTTTCTGGAACTAGTCATATTGATCTGCTGATTAGGTGTGTTGTACTCATCAACTTTTCATTCTTCTGGCTAACTTGACTGATCAAAGGGTTTTCCCTGATATCAGTGAGAACGAGGTTGAAGCTTTATCTGAGACTCATGATCTTTGTATTGGAGGAGACTGCTTTGAAATGTTACAACAGACTTCTGCTGTTCTAAGAGTCATTCCTTTTGTTAAGGTTGCAACTCTACCATCCATTTGTTTTTGGTTTTCTGCATAACTCTGTCTAAGTTATTGGCACCACAATGTCATTGTAGGTTTTTGCAAGAGTTGCTCCGGAACAGAAAGAACTGATCATGACCACTTTCAAGACAGTGGGAAGGTTGACTTTAATGTGTGGTGATGGGACCAATGATGTTGGAGCTCTTAAGCAGGTAATATTTTACTCAAGGAGTTTTAGTTGGTATCTTATTTTACCTATATATGTAGGCTATATTATTTAACAGGTTCATTGTGCAGCCATTATGTTTAAGGCCTTTCAGGTTTGAGAACTTATTTTTCCATCTGTATTTAGCACAATGTATCAACTGCCATCACTTGTCAATCTACTATTAACCCAAAAATGGAGGGGAAAAAACTCAGAGAGATCGTCTCAATTAAGCCTCAAGTTGTTGATACGATCTGCTTTGTAAAATTGATAAAGTTGAAAACAAGGTTTTAACTTTAAATTTAATTAATGAATTGGCTTTGGTTCAAACCCATATAAACACTAAAATATTATTTTTCTTCATCAATTTTTTAAATATAAAATCTTTTACCTTGGTTCGAGTCTATATGAATGTAGGAATTTTTTTTATTTTATTTCTATTATAGGAAAATAGGTACCAAACATGTTATCATATTTTCATTATTTAAAACAATTTTTATTTCTTGTTTTCAATATTTAAAAAATAGAAAATGAAAATTAGAAAATAAAAATGAATATATTTTCATGACGGAGCTTAGGTTTTTTTTTCCTTCTCTCCCCTAAAGACAGCTTTAATTTTTCATATTACCATTTTATATCTGTATTTTATTATGAATTATCTTGTACTGCTTGTTTTCTATTTTTTACACAAATATAGATTGATTTTGTGTACATGTGTTTTTTTAATTAAATCCAATAATAAGTTTGTTCTTTAAGAAAATTAACATCAATTCATCAATGTTTTTGGTGATAGAAATTTTTATGCATACAGTTGTTAATTTGAATTGCTTCTTAATTTTTATCATTTACATATTTAGTTACTTTAGATTGGTTCAAGGTAACAGAAAAGTTAATTGTTCCCAGATTTTAAGATAGCGGGAAAGCATGGGCCTGTAATACTCTACCTCTTTTTTCAGGCCCATGTAGGTGTTGCTCTATTGAATGCAGTGCCTCCAACTAAAAGTGAGAGCTCATCGGGAACATCTAAAGATGAAAATACGAAGTCATTGAAGTCAAAGAAATCTAAGCCCACTGTAGAAGCAACGGGCAATTCAGAAGCCTCTTCAAAAGGAAAGGTAGTCCCCCGATCAGAATCTAGCAACAATGCAACCAGTAACCGGCATCTTAATGCTGCAGAGAAGCATCGACAGAAGCTGAAGAAGATGATGGATGAGCTGAATGAGGAGGGTGATGGTCGCTCTGCTCCTATTGTCAAACTGGGGGATGCCTCAATGGCATCACCATTTACTGCAAAGCATGCATCAGTTGCCCCAACCACTGACATAATTCGTCAAGGACGCAGTACCCTTGTGACTACCCTTCAAATGTTCAAGATACTCGGCCTTAACTGCCTTGCTACAGCCTATGTTTTAAGTGTGATGTACTTGGATGGTGTCAAGCTGGGTGATGTTCAGGCCACTATTAGTGGTGTATTTACAGCTGCTTTTTTCCTGTTTATCTCACACGCTCGCCCACTACCCACCCTTTCAGCTGCACGGCCCCACCCGAATATTTTCTGCTCCTATGTCTTCCTTTCTCTCATGGGACAGTTTGCTATGCACCTGTTATTCTTGATCTCTTCTGTGAAAGAGGCTGAGAAACACATGCCTGAGGAATGCATTGAGCCAGAATCAGAGTTTCACCCTAATCTAGTGAACACAGTTTCATACATGGTGAGCATGATGCTTCAGGTAGCAACATTTGCAGTGAACTACATGGGTCATCCTTTCAACCAGAGCATCCCTGAAAACAAACCATTCTTGTATGCTCTTGGAGCTGCTGCTGGTTTCTTTGTGGTTATAACTTCTGATATATTTAGGGATTTGAATGATTGGTTGAGCTTGGTTCCTTTGCCTGTGGGATTGAGGGATAAGCTCTTGATATGGGCTCTACTAATGTTTCTGTGCTGCTATGCTTGGGAGAGGTTGTTAAGATGGGCATTCCCTGGTAAAATCCCCGCTTGGAGGAAGCGCCAACGTGTGGCTGCTGCTAGTTCTGAGAAGAAGCTGGTCTAAGTGAACAGAGAATTCTCCCTCTGCTAATGATTTTGGAAAAGGATGACACCGGTCAGATTATTATATTTAGTGAATTAGCTCAAAGATATGCAACTCTTTTTTTATTTATTTGATATTTGTTAAATCATGTTTTGCTTACTCCTTTAGGACGTGGAATCTGTCAAATGGTATTTTGCTCATAGAATGAGGGGGTTATTCTTTAGGAAAGCATAAACTTTGATTTTGTTATTTTTGCAAAGCCGACTTGAAAGAATAGTTGTTTCAACACTTAAAAGAAAAACAAATTGTAGTTGAGCTCATAAGCCATATTTTGATTAGATTTATTGAATTATAGCAAGTCGGATACAGAAAATAATTTATCTTATTGATGTGTTGCATCCAATTTCTTAGGATAATGTTTTCTTCTGCTGTCAGGTCAATCTCATCCTCATGTGAAATGTATGAAGAGCAAAATTTTATAGTGTCTACTGATATGTTATTGTTGTCTAATAATGCATCATCATAGGTAAATTGAGAGAAGAAAGATCATTATTGTTTGGAATGATGATTTTGTATATGTATATATATATTTTAGCTTAATCTTTTGCGGAAAGGGATGATTTATGCTTTTATGGTGTTATTTGTCCACATTATTCTAAATCAAATTTGTTTTATTTTTTTTGGCCAGACATTTGTTCTAGTCACCTGCATTGCTTGATATTCATATATTTATTTCTATCTATACTATTATTTAAATTGTATCTTGAATTAATCGGGCATTACTTTAGTTAAGAAAATATTAAACTATCTTTTTGTATTTAAAATTGGTTATATCATTTAAGGTTGGATTAATTTTGTTTTTTTTAAAAGAAAAATGCATATGACGAGATTTTAACTTCTAACAGTATCGAAAATGCTTTGAATTTAAGGTTTAACTGAAGTTTTATTTTAATATTTTTTTACATTTTAATTTTATTTTGCACATTTTATAACATCCATCAATTATATCTGTATATTACTATTTAGATCCCTAATTGAATTTTATATAATAATTCATTTGGACATTAACTCGGCTAGAGAAGTTATTAAAATATTTTTTCTTATTCAAAATAAGTTTTATTATTCAAAGTTAATTTAATCTTTTTATTGAAAATAATATAAAAATATACATGTGGAATTTGGATTCATGCCAATCACATTAAAAAATTCTTGAATGAGTCAGTGTTATGAGTCAATTAGGCACTAACTTCATTAGAAAATTATTCAAATATTATTTCGTATTTAAATAAATTATGTTATTTGAGATTACTTTATTTTTTTGTAAAATTGTAAAAGGTGGCATTTGACCCATACTAATTGCATTAAAAACTTAAAATTTACTACTCAATCAAAAATTTATTTTAATCTTTTTTATACATTTTAATTTAATTTTATTATGCACATTTTATTACTTCCATCAATTGTAAATATTAATAATATTGTTTATTGAGTTGGTGTCACATTAACTCAACACCAACTAAAGATGAATGACAACACCATGATAAACAATTGTATTAGTTTAGTATTATTAATTTGATGTATTTATATGTTTAAGTTTGTTTTACTCAAAATTTAATCTATTTTTCTATTATAATATTGTACATATTTGTTGTGTTATTATTAATTAGTTTCAAACTATACGTCTCATTATTTATTGTGTGTTACTTTTAAACACACCTCTATGTTCTGAATACGTGGTTTTTAAGCACATGCGCATGTGATGAAATTTCTTATTAATGATGTCATTGATTGAGTTAGTGTCACAAATTAACTCAACACCAACTTAGGATTGATGATATCGCCATGATAAACAATTGTATTGAGTTACTATTCTTAATTTAACATATTTACATATTTAAATTTTGTTTTACTCATAATTAATCTTACCTTTTTTTATTTTAATATCGTATGTATTTCATGTATTATTAATTAGTTTAAGATAAAATAAAATTTTCAAAATACTATATGAATAGAATATAAAATTTTAGAACAATATTTTAAGAGAAAGGTCAATGTTAGGCCTAAAAATACCAAAAGATGGGGTGAATTGGTATTTTAAAATTCTTTGCAAACTTTTCTAAATAACGAGGAAAGAGAAGAAAAACTTAGACAATTCGATTTATAGTGTAACAGCCCGATTTTGGGCCTAGTCGAAACCGTAGTTTCGGAACCACTATTCCAAGGCCGGAGAAAATTATTTTGATGTTATTTTATGTGATATAGTATATTTATAAAGGTGCATGTTAATTTTGGTATATTAATTTTAGCGATTTCTAGTCCAATTTCTAAAAAGGACTAAATCGCTTAAAAGGTAAAAGTTGTGTTTTAATACCTAAATGTGTTAAATGGCTAGAGCACTAAAATTGAGGGTCTTTAAAAGGCAATTAGACCCATTTTAAGTGTAGTGGCCAGCCATGGGACAAGAAATTTCAAATGGTAACTTGTTAGGTGGGTGATGTCATTTTATGTAATTAAATAATTCCTAGCCTAGCTATTTCTTTTCTTTCTTTTCTTTCTTCCTCTTACCACCGATTTTTCCAGCCAAGAAAAGGTTTAGAAACTGGAAAATTTCAGAAAAGGAACTCCCATGCTAGTAAGTGATTTTTAATGTCTTTCTTGATGATTTTTACATTTTGGAACCCCTAAAGCATGAGCTTTCAAATGAAAGGACTATTTTGCAAAATGATTAAAAGTCTAGGGTTTTTCCATGAAAGCATAAGTATTGTTTTTTGAGTTTTTATGGAAGAAAATGAGCCTTGGTAGTGTTATAAACAACTTTCATGAAAGAAATTTGCATGAAAGCACCTAAAAAGGGTTATTTTGTAAAGTTGTAAAATAAGTGTGCATGTGTGAAATAATTGAATTTCTGAGTTGCTATAGTTATGAAAATGATTTTTCTAGGCTTAAAGAGTAAGAAAATGTGATAAAAATCATTTTACGAGCCTAGGGGTAATTTGGTAATTTTGGCAAAGTATAGGGGAAAAATTGAAATTTTGCCAAAATGTGTCTTTGGACTAATTTGATTAGTATATTGTTTTAATAAGTTAAATGTGATGTTATAAATGATGAAAAACGAGATTCAGGCTTAGAACGAGGAAAGACGAGAAATTGATGTTCAGGCCTCTTTTACCAATTTGGTGTCGAGGTAAGTTGTATGAAAACAATGCAACGTGTTGTTGTTATTATTATATGTCTAATGTTCAGATATTGCATGAAATGTATATGTACATGTATTTTTCTTAATGAAATGGATTCATGATGTCTCGATGACATTCGATAAAGTTTCGATATGTGATCCCATGTAAGACCATGTCTAAGACATGG
Source organism: Gossypium hirsutum (assembly GCF_007990345.1). Classification (NCBI taxonomy): domain Eukaryota; kingdom Viridiplantae; phylum Streptophyta; class Magnoliopsida; order Malvales; family Malvaceae; genus Gossypium; species Gossypium hirsutum. The sequence continues at coordinate 81,123,373 of NC_053436.1, forward strand.
CATTGGCATCGATATGTGTGATCCCATGTAAGACCATGTCTGAGACATGACATTGGCATCGATATGTGTGAACCCATGTAAGACCATATCTGGGATATGGGATTGGTATCTCACTATGTGTACGAATTTCCCCGAGTATCCTTTAGTATTCCAAGAAGTTCAATGGGAAATTCAAAGATTATAACAAAGCTGTGATAAGGAATGGTTGTGCCATGAAGTAGTACAGGTATGTACGCAAAACTCATGAAGAAGGATTCGGCCTATGATGCACCTTTGGTAAGGATGCAAATAAGTAAGTCATGTTTATGAGAATGATTGTGTAATGACCTTATTGTTATAGGTCTATGTTCATAATGTATATAGTAATTGGTGAATACTATGAAAATGGCATGATTTGGAATAAGTCTTTGATACTTGATGACATTGAGATTATGGGTCCATGCTTATGATGCATAACTATGTGTTCTTACCATGATAGATGGTATGATGTTGTATTAATTTGGTGAACAGTAATTGTGGATGAGCAAATTAGCCTAGATAGTTTTGGGCTACTGCAGTGGTGTAAATTTGAAAATACACTAAAAATAGTGAAAAATGATTTAGAGGCTGAATAAAATATGAGATTAAAGCTTATTGAGTCTAGTTTCTTATAAAAGAAACTATGTAAGCAAAATAATTTCCTATAATGAGATATTTGAAGTTGTGCAAAATAGAGTCAGAATGAATTCAAAATCCTCTGTTTTGATTTGAAAAAATCATTATAAATTGTAAAAAAAAATATTTATGAGTTATAATTTATATTTTTAGAATCCTTAATGAGTCTAGTTTCAAGAGAAATAGACTAGAACATTATTCGAATCCTATGCTATGAGATAATTGAACTTTAGTGCAAAAGGGTTAGAATTGTCAGACAGTGAATCAGTGGTAACTTTGAGGAATAAACTATACTATTTGGATAAACCAAAAATTATAGAAATTTTATGGTAGAAAGGTACATGAGTCTAGTTTTAAATAAAATTAACAGAAATTAATTTGGAGTTTCGTAGCTCCAGATATAAATATTTTATTGACTATTGTACAAGAAGACATCTTATCATGAACTTGAGAATATGTTGGGAACATTGATAAAACATGTTAATGAGTTGCTTATTGTTTTCTTATGAACTTAATAAGCGTAAAGCTTACCCCCCTTCCTTTCCCATGTTCTCTAGTGTTGCCAGGTTAGCTCGGGTTGGAGTTCGTCGGAGATATTATCACACTGTCAACCTATCGCTATTGGTGTAAGTGATTTCAAGTACTTTGAGTTTATGACATGTATAGGATTTTAAATATTTGAGTATGTGATATTGCTTTAGCCAAATGTATTGGCTTATTTTGATTATGGGGTTGGTAAACCTATTTATTTATGAAGAGTCTTTAATGACTTGGTATGAATGGTATGTGGATGTGATCATGAATGCTTAGTGATGAAAATGAGGTTTGATGACATGTTGATAGCTATAACATTAATGTGGAAAAGATGAAGGTAAAATCTAAGATATTGGTTGCATGTGAAATTTCCATGGGCATGACATGTTAGGAATGTTTAGGTGCCTAATTTTGCCATGTTGTATGCTATTGTATAAGTATGCGTGCATGTGTTGTGAGGGTGACAAAATGGCATGGAAAATAGCCTTGTATTTGTCCACACGAGTAGACACACGGGCGTGTGTCTAGGCCGTGTGTGACACACGGTCTGCCCCGATGGGCGTGTTGTCCAGCCGTGTGTTCCCTGCACCTAAGTTTTTCAAGTCAGTATGCATGGTAGTAAGCACACGGGCAAGAGACACGACCATGTGTGTCAGCCGTGTGAAGGACACGGCCATAGGACACAGGCATGTGCCTTGGACGTGTGGCTTCAATTTGTTCATGACCAAATTGGCAGAATGTCCAGGTTTTTGGACATGGGTTCGGGACCCGGGCGTGTCCCTAGCACACGGGCGTGTGCTTTATACCCACACGGGCGTGTGGAGCCTTAAAGCATGAAATTTTTCTAGGTTTTTCTTAAGTTCTTGGTTTAGTCCCGAACCGTTTCTAATGCATGTTTTGGGCCTCGTGAGCCTGTTTAAGGGACAAAATGTATGTGAAATAAAAAGTTTTAAATTGATTAAAATTTTACAGCTCGGTTTTATTAGTTGGTTGAGTTTAAGTCCGGTAGCACCTCGAGCCCTATCCCGGCGTTGGATATGGGCAATGGGTGTTACATATAGTGGTTCAGCTCTAATTGCCTACCTCCACTCCCTTGATATATGTTAGAATTAAGTGACCCGAATCCTTATTTAAATAAAATATAGTGGTAAAATAAAATAAAAGTAAAATCCAAATAGAACTACACTTCTTTTATTTTATTTTAGAATAAGGTTTTTTAAACCTTATTAAACTCCATCTATTTGATATTGATTAGAATAAGGTGTTTCAGTCTTACTACACTCCTATCAGAACATGGTTTTACAACCCTATAAATAGATTTAGTATATTCCTCTTGTAATCATTCGAATTCGACATAGTGAATTTTTTTTTCTCCTCTGCCCGTGGTTTTTTCCAGAAAAGGTTTCCACGTAAAAATCTGTGTTCTTTATTTTTATTTTTATTTCTTTTTTCTTTGTGATATATTGTCATTATCGATATTCTATCTATTTTTCATAAATTGGTATCAGAGCTTCCGAGTTGTTCATCTCGATCACAGTAACAGCGTCTTTGAAGTATGAAATTCCGTTGTTGGATCGCAACACCAGATTTGTATTGTGGCAAATTAATATGCCAACAGTTCTTGTACAGATGGATCTAGAGGATGCCCTGCTAGGGATAGATAAGATGCCTTCGACATTAATGAATGAAGAGAAGAAGCGTAAGAATCGAAAGATGTTAACACAATTACATCACATTTGTCTAACAAAATTTTGCAGGATGTGATGAAGGAGAAGACCGCCACTGCATTATGGAAGAGGCTGGAACAAATATATATGTCGAAAACTCTAACCAGCAAGTTGCATATGAAACTGCGTCTTTATGCTCATCGTTTGGAGGAAGGTGGGTCTGTGTATGAACACTTAATAGTGTTTAAAGAAATTCTCTCAAACTTGGAGGCCATGGAAGTTCAATATGATAAGGAAGATCTAGGGTTGATTTTACTTTGTTTGTCGCCCCCGTCTTATTCAACCTTTAGAGACACGATTTTATATAGCCACAAGTCTCTCGCAGTTGATGAGGTTTATGATTCTTTAACCTTGTATGATAAGATGAAGCATTTTGTGGTTAAAATCAACTCTCAGGGAGAGGGCCTTATTATTTATGAGAGACAAGATCAGAATGCTAATGATGATCGTGGAAGGACACAGGAACAAAATCTTCGCGCTAAATCTAAGGGTAGATTGAAGTCTTCAAATAGAGGTAAAACTTGAAACTTCTGTAAGAAGAAATGGCACATTAAATCTGAGTGCTATAAGCTACAAGACAAGATCAAAAGGGAGGCTATGAGTCAAAAGGGAAAACGACCAGAAAATTTCGGTGAAGCTGATATTGTAGAAGACTACAGTAATGGTGAACTTCTAGTCGCTTATATTAACAATTCTAAAGTAAGTGAAGAGTGGATCCTTGATTTGGGCTGCACCTTCCACATGAGTCACAATCGGGATTGGTTTACAACTTACGAAATAGTGTCTGAAGGTGTTATTTTGATGCGAAATAATGCTTCGTGTAAAATCGCAGGTGTTGGAACAATTAAAGTTGATATGTTTGATGGAGTTTTCAGAAAACTTAGTGACATACGACATGTTCCAGAATTGAAGAGAAATTTAATTTCGTTGAGTACTATTGATTTAAAAGGATACAAATACACAGCTGAAAGTAGGGTTTTGAAGATTTCTAAAGGTTCCCTAGTTGTAATGAAAGGGCAAAGAAAGACTGCCAAGTTATGTGTTTTACAAGGTTTTACTGTTATTGGTGATGCAACTGTCGCTTCATCTTCCTTGTCAGATGATGATATTACTAAACTGTGGCATATGCGCCTAGGGCATATGAGTGAGAATGGTAGAGCAGAATTGAGCAAAAGAGGACTTCTTGATGGGTAAGGAATTTGCAAACTGAGGTTTTGTGAGCATTGTGTTTTTGGAAAGAAAAAGAGAGTTCGATTCACCAGTGGAATCCATAATACGAAGGGAACGTTAGAGTACATTCATTCTGATCTGTGGGGGCTATCAAGAGTGCCTTCTAGAGGTGGAGCTAATTATATGCTAACTTTTATTGATGATTTTTCCAGAAAATTTTGGGTGTTCTTTCTGAAGCAGAAAAGCTATGTGTTTTCCGCATTTAAGTCTTGGAAAACTATGATTGAAAAATAGAAAGGAAAATAAATAAAATACCTTCGCATAGACAATGGCTTAGACTTCTGCTCTGATGAGTTTAATAAACTGTGCAATTAGAAGGGATCCTAAGACACTTGACAGTTCGTCATACTCCATAGAAAAACGGCATTGCAGAACGAATGAACATAACAATATAGAGAAGGTTCGATGTATGTTGTCAAATGCTAACTTACCAAAGTTTTTTTGGACCGAAGCAGCCTCTACTGCGTGTTTTTTGATCAATCGATCTCCATCCATTGCCATTGAGAAAAAGACTTCACAAGAGGTATGGTCTAGTAATCCTACTGACTATCCTGATTTAAAGATCTTTGGGTGTCCTGTGTATGCTCATGTTGATAATGGAAAATTGGAACTGAGATCCATTAAATGTGTTTTTCTTGGTTATAAAGCTGGTGTAAAAGGGTATAAGTTATAGTGTCCTAAAAATAGAAAAGTTGTGATTAGCAAAGATGTTGCTTTTGATGAAACTGCTATGTTACCTAACTTATCTCTTAAAGACTTTTTAATAAAGAAAATCAAAAGCAGGCGGAGTATCAGATTAATCTAGAATATACAATAGAGTTGACTCCTTAAGGTAGTACAAAAATTCAGAATAGAGTTGCTTCTTCACCATAATACTCTATCACTAAAACCAAAACTAGAAGAGAAATTAAACCTCTAGAAAAGTATGCCGAGGCTGATCTAGTTGCTTATACTTTAAATGTGGCTGAAGATATATATGCAAACCAAGAGCCATCTAATTATTCTAAGGTAGTTAGCTGTGAAGACTTAGAAAAGTTGATGTTTGCTATGTAAGAAGAGATGGAATCACTCTACAAAAACAGAACATGGGATCTTGTGAAACTTCCTAAAGGTAAAAAGGTTGTTTGTTGTAAATGGGTGTTTAAAAAGAAAGAAGGGATCCAAGAGTTGAAGAACCCAGATATAAAGCAAGGTTTGTTGCAAAGGGTTACACTCAAATTCCAGGAGTGGACTTCACAGATGTGATCTCCCCAGTAGTGAAGCATAGCTCGATTCGAGCTTTACTTGGTATTGTGGCAATGCATGATTTAGAGCTTGAGCAGTTAGATATAAAAACTGCATTTTTGCATTGAGAACTTGAGGAGGATATTTACATGCAACAACCAGAGGGTTTTACAGTCTCAGAAAAAGAGGACTATGTTTGCTTGTTGAAAAAGTCCCTTTACAGTTTGAAACAATCACCAATGTCGAGACTATTTTTAAATCGAGTTTTGGAAAATGGGAATCGACTTTAAGAAAAACAAAAACGGGAGTCGCCACCAATCTTTTTAGATGTGATTGGATCACCTTATAAAATGTTTTGTTTTAAAACATTAATTTTGGTCTACGAAAGTCGAGAAAACGGATTCGGGAGTCAGTTACGTACGAGGAAGGGTTAGCACCCTCGTAATGCCCAAAAATTGGTACCTAATTGATTATCAAGTGTCTTCAATGTCGGAAATTTGAAAGTTTTAAGATGCAATCCTCTTTTAATATTTTTGATTTTGAAAATTAGGGTTCACTTGTATCAAATGAATCAAAATATTACATCCAATAAGTTAGGACACAATATTTTTAAAATATTTGACACTAAGTTAGCCTTTATATCTCGAAACAACAAAACGCCATATCCAGTAAGTTAGGACACAACGCCTTGAAATTCCGAGACATTTGCTTACACTTTAAAAGAAAACCTTAAAAACTTAGAAGGGTGCTTAACTATTTGAACTCAATAAGAAAAGTTGCAACCGAATAAGTTAGGGCACTACTTTTCTCGAAATTTCTAAACACCAAGCATTGCCTTTATTTTTTTTGAAAACTTTAGAGTCTCGTTTTTTAATATTGATGCATGAAGGAGCATATTAACATAACATACGAGATAACATGTTATAGTAAAAGCACAATAGCATGAATATCATACGTTAACTATATTTAAGTAAAATATACATAAAACACGATATATATTTAAGAAGAATAGGTAAAAACACATAAACATGTAATTCATCATATATTTAAACATATTGATAATAAAAATGATGCATGATATACAATTTGACATATGTATATAAAAAATACAATAAAAATAATAATAAGTCAAGCACTCAACATTTAATTATGAGACCAACATCTAATGTATTGACATAATATAATATATATTAAAATATAAAATAAAGTGAGTAATTATTTATAAAAAAATACCTAAAATATAAATTAAAAATGTTTAAAATGAGTTATATATAATAATATAATATGAATAAAATATAAGGAAATATAATATAAAATAATAATATAATAAGTATTTTGCATATAAAAATATGGTAAAATAATTAGTATAAAAAACAAAATAAATAATATATAATAAAAAATATATAAGAAAGATAGATATTATAAGGAATATTGAATAATAAAAATATAGTATGTAATAAAAATTCATAAATAATTATAATGAAATATAATATGGTATACGTATAATAATAATAAAGTAACAAATATTTTACATATAGAAACATAGTATATAAAAATATAACATATAATAGAATTTAAAAATATATATAATGTATTGCCCATATTATAGGTAAAATATAAAACAATAAATAGGATATGGGTAATTTTCATAAGAATATTATAAAATAAATATTATACATATATAAAATATATAAATAAAGAAAAGGTGTAATATATAAATGGAACATGAATACTATTATAAATAAGGATAATATATACTATTATTTATTAATATTTTTTAAAAATTTATTAGCCATTTACAAATTTAGTAAATAATAATACAATTTTATAAAAAATATATATAAAGAAATATATAAAATAAAATAAAATATATAATATAATATAATTTATAGATAAAATATATGGTAATAAAAAATAATGTATTGGATAATAATAATATATAACTAATAAAAATATATAAAGTATTTAAATGAAATTAAAATATAAAAAGGATTAAAATTGAATTTAATTAGAAAATCTGGGGTTAATTTGCAAAATAATAAAAATTCTGGACCTGATTTGAAATGCATGTTAAATTCTTAGGACTCACTGGGCAATTAGCCCTAATCTTAAAAAACGACGTCGTTTACCAGAATAAATTCTACTGGCCATTGGGATTAAATTGAATTAAATGTAAGCAGTTAGGGCCAATTTGAATAAACATAAAATGAAATTGTAAATATTAAAAAGGAGGAAGGATCAATTGGGCAATTTACCCAATTCACAAAAACACATGGATCCTCCCCGGGTAATTGGGTCAACACGCGAATCCTCTCTGTTGAAACGGTGTCGTTTTAGTGCTTATCAAGCTAAGCCAAAACGACAGCGTTTTCGTAGTACTATAAATGTTAAAACCTTAACCCAAAATTCATTTTAGTACCCCATTTTAAAAAAAAAACTTGAAAATTCTCTGAAAAGGAGAAAATGGGGTAGTCCGGCCTTCGGTCTCCGACTACAGTGCAGTGCCTGCACACGCGCCTCACGCGCCATCGTACGCGGTGGTCTGAGGGTTTAAAAACCTTCGTCCTTCCACAAGTGACTCCTTTTCTTTTGAATGTTACTAGTTTTTTTTTTAAAAAATAATTCGTATATTCGTCTAAGAAAAGAGAAAAGAAACGAAATATGAGATAAAAAATCACCTTCTAGAATAAACTCTGTTTCTTATTTCTTCTGTGGGTAATATCTGTATGTATTTTTATTTCTGTAAAAAATCTCCGGTCCTCTTTTACATAGTTTGATTTGGGCTTTTATAGCCACTGAAAAAGAAAAAGAAAAATATTTACAATCTTTGATTTATTTCCTGCCATATTTGTTTCATTTCTGTCGTTTTCTTTCCATTTTTGCAGGTGTTCAAGGAGTATAGACCACCGGCGTTGATTTACACGTCGATTACGGCATAAATCAAGGCCTAGAATCACGGCACCGACAGAGGGTAGCTGAAACGACGGGATTTGAAGAGGCACGACTCCTAGGGGTGCTTCCGGCGCGAAGCTTCTGGAAACCCTAGGGTTTCCACATTCTGTTGGGCCTTGTTAATTTTGGGCCGTTGAGTTGGGTCAAAGGTGTAATGGGTATAGGGCAGTAGTAGGCTTACGGGTTTATTGGTATTTGGGCTGCTGGGTTACAGGTTGTAACCGGTGTTTGGTTTAAGTTGGGCTACGGGTGTATTTGGGTACACGGGTAGTGGGATTTAGTTTTGAAGGTTTTAAATATTGGGCCAATATTGTTTGGGCTCTTGTAAGCTGGACTGTTTTAAACAAACATTTATTTTAAAAGCCCGGGCAAATTTAGGCTATTACAGCTGCCCCTCTTTACTCATTGCTGTGTAACAGGAATTGAGCAAAGATTTAGAAAGAGCAAATTTGACCGGTCTTATCAAATCACGATCTTCAATCTGCTTTTTGTAAACTTATGACTGTCATGTTGATATCTTCGATCTGCTCTCTGCCGAACACAGAGACGCCAAATCTGCTTCTTCGATTTGTTCTCTGACAATACAGAGATGCCAAATCATCTTAGATTTGCTTCAGCGTAAGCACGCGAAAACCAAATCAGCTATGTCTTCGATTTTCTTATTGTAAGCACAAGGATACCAAACCATCTTGGATCTGCTTCAGTCAAATCATCTGAAGGTTAGATCTGCTATGTGTCTGCCCTCCGTCGAATATGGAGATGCCAAACTTCGATTTGTTCTCTGACAATACAGAGATGCCAAATCATCTTAGACTTGCTTCAGCGTAAGCACATGAAAGCTAAATCAGCTATGATTTCGATTTGTTCTTTGTAAACACAAGGATGCCAAATCATCTTGGATCTGCTTCAGTCTAATCATCTGAAGGTTAGATCTGCTATGTGTCTGCCCTCCTTCGACTATGGAGACTCTAAACTTCGATTTGTTCTCTGACAATACAGAGATGCCAAATCATCTTAGATTTGCTTCATCGTAAGCACGTGAAAGCCAAATCAGCTATGTCTTCGATTTGTTCCTTGTAAACACAAGGATGCCAAATCATCTTGGATCTGCTTCAGTATAAACATCTGAAGGCCAGATCTGCTATGTATCTGCTCTCCGTCGAATATAAAGACTCCAAACTTCGATTTGTTCTCTGACAATACAGAGATGCCAAATCATCTTAGATTTGCTTCATCGTAAGCACGTGAAAGTCAAATCAGCTATGTCTTCGATTTGTTCCTTGTAAGCACAAGGATGCCAAATCATCTTGGATCTTGCTTCAGCCAGATCTGCTATGCTGCGGCCTATTACCCTACTACTTAGGGTATTAAGGCGCGTTGTTTTTGATAACCTGTAGAATGATTATGCCTGAGGATTAGGATGCCATGATCGAAGTGAGTCAAATGTTCCTAATTAAACATGCTATGATGCAAAATGTTGTGAACATGACCCCTATCCTAGACGTCACCACTCATTCCTTCATTTGTCTTTTCTTTTCTCAAAGTATTATTCTTGCTCAGCCTGTAGGCCTGTACCCTTCCTCCAATGCTATGATCCACTGAGGATGTCTGTAAGATAATCTTTCCTTAGAACTGAATTGTTGGTTTTGTCCATTTTTCTTTTGGACTGGAAGAAAGAAATTCCTCGAGTTCCTTCATCCCTTACTTATGTGAATTTCTCAAACAATTATCCTGTTTTAGTTTCTTGTATTATCTAGAAATTCCAGAGTAATGTGCAAAACTTCGTTTGTGAACATATTTAGTTCATCTATCATTATTTCAATGTAACATACTTAAAGAATAATGGAAGATAAATAAATCTCTAAGAATAATTGGATTTGAATGAATTATCGAAAAAGATACAAAGAAAATTAATCTGAAAGCCTATCTTTGAGAAGAGAGAAAAAAATCTAAAGATAGCAAACAGGCAAAAAATTAGATGCCCTAGATATTGCCGCTTGAGCGCTTATACATCAACTTCATGAAGGCATGTGTTTAGAAGATTCAAAGTACCTTGTCGATGCCCCAGTATGCAACGTTCTTCGCTCTTTATTGAGTAAGATTACCGAATGTTTCAAAATTTGAGTCTCCCTTTAGGGGTTTCAACTCAAAACCCTTTTGGTCACAAGGTGCCCTTTGCGGGTTTTCACCTTGGCCTCTCCATTTTTCTCTTTTTTCTCCCCTTTTTTTTTGATTTTCGAAACCTCAAAGCGCCCTTTGTGGGTTTTTACCTTGGATTCTCTTCTCCTTTAGACAAAGTATTTTTTAACTGAGCCTGAGTTTACTGGGTTGGGTAAACTTTTCCCATCCATTTCCGTTAAGATCAATGCACTGCCAGAGAAAGCTTTCTTCACGACGTACGGCCCCTCCCAATTCGGCATCCATTTCCCCCTAAAGTCTTTTTGAATAGGAAGGATCTTTTTTAGTACAAGGTCTCCCTCGTGGAATTCTCTTGGTCGAACTTTCTTATCATAAGCTCGCATCATTCGCTTCTGATACATCTGCCCATGTTGAATGGCTCTTAGTCTCTTTTCCTCAATCAAGTTCAACTGGTCATATCAGGATTGAACCCATTCAGCTTCATCTAACCTTATCTCCGTCAAAATTCGAAGAGAAGGTATTTCTACTTCAATAGGTAACACTGCTTCCATCCCATAAACTAATGAGAATGGGGTTGCCCCAGTAGAGGTTCTGACAGATGTTCGATAGGCCAGGAGTGCAAACGGTAACTTCTCATGCCAATCTCTATAGGTCCCAGTCATCTTCCCCACTATTTTCTTAATGTTCTTGTTGGCGGCCTCCACCGCCCCATTCATTTTTGGACGATAGGGAGAAGAATTGTGATGCCTAATCTTGAACTAGTCGCAAACCTCTGCTATCGTTTTATTCTTTAAGTTCAATGCATTGTCGGATATGATCTTCTCAGGCATTCCATACCGACAAATGATCTCCTTCTTCAAGAATCGACTTACAGCTGACTTAGTAACATTCGCATAAGAAGTGGCCTCTACCCATTTTGTAAAGTAGTCAATTACCACGAAGATAAACCAATTTCCATTCGAAGCTTTCGGTGATATTGGTCCAATGACATCCATGCCCCACATAGAGAAGGGCCATGGAGAAGTCATAACATGCAAAGGCGAAGGTGGTATATGAATTTTATTCCCATAAATCTGACACTTATGGCATTTCTTGGTATAGTTGATACAGTCCCCTTCCATAGTGGCCCAATAATAGCTAAACCTCATGATTTGCCTTGCCATCGTGAACCCATTTGCATGCGTCCCACATACACCTTCATGAACTTCTTCTAAAATTAGCTTAGCTTTCACAGCATCGACACATCTCAAAAGTACTTGGTCTTTCCTTCTCTTGTACAGGATATCCCCATCCAAGACATAGTCGCAAGCTAACCTTCTCAAAGTTCGTTTGTCATTTTCATTGGCCTGTTCAGGGTAGTTACGATCTCTTACATATTGTAATATATCCTGATACCAGGGGTTATCGTCATTTTCTTCCTTCTCAATGTTACAACAATGAGCTAGAGCCTCATAGATACTCATTCAAATTGGTCTCATCTCTTTCTCTTTATTCGCCTTAATCATTGAGGCCAAGGTTACTAAAGCATCTGCCATCTGATTTTCGTTTCGTGGGAGATAATTGAAGGTGATGTCATCGAACTCCTTAAGTAACCCCAAAACTATCTTTTGATAATTGATCAATTTAGGGTCCCTTGTCTCCCATTCACCTCTAAGCTGATAAATTACCAACGTAGAATCTCCATATACTTCTAGGGTTTTTATACCTCACTCTATAGCTGCTTGAAGTCCCATGATGCATGCTTTATACTCAGCCATATTATTCGTGCAATCAAAGTCCAACTTGCACGTAAACGGGTAATCATCGCCATTCGGGGATACCAAGACTGCCCTAATTCCATTTCCGACTGCATTAGAAGCCCCATCAAAATTTAGCTTCCAAGGAAAATTTTCGGTCGTTGCTATACACATTAACTCCTCATTTGGAAAATCAAAGTTCAATGGCTCATAATCCTCTAGAGCCCTACTGGCCAAGAAGTCTACTACTGCACTTCCTTTTATAGCCTTTTGACTTATATAGATTATATCAAACTCTGAAAGAAAAATTTACCATCTTGCCATTCTCCCATTTAGAGCCGTTGACTCCATCATGTATTTCAATGGATCAAGGTTTGAGATGAGCCAAGTGGTATGGTATAGCATGTACTGTCTTAATCTCCGAGTTATCCAAATCAGCGCACAACACAACTTTTCAATTGGTGGATATCTCATTTCACAGTTAGTGAATTTCTTATTGAGATAATAAATTGCCTTCTCCTTTTCCCTGACTCGTCATGCTGACCAAGCACACATCCCATAGAATTACTGAACACTGACAAGTACAATATCAATGGTTTATTTGGGCTAGGTGGAGATAATACCAGAGAATTCAACAAATACTGCTTAACCTTTTCAAAAGCATACTGACACTCCTCATCCCAAGTACCTTGATTGTGCTTTATGAGGAGGCGAAAGATAGGATCACATTTCTCAGTTAGTTGTGAAATGAACCGAGCGATGTAATTCAACCTTCCTAGGAATCCTCGAACTTCTTTTTTGAGTTTGTGGTGGAGGTAATTCTCGTATTGCTCTAACTTTGTCTGAATCAACTTCTATTCCCTTTTCACTGACTACGAAACCCAATAGCTTTCCCGATCTAGCTCCGAAGGTGCACTTTGCCGGATTGAGCCTCAACTGAAACTTCTTCAACCTCAAGAATAGTCTTCTCAAAACTTCAATATGCTCTTTCTCTATTCGGGACTTAGCAATCATGTCATCAACATATACTTCAATGTCCCTATGCATCATGTCATGAAACAAGTTCACCATGGCCCGTTGGTAGGTTGCCCCTGCGTTCTTTAGTCCAAACGGCATTACTTTGTAGCAAAAAGTGCCCCATAAGGTTATGAAGGTGGTTTTATCCATGTCCTCTGGATGCATCTTTATCTGATTGTACCCTAAGAAACCATCCATAAAGGAAAACAACAAATGTCCCACCGTGTTGTCTACCAAAGTGTCGATGTGCGGCAAAGGAAAGTTGTCTTTTGCGCTAGCTTTATTCAGATCTCTGTAATCAACACACATTCGTACATTCCCGTCCTTCTTAGGGACCGGCACAATATTAGCTACCCATTCGGAGTACTTGACCTATTGTAGGGATCTTGCATCGAACTGCTTCTTAACCTTATCTTTTATTTTTAGAACAATGTCTGGCCGCATTCTCCGCAACTTCTGTTGGACTGGTTTGCAATCCTGTCTTATCGGAAGACAATGTACTACAATGCCGGTACTCAATCCGGGCATATATTGATATGAACATGCGAAGATATCCTTGAACTCCCGAAGCAATTCAACCAAACTATGCCTTGTGTCCTCGGTAATCAGTATTCCAATTTTCAACTCCTTCTCTTCCTCTAGGGTTACATTTTCTATTGCCTCTTTCTCATATGCCATAATTTGTTTTTCCTCCTGTTTTACCATTCTTAACAGATCAGGAGACACATCACAATCTTGAACATCTTCAAAATCCTGAGATTCCTCTAAACACATGTCTTGCTCGCAAGAGAAATCAAGAGTTGCGGTATCAGTGCTCATATCAATGAATCTAGGGACCTGTGGGGGTACAAAGAATGAATGAATCTAAGAATGATTGTTTATGTGCTATGAATGAAAGAATGAGAATTGCAAAAGTTTAACGAAATATTGATTGATAAAAAAAAACCATATTTGTCCAAATTGATAATAAAGTTATGTTTTATTAAAATAATAATAGATGATCATAAGCCTTTTTCACAAACGTAATCTTACTACTCCTAGGCCCTTGAGTAATAGACATGTTTCGAGAATTACTCTGAAAAATTCCTAAAGACTACAGAAAGGTCCTTCGTAGTCCAATTGTTCACAGAGCTCCCCAGTTCGTAAGGGCGAATGCTCTCGAGGCTTCCTTGCTCCAATCCTTCATTGTGTACAACATTAATCTGATGACTTTCTTCTACCAGTAACCCTTTTAACTTAAAGGATTTGGATATAGATGGGAATGTCATCGGTTCCCACTCCACTTCTCCTCCGTTCAAACCGCCTTTCTTCTTGCTTGGCGCTACTCAATCTCTTGCCTCCGGTGCTTATGGTCTGGCTTGAAGCCCAAACCAAAGTGATCTTTCTTCTCAATCAGTTTTAAAATTTGAACCCCTCTTTGCAACTGTCTTCCTAGTCCTTTTCCTGGCAATGCTCTCTTCCTCATCATCATTTGCAGGGACATCCTTGTGGCTCTAGACATTTTAGGTACTGGCACCTCACTTCCTTCCAAAATGAAGGTTGTATTGATGATTTCTAAAGAGCGGAAAGAACACTCAATAGCCTCTTCATTCGCCTCGACATAAGAGGCCTTGCTAGTGACTACTGCTATAATGTCCTCCTCTGCATTGATGGTTATTAATCGTCCATTTGTCACTAACTTTAATTTTTGGTGCAATGAGGAGGGCACCACTCCTGCCGAGTGTATCCATGGTCTCCCCAATAAACAATTATAGGAGGGCTTGATATCCATCACCAAGAAATAACCTTCATATGTATTTGGCCCAATTTCCAAAGGGATGTCAATTTGTCCCATCACTTTCCTTTCGGTTCCATCGAAGGCTCTTACCACATTGTGACATGTTTTCATATGCGAACTGTCAATGGGTAATCTGTTCAATGTGGATAATGGAAGGACGTTCAAAGCTGACCCGTTATCAATGAGTACACTTGGAAGCGTGTATCCCTTGCACCGAGTAGTGATGTGCAAGGCCTTGGTTGACCCTATGCTCCCAGGTGGAATTTCATCATCATTGAAGTAGATGAAATTGTCAGCACTGATGTTATTCACCAACCGGTCCAACTTGTTAACGGATATGTCATAGGTGACATATGTTTTGTTAAGTACCTTCAACAATGTATCCCGATGCACCTCAGAACTCAGAAGTAGGGCTAATACTGATATACGCGCTGGCTGCCTATGTAACTGCTCGACCATACTATACTCGCTATGCTTAAGGAACTTTAGAAACTCCTTAGCCTCCTCCTCCTTTACCGGCTCTTTGACAGGCACTTCAACCTCTTTCTTCTTCTCAACGTCAACATCCTTTGTTTTTGTGGGCTCTACTCTGATGCCCCCCTTATCATAACGCTTCCCACTTCATGTACAGGAACCTTTATTTTGCACGCTCCTAGCCGCATTGGCTATACTCTCCCCCTCAGGTACTGTTACACTACAGTCATAGCTCCATGTCACCCTCTTGTCATCCTTGTAAGGGAAAGGAGTGGGTTTATGGATGACGACCTTGGGCCCGATTTGCGCCCCCACTTCATTATTCCCTAGCAAGGAAATAATAATTCTTGGTCTGCTGGTTCCTTGTCGTTCATTTTCCAGCACACATATTTGTCTTTTGCAAGAACTACCCTAAAAAATCTGTAGCTCTTTGTTAACCATAAAGCCTTGCACCATGACCTTGAACTCTTCACAATTTTGGATCATATGACCCACCTCTCCATGGAATTCACAATAGTTCCCCATTCTTTCTCTACCTTTTCCAGAGGTCAACATACCTTTCTTCACCATCTTCTCCCATATTACTTTCATGGGTGTCTTCACCTTAGCAACATCTTCCTTGATTCTTCCTTCCCTAGTTTCATCAATGACATTCACTCCTTGATTGCCATGATCTGGTAACGAATTTTTAGCATTAGGGGTATTGTCAAATTTCACAACCCCCATCTTGATAAGCCTCTCTACGGCCTTCTTGAATCCTATGCAGTTTTCAATCAAATGCCCTGGTATTCCCGCATGATATTCGCATTTAGCATTTGCATCATGCCATTTGGGGTACGGTGGCTGTAGTGGTTTCGAGTGAAATGGAGCAATGACATGTACATCGTATAAGCTTTGATAAAGCTCACGATACGTCACAGGGATAGGCGTGAATTGCATCCTTTTCGAATTCTGTCTTGTGTCTGATTCCTGTCTTTGAGTACTTTGTTGCTCGACCACAGCTGCTTTGGGTTGACCAACTGTGATTGTCTTCGAGTTGAGACTATTCATATTATTCACCTCGTTGTCCTTTCTCCTTAGGTACGATCTTTTAGCCGTTTCCCCTTCAATTTTACCGCCCCTTATGGCGTTCTCAATCATCTCTCCTGCCATAACTATATCCGTGAAACTTTTCGTGGTGCTTCCAATATGTGAGTGATGAACGGCGCCTTCAAAGTGTTGATAAACAATATGGTGGTCTCCTTTTCTAACAGTGGTGGTTGTACTTGCATTGCCACCTCCCTCCATCGTTGTACATATTGCCTAAAACTTTTAGTAGGCTTTTTCTCCATGTTTTGAAGCATGATCCTGTCTGGCGTCATATCAGTCACATGGCTGTACTGTTGTATGAAAGCTTGTGCAAGATCTCTCCATGAACCGATTCTTGCACACGGTTCAACTGATTGTACCACCTAGCCGCTGCTCCTACTAAGCTATCCTGAAAACAATGGATCAATAGTTGATCATTGTTCACATACCCAGTCATTCTCCTACAAAACATTGTTATGTGTGCCTCTGGGCAAGTAGTCCCGTTGTACTTTTCAAACTCCGGCATATTGAATTTATGAGGAAGTACCAAGTATGGGACTAAACTTAAGTCTTTGGCATCAATATGATGATTGCTAGCGCCTTCTAAAACCCTAAAATTTTCCTTCAACCACTTGCAACGATCCTTCAACTGTTTTGAGGATTCGGTTGCCATTCTTTCCCTCTCCATCATATCTAGATCAGGAGTGATAGGGTTGATCAGGCTATTGCCCAAATTATTTCCCGACCCAGATGGGACATTCACGGGATTTCAGCATCAACCGGCCCATGTTGAGGCCTTACAGTGACAGATGGCCTTCTAGGAGTTACCTCGGTTTACAGTGGCACATGAAGCGGAGTAAAACCCGGAGGATGATCCTCACCTTCCTCACCAGTGATAGCCACGGGGGCTTTCCCTTTATCAGTAGCCCTTAGCAGCTGAGCCATTTCAGCCATCATATTCCTCTGAGCCTCTAGCATTTGCTCCCTCATGTCATTCTGCATCTTGGCCAACTACTCTTGCAATTGGTCTTGCATATCTTTTTGTAATTGTTCGAACCTTTGATCCATACTCTTAGTTTTAGTGCGGGTGCCGTAAGGATGTGTGATTTCCAGATTTTCTTTTCTACCTCTCTTCTGGAAGTAAACTTTAACTAATTAGGGTCTTTCTATAACTTTGAATACATATGATGTGATGTAATGCAAATGCATGAATGCAAAAAGGCATCGATCTCGATTCAATCTCATTTAGAAAACTTTATTTAGAAAAAGAATATCTTTACATACAAATAGATTACATATACGCCTTTACCCTAATGCCTAAAGTTCTAACTTTATCTAATAAAAGGGCTAACTCTCGACCTTTATCAGACGCTGACTCATACATCATACTCAACGCATCAGCTCGTACTGTTAAGCCTTCAACATATTTAGCAATCTCTCGGATCTGGGCTATAGCCTCCCCAATAACATAATCCCTGTCTCTGACTTGACCTTTAACTTGATGGAGCTCTCCTTTTATACAATCTTCTTGCGCCTCGAGCTGCTCAATCCGAAGTTCACCATCATGCAATGCCACTTCCAAATCTTCAACCTTACTTTTTAGCTCCTTTAACTCGACCGTAGGATCATGGTTTCGATGCCAACAAAGGGATCTTCCAAGCTCAGTTACCTTAGTCTTCAAACCTTTAATCTCTTTATCTAATGCCAAATTCTGCGACCGCATCTCTTGGAACTTCCTTTCTCAATACTCGGCTCTAGCTTTTTCCTCTTGAACTTCTTTCTACCACTGTTCCGAAGACCTTCCTAACCCAACTCGCTTTAAAGATACTTGTGCCTTCCTATACTCCTCTTTTAAATCATCTGGGTCTTCTTCAACCTTCCTCTTTTCTTTCCTAACCTTTTCAACCTCCTTCTTTTACAGGTCAACATCTAGACTCAGGTACATCTTCTCCTCCTCAAGCTTTTCTATCTTCTTTTCGAGTTCCAAATTCTTTCTCTTAAATTCTTGCTTCATGATATCAAGTTTCGAGGGTATCACTTGTAAATATTCCTCCATTGGTCGAACTTCCTCCATTTTTGTCATAGGGATATTATCTTTAATCCTTCTACTCCTCCACTCGACATATTCCGGTGTTGTAGCAGGATTAATAGCCACCTCCTTCAACCGACAAGTCTTGTTCCAAGCACTAGAAACCTCGCTAACCTTCCTCTTGTAATCGGCTCTTCTGTATACAAACTCACTTTGAGCCAACCCATGAGTCGCTGGTACGAACTGTCTCAATCCATGCTGCCTTAGCACGAGCAAAGGGGCATAACCAATGGCACCCCAAATTCCCAACAGGGGAACCCGATCAAAGCTACCGCATCGATAAAGTATCTCTCCAGGAACCATCCATGGAGCTCTCCACTCAACATCATCCGACTGTAGATTCTGAAGTAATGCCATCCAATTCACTTCCAGCACATCCATTTTCCTAGATGAGGCTACTATATCTTTCAACGGGGAGTAGTTCTCAAAGAAAACCCGACAAACAATCCCATCAATCAATCGAAAGTGACTGTAGAACCAAGCCAAAAGTAACTGAGCACACCCTATAAAGCTGCCTGCACCAGCCCTCCTACATGCACCAAAGGACCTGAATGTCTCCGCCAAAATCGCAGGGACGGAAGTGACCCTTTTACTGAGTCGATGAAAAAAATCCGTTGTTGCCTCGTCCACATATCCCAAAGCCCTAGGGAAAACCATCAGTCCATGCAAACTTAAGGTAAAAATGTCTACCTTCTTCGTCTCATCGGGGTGTGTCAAAATCAAATCTTTCAAAGCGTCCCACGAAATGCACTTGCACTCACCCTTCTCTTTAATTCTGGCCGTGATCCACTGCTCGCTCATCCCCGTAATGGCTATTAATTTCTTACAAAAGGTAGGGACACAAGCAGCTCGAGAATAGATCCTATCACTCTGAAACTTGGGACAATGAAGTAAGGCGGTGTACTCCTCTACAGTAGGTACCAAGTCTACTTCCCCAAAGGTGAAACAACTGTACGTCGGGTTCCAAAACTGAGCAAGGGCTCGGAACAAGTGCTCATCTACCTGAATATCGAGCAAGTAAGGTAAATCTCCGTAATTATCGTAGAATAACTGCTTGGTCTCATTTCCCCACTGATCCCAAATTTCCTTAAGCTCTTGGAGATTATTCTGTGTGACACTAATACGAGTATAATGCGACAGCTCTGACACATATCCCATAGTTATACTGTCTCCGTTTTCTAGTTGAGTTTGCTCTGACCATCTATGAACATCGGCGTTGCCCTCCACTCTATCAAGAAGTCCGTTCTCCATAATAAAACTTCCTAACTTAGAAACTGACTGTGAATTGATACATTTGTAAATGCAAAATGGAATGCAAACAAAAGAAAAAAATAGTCAGTATCACATGATATCAATAAATCTCAATGATAATTTATAAGGGTATTATCTAAAGTATAGCTCTAACTAAGTTGGGCTCTTATGGTTTTTCTATATGAGGTTAGTTCTAAAGTTTGAGGTACCCGAACCAGCAGATTCCTCGATTCTCACCCATTAGAGGCTCATTTGAATCGAGTTCAGTTCAGGGGAATACATTTCGCTATGGCTACACAGAGATGAAAATCTCATGAATCCATAGGTACAGATGTATCCCGAAAGTGATCCACTATCCTGCACGAAGGCGAAAACCTCACGAAGGTGTAGTTTCTCACTCCCACTTAAGGGTGTGACCACAACGGTCATGCAAATGCAATGCGTATCAGAATATAGCAACACATGCAATAATACAAACACATGTAATGCAAAGAGGATTAAATTTTAAAATTTTTAATTTCTGACATTAAGACAAGAGATAATCAATTACATTGCTTGACTCTCTTATTAGTCCCCAGCGGAGTCGCCAAGCTGTCGAGACCATTTTTAAATTGAGTTTCGAAAAATGGGAATCGACTTTAAGAAAAACGAAAACGGGAGTCGCCACCAATCTTTTTAGGTGTGATTGGATCACCTTATAAAATGTTTTGTTTTAAAACATTAATTTTGGTCTACGAAAGTCGAGAAAACGGATTCGGGAGTCAGTTACGTACGAGGAAGGGTTAGCACCCTCGTAACGCCCAAAAATTGGTACCTAATGGATTATCAAGTGTCTTCAATGTCGTAAATTTGAAAGTTTTAAGATGCAATCCTCTTTTAATATTTTTTATTTTGAAAATTAGGGTTCACTTGTATCAAATGAATCAAAATATTACATCCAATAAGTTAGGACACAATATTTTTAAAATATTTGACACTAAGTTAGTCTTTATATCTCGAAACAACAAAACGCCATATCCAGTAAGTTAGGACACAACGCCTTGAAATTCTGAGACAGTTGCTTACACTTTAAAAAAAAACCTTAAAAACTTAGAAGGGTGCTTAAATATTCGAACTCAATGAGAAAAGTTGCAACCCAATAAGTTAGGGCACTACTTTTCTCGAAATTTCCAAACACCAAACATTGCCTTTCTTTTTTTTGAAAACTTTAGAGTCTCGTTTTTTAAGATTGATGCATGAAGGAGCATATTAACATAACATACGAGATAACATGTTATAGTAAAAGCACAATAGCATGAATATCATACATTAACTAACATATACATATAAGAAACATGGCAAATTTTAAATAAGTAAAATATACATGAACACGATATATATTTAAGAAGAATAAATAAAAACACATAAATATGTAATTCATCATATATTTAAACATATTGATAATAAAAATGATGCATGATATACAATTTGACACACATATATAAAAAAATACAATAAAAATAATAATAAGTCAAGCACTCAACATTTAATTATGAGACCCACATCTAATATATTGACATAATATAATATATATATTAAAATATAAAATAAAGTGAGTAATTATTGATAAAAAATAGCAAAAATATAAATTAAAATGTTTAAAATGAGTTATATATAATAATATAATATGAATAAAATATAAGGAAATATAATATAAAATAATAATGTAATAAGTATTTTGCATATAAAAATATGGTAAAATAATTAGTATAAAAAAACAAAATAAATAATATATAATAAAAAATATAAGAAAATAGATATTATAAGGAATATTGAATAATAAAAATATAGTATGTAATAAAAATTCATAAATAATTATAATGAAATATAATATGGTATACGTATAATAATAATAAAGTAACAAATATTTTACATATAGAAACATAGTATATAAAAATATAACATATAATAGAATTTAAAAATATATATAATGTATTGCCCATATTATAGGTAAAATATAAAACAATAAATAGGATATGAGTAATTTTCATAAGAATATTATAAAATAAATAATATACATATATAAAACATATAAATAAAGAAAAGGTGTAATATATAAATGGAACATGAATACTATTATAAATAAGGATAATATATACTATTATTTATTAATATTTTTTTAAAATTTATTAGCCATTTACAAATTTAGTAAATAATAATACAATTTTATAAAAAAATATATAAAAAATATATAAAATAAAATAAAATATATAATATAATATAATTTATAGATAAAATATATGATAATAAAAAATAATGTATTGGATAATAATTATAATATATAACTAATAAAAATATATAAAGTATTTAAAGTAAATTAAAATATAAAAAGGATTAAAATTGAATTTAATTAGAAAATTTAGGGTTAATTTGCAAAATAATAAAAATTCTGGGCCTGATTTAAAATGCGCATTAAATTCATAGGACTCACTGGGCAATTAGCCCTAATCTTAAAAAACGACGTCGTTTACCAGAATAAATTCTACTGGCCATTGGGATTAAATTGAATTAAATGTAAGAAGTTAGGGCCAATTTGAATAAACATAAAATGAAATTGTAAATATTAAAAAGGAGGAAGGATCAATTGGTCAATTTACCCAATTCACAAAAACACGCGGATCCTCCCCGGGTAATCGGGTCAACACGCGGATCCTCTCTGTTGAAACGGTGTCGTTTTAGTGCTTATCAAGCTAAGCCAAAACGACACCGTTTTCGTAGTACTATAAATGTTAAAACCTTAACCCAAAATTCATTTTAGTACCCCATTTAAAAAAAAACTTGAAAATTCTCCGAAAAGGAGAAAAGGGGTTAGTCCGGCCTTCGGTCTTCGACTACAGTGCAGTGCCTACAGACGCGCCTCACGCGCCGTCGTACGCGGTGGTCTGAGGGTTTAAAAACCTTCGTCCTTCCACAGGTGACTCCTTTTCTTTTGAATGTTACTAGTTTTTTTTAAAAAAATTCGTATATTCGTCTAAGAAAAGAGAAAAGAAACGAAATATGAGATAAAAAATCACCTTCTAGAATAAACACTCTTTCTTATTTCTTCTGTGGGTAATATCTGTATGTATTTTTATTTCTGTAAAAAATATCTGGTCCTCTTTTACATTGTTTGATTTGGGCTTTTATAGCCACTGAAAAAGAAAAAGAAAAATATTTACAATCTTTGATTTATTTCCTGCTATATTTGTTTCGTTTCTGTCGTTTTTTTCCATTTTTGCAGGTGTTCAAGGAGAGTAGACCACCGACATTGATTTGCACGTCGATTACGGCATAACTTGAGGCCTGGAATCACGGCACCGACAGAGGGTAGTTGAAACGACGGGATTTGAAGAGGCACGACTCCTGGGGGTGTTTCCGGCGCGAAGCTTCTGGAAACCCTAAGGTTTCCAGATTCTGTTGGGCCTTGTTAATTTTGGGCCGTTGAGTTGGGTTAAAGGTGTAATGGGTATAAGGCAGTAGTTGGCTTACGGGTTTATTGGTATTTGGGCTGCTGGGTTACAGGTTGTAACCAGTGTTTGGTTTAAGTTGGGCTATGGGTGTATTTGGGCACACAGGTAGTGTGATTTAGTTTTGAAGGTTTTAAATATTGAGCCAATAGTGTTTGGGCTCTTGTAAGCTGGACTGTTTTAAACAAACATTTATTTTAAAAGCCCGGGCAAATTTGGGCTATTACAACCAAGACAGTGGTACAAGAGGTTTGATTCTTTTATGACTTCTTATGATTTCAAAAGAAGTAGCTTTGACAGTTGTGTTCACTTTAAGAAAAATAGTGATGGTTTTTTTTGTATCTACTCCTTTATGTTGATGACATGTTGATAGCAACGAAAGATAAATGAGAGATAAGAAAGGTCAATGCCCAACTAAGTGAAGAATTTGAGATGAAAGATTTGGGACCATCAAAGAATATAATTGGTATGAAGATTCTCAGAGATAGAAAAGCAAGTAAATTGTACCTAAGTCAGAAGAGGTACGTTGAGAAATTTCTTTGCAGGTTCAATATGTAGAGTGCTAAGCCTGTTAGTACTCCTTTAGCAACCCATTTTATACTTTCATCGGCTTTGTCTCCACAATCAGATGATGAGATTAAGTACATGTTACATGTTCCATACTCTAGTGCAATGGGATCTTTCATGTATGCTATGGTTTGTTCACGTCCAAATTTATCATATGTAGTCAGTGCAGTTAGCAAATACATGGCGAATCTTGGTAAAGAACATTGGAAAGAAGTTCAGTGGATTTTAAGATACTTACAAGGTACTAATGATGTTTGCTTACAATTTGGAAGAACTAGAGATGGGGTCATTGGGTATGTTGATATTGATTTTGTTAGAGACCTTGATAGAAGAAGATCTCTCACAGGTATGTCTTTACAATCGGAGGTTATGCAACCGGTTGGAAAACAATTTTGCAAACTATAGTCGCTTTGTCTACCACTGAAGTTGAGTACATGGCGATTACTAAAGCTTGTAAAGAAGTTATTTGGTTGAAGGGACTCTTTAGTGAACTCAATGAAGACCTCCAAATCAGTACAGTATTTTGTGACAGTCAGAGTACCATCTTCCTTACAAAGGATTGAATGTTTCATAAGAGAACAAAACACATTGATGTTCAGTATCATTTTGTTCGTGATATTATTGCTCGTTGCGATATTGTTGTGAGAAAAATTAGTACTCATGAAAATCCTGCAGATATGATGACTAAGTCACTTCCTATAACCAAGTTTGAGCATTGCTTAGACTTGGTTGGTGTTCATTGTTGAAGTTAAACCCTTAAGGGGTTTTATGGAAGAGCTGAAGAACTTGTTCATTGAGAGTTAGGGATGAAGAACTTGTTCATTGAGAATTCGTGTCAAGGTGGAGATTGTTAAAATTAAGTGACCCGAATCCTTATTTAAATAAAATAAAGTGGTAAAATAAAATAAAAGTAAAATCCATATAGAACTACACTTCTTTTATTTTATTTTAGAATAAGGTTTTTTAAACCTTATTAAACTCTATCTATTTGATATTGATTAGAATAAGGTGTTTCAATCTTACTGCGTTCATATTAGAATATGATTTTACAAGCCTATAAATAGATATAGTCTATTCCTCTTGTAATCATTCGAATTCGACATAGTGAATTCTTTTTTTCTCCTCTGTCTGTGGTTTTTTCCCGAAAGGGTTTCCACGTAAAAATCTGTGTGTTCTTTATTTTTATTTCTTTTTTCTTTGCGATATATTGTCATTACCGACATTCTATCTATTTTTCACAATATATCTCAACCAAGAATTTCTTAATTCACTATACTTGAATTGATATCATTGAAGGACAAGGTATGACTTTAACAATCTCTATCTTTTTCACAAGGCTAAGATAGAACCTTCCACCTAGTTTTTATAGTTTAACTAGAAACCTTCCTAATTTTTGTGATCCACTAAAACCCTCTCAATTTATAATTGGTGAAATGAAATAGAGTAAACAAATAGACCTCTACTAGCTATGTGTTTACAAAAAATAAGCTCTCAAAGAAACGAAATGAGAGTGGTAAAAGACCAAACAATAAGCTCCTAGAGAATATTTACAAGACAAATGAAAGAATAAATATTTGAATACTTTTATGTTGATCTTGATGCTTGTATATCTCTCTATTCAGGCTTAAAGTGTTTTTGAACTATATTTATATCAATGAATAAGTTTGTGGACATTTATAGTCGTTGGGGATGGATTTTAGTTGTTATAAGCATTAATTTAAAGCTTAAAAAATAGTCTCTGCAACATATGTCTTGAGATTTGGTAAGATGTCTCGAGACATGGCTGAAAAATAGCAGTTATATAGTCGTTGGCAAGTCATGTCTTGACAATCTGCCAATTGTCTCTAGAAATACTACACAATGTCTCAAGATAAGCAGTTCTTGAAGTAGATTTTTGCTTCGAAGTTTTCATGTCTTGAGACATATAGTTGTATGTCTCAAAACGTGCATACCAAAGTCTCTTAAAACATTTTAAACACCTTAGAACACTTTGGTATTAACCCAAAAACAATTAGATAAACTGGAACAAAGTTAAAACATATTTTTGAGTATTTTGCATGTCTTTGAAAATTGTTTGAAAATGTTTGATAAAATTTTCAATCGTATTTTCACCAAATGATTTAGGACATATAATACATATAAAATTTGTCT
The DNA here is from genome assembly GCF_007990345.1 of Gossypium hirsutum. NCBI lineage: Eukaryota > Viridiplantae > Streptophyta > Magnoliopsida > Malvales > Malvaceae > Gossypium > Gossypium hirsutum. The sequence continues at coordinate 81,149,448 of NC_053436.1, forward strand.
TAAATGTTGTTATATCAAAAGCTTGGGACATCAAAGCTAACAATGTTTCCCTCTTTGATATAACAAAAATTTAAGAGAAATTTTCACTTTGAAAAATCTCCTTTTAAGTCATTTGGTCATTTTCAAAACATAACTCCCTGTTAATAAAATATTCCTTGAAAAATTTTAAGCATAAACACTATAACACCATCTACCCGATCCAAATCACTGGATCTAAATATTGGGTGTTACAACTCAAAGCCCTTAACAGAAAATTAAAACTACCATTGAAAAATATATTTAAACATATTCATTATTTCTTTTGAATTTTTATATTTAATATAAAATAGGATATTCAATAATTACATTTCAGTATTAAACAATGTATATCGTTACAGTATAAACTTTTATTAAAAATAGACTCTTTATGACGCAGAGAACTATACGCCATACTCCTAAAATGTCCTCTGTATGCATAATATCCCAACTTGCTGCTACCCCAGTGCATTCCTGGCTTGGTCCCTTCAAGTGAACTCAATCTTACAACAAAACCTGTGACAAGAACAAACACTTGTAAGTGCACGCAAACTTAGTGAGTTTTATCCAAAATTACCTTAAAACCTTTCCAATTGAAATTCTCATCTTGAAGAATTTGGACTTCATCTCTGTCTTTGGCAGATTGTAACACCCCCTACTCGTATCCGTCACTGGAATAGGGTACGAGGCATTACCGGAACTTACAGAACCAATTTTCATTTACTCGAACCAAGTACCATTTATTTATCAAAAATTATTATTACGTCCCTTAGATGGACTTCCGAAGCCCAAATTATGCATTGGGACCAGACCAGAACCAAGTCAGAATCACAGGGAATTTTTCGTAAAATCCCAAAATTATACATATTCTAGCCATGCCAATAGCTAGGTTACAAACATCCATTTCCATGTAAACATTGGTATTTAGTCTATACATGCCATTCTTTCAAAATAAGTCATTTTCATATACCAGAAGATATAGGTTGATAGTGTGATAAGGCTCCGACTAATCTCTGACCTTCAAGCTCCCGAGCACTACAAAACAAGGAAAAAGAGAACGGGGTAAGCACATGGTGCTTAGTAAGTTCATGCAACATGAATTATACTTACCATACTTATACATACATCATTTAACTTTACAAGCACACATCCAATTCACATAAACATATACCTATCACATACAAACTCAACTTTTGCATTAGTTAAGCAACATCATATAAATTGAATACAAAGATAAATGATTAATGAGCTCATCAAATTCCATAATTTTCATGTTCTTCCATTTCTCATATTTATCCTGTTGAATTTCTTGGACTTTCGATGGATATTCAGTAGTGCACTTTTGTGTACAATTCTGGATCCGTCAATTCGTACATAGAGAGCACACTCTTGCAAACCTCATTTCTTACAGCGGGATTACCAATCCAGGCAAAATCCCCTGTATCATATGCTCAAAGAGTATTGTCGGGATTACCAGTCTAGGCTAAATCCCCTGCAATGACAATTACTCTAATGAGCTTAATTTGGATTACCCGTCCGGGCTAAATCCATTTCATACATATTATTTGGGAGGGCTATATCATTAGGATCACCCGTTTGGGCTAGATCCTTTGTACCGTCAATTCCCTTTTCAGTGATCCATCAAAGTCCATTTCATTCAACCGGGATTTATTTCCCCTTTTTATCGAGAATTATCAATTTTTCATCAAATATCATACAATGAACACCCAAACCATATTCACATCAATAAACATACATTCCAATCATTTAAGAATATAATTCAAGTTACACAAACTTACCTGTAACAATTTGTAGTAGTTGTAAAGATTTCAGGGACTATTCGGCAACTTTTTCCTTCCCTCGTTTATCTTCAATTTCTTGATCTATAATATAAAATATTCCATTTATCGGCATCTAATTTTAATCTAATTTATTTCACAATTTATAACACTCAATTTTTGAAATTGCATATTTACCCCAAATTTTACAATTTTTACAATTTGGTCCCTACTCAATTAACCCCCCAATCGAGCTGATTTTTCCTTAATTAACACTTTATTCTATAATCTTAAACTACTTCACAACCTTTGGAAATCATAATTTCAGCATCAAACCTTAATTCCAAACTTTTTCACAATTAAGTCCTAAAAATAAATTTCTACTAAAAACATTTAGTAAATCCATCTTTTGATAAAATTAAAACTTCAAATCCATGTTTATTCATCATAAAATTCCAATACTCAACCATGGTAACTTTCAATTTCATCCATAAAATCAAAAACTAATGAATTTAATAGTAGGACCTAGTTTTAAAAGTATTAAAAAACATAAAAATTACAAGAAAAAGGCAAGAATTAACTCACTTGATGAAAAAATTATGAAATACCAGCTTAAAGAACCCCTCCTATGGCATTTTGGCTGATGAGAATGAAGAAAAACCAAAAGAAATCTAGATATTTCCACTTTAGTCTTAACTTTCTAATTTTTCCCTTAAATAATCAATTTTCTTGTTGATTTCATGCCCTTTCCGTCCAGCCCAAATAATTTTGAGTCAAATTTCCTTAAATCCTTTCTCATTAGACACTTAAGCTACTTAATCATTCTAGCAACTTTTACACCTTTTTTAATTTAATCCTTTTTATTTAATTGACTACGGAAACGTTAAAATTTTCTAACGAAATTTTAATACCACAATACCAACATTTCATAAATATTTATAAAAATATTTTTAACTCAGTTTTACAAGATCGAGGTCTCGATACCTCTTTTTTACCCAATTTATTCAATAAATTTGTTAAATTTTTTTCATTAGACACTTAAGCTATTTAATCATTCTAGCAACTTTTACACCTTTTTCAATTTAATCCTTTTTATTTAATTGACTACGGAAACGTTAAAATTTTCTAACGAAATTTTAATACCACAATACCAACATTTTATAAATATTTATAAAAATATTTTTGACTCAGTTTTACAAGATCGAGGTCTCGATACCTCTTTTTTACCCAATTTATTCAATAAATTTTTTAATTTTTTTCTAATTAACCGCTAAATCGGTAAAATTTTTCTGTTGATATTTTCATACGAATTTCATATCATATTAATAGTCATTAAATAATTTTTAAAATAAATATTCTTTTTAAATCGGATTTGTGGTTATGAAACCACTATTTCGATAACCCTGAATTTAGGCCCTTACACAGATAATTTGCTATATCGGCATATACACACTCATCAACTTTCAAATTTGACTAATCTATTCACAAATCACCCTTTTGACTGGTTCTAGATTTCACCATTCACTACTAATCTCATTTCTTTCTTTTCAAATGTACGTCACAAAAGAATATCCATATAGAACCTACCATCGATAGATTATTCTTCAAACATACATTGAATAATTTTCTCCCAAGATGGTTATTTACTGACACTATTCTTAGCAGATAATGCATACTTCTCTCCCATGATAGTTACTTACAGACACTATTCTTGGTAGATAATTAATCTAGCTGATCTTTTAAGAAAAACTCCATACTGACCTTACCTTTGGCGGATTCTTATACTAACTCCGATAACTACTAGAATACAAATCAGATCATATTTGAAATCAACCCAAAACCATAACTTATACTCAAAATGAAATGTTCTAAATTATTTAAAAGAATTTCAGGCAACTATGTTACATATCACGAGAACGCCAAACTTGACAAAACAACTCAAATTCAAGATGGTCTTTATACATGACATGAAAATTATTCAGATTTGGCGGTTACCAGATAACTCAGATTACTTCCTTGAATAGTGTAGTCAAACTCAAGCCTAGTAAACACTTAAACCTTTCATAACTATGAATACTCCAATTTCCTGTACTGGCAGACTAATATGGCGAATTCACCCTTCAGACATACTGCTAGAGACTCTTTCAGAAGTCTTAGATCATATTCAAATTCTGCTAAGATTAGCAAGGTTGTGAAGGGCAAGGTAAAAGGAATTTCAGGACTAGCTGAAGGTTCCAAAGATGAGGACCATTAGTTACATGCTTTTGCATTGCGGCATGTAAACTATTTAAACAACTAAATTATTTTTTGCATTTGTTTGTGGATTTTTTTTGTTATTATTTGCTTGTATGCTTTTTTTTTATCTTATGGGTAGTCCTCAACCCAGAAGCTCCACTACATTTTCGAGCTTCAACGAAGAGGTGGATAACCTGAGCTAGTTTGAAGTTCCATCCCGGGAAGTCCAGTAACCTTTTAATATTTAGTTATGAAGACATTGGGGATAATGTATAGCTTGAGTGTGGGGGGATGTGCATAATTTTCATTTTCCTTGTTTTTATGTGCTTTGTATGTTTATTTTCTGTTTTATACAATTTTTCAAAAATTTCAAAAATATTTTTCATTTATTTTCTTTATTTTGTGTGTTTCATGGTGCTTGGACAATAATTGGAAATTAGGTTATTAGTTTAAATATCGAATAAGTATTTGAAGTCTCAAGCATATAAATTTTGAATGAGACTAGATAGTTTGATATTCTTAATTGTAAACTAATTAGTTCTTTTAGTTAATCTATATAATAGATTAGAAAAAATAACCTTAAATGAAATTGTATGAAATGTTTCCCAACAATGTGCCGTAGGATGAATGAAGTGTGTGGATCCTTATAGATAAATAAATTGAACCGCTCATTGTTCATTTTAATAGATGTATGGATGATTGAAATTATGTTTTGTGAATGATTCAGGAAAGCTTTACCCTTTTACTATATACCACTAGTTCTCATGTTTTTAACCTTATTATCCTCTTCTTGTTAGACCTTAATATGGAAGCCTTAAGCCTAAACGAGTTGAGAACTCAACCCTCCACTATCCCTTACACCAAAATGCACTATATAATAGATACGGGGCCATAGATATTGAGGGTTAGGTAGAGACATATTGGTAGCGATGGCTTCTTGCACGATAAAAGAAAAAAAAAGAGACTGAGATATAACATGTATAGAGCCTTGCTAAGTCAAATAAAAAAATTATGTGTCGAATGATAAAACCAAGGTGACGATTAAAAAGATTGTATGGTATCTTCAGAAATTTTAGAGAAATAAGGTAGGCGAGAGAAAAAGAAATACAGATGTGAGTTGTAAAAAAAACAGGAACTAGTGGGACACAATTTCACGTGATTAACCATTTCTAGTGCTTCAAATTGTTTTGAGATAAATTTTTTTTGAACTTCAAATCGTCCTAAACTGCAGAATGTTACAAGCCTAGAAGACCTTTGGGACCCAAATAATTCACTAACGCAATATTTCTTGAATTGCTTGTATTTGTAAGGATGAACACAACCAATTCTTTTTAAATATCTATGTGCGATCCAGATAACTCATTTTGATGGATAACATTTGTACATACTTTCATTTTAATTGCCTTTATAGCTATTAGCACTTTAACTTCTCAAACTAATTGTGTTTGCATTAAGAATACCTATGTTAGCTAGATATCCCTTATAAGTTGTGATCTGCCACAAATCGATGTGGCAAATTAGGCTTTTTTGACACATTTAAAAGAGCTTTTTCTTGAACAAAATAGAGTTTTTAGCTTAGTTTTTCATTATTTTTGTATTTTTATATTTTCAGGTAATAAGTGAAAATCTCTCGTTTTGTCTAATTTTTCCAAATTGGTCAATAGTGCCATTAGGAGGTCCAACGTGTGTTTGAGTGATGTAGGGACATGTTAGAGGTAAAAAATGAGGAAGAACGACATCTAGGGCAAGGGTATCATGATATCCAACCCCTGGAATCATGATACCTCCGGCAGTATAGAAGACCAATGATACCCTTCAGTGGTATCACGACATCCTCATTGGGTATCGTGATATCCACCTCTCAAGGAAGACACCCACTTTTGATATTGCTCGAGATATCACGATATCCTCTTCTAGGTATCACAATATCGCTTTTATCAGAGGGACAAACTTGGAAAAAAAGGGCAACCTTTGTCTACTTGACCCACCAATCACATAGGGCCCATGTAGGGGCAACTTTGGCATAAAAAATTCATCAGAACACCCTTCAAAACAACGAAAAATTACCGAGGAGGAAATAGCAACATTTTAGATTAGTTTAAAGTTTAGTTTTCTCTAGGTTTTTCATAGTTTTTCTCTGCACTTTTCTAGTTTTTATTTTTCTCTTCTTCTACCTTATATTAGAGTTTATTTTTCTGCTTTTACTTTTTATTTTTGATGTTCTTTATCTTAGTTAAGTTAGTTATCTCTGTAGCTAAGGTTTATTTACATTTCCAAACCATGTACCTTGTTTTCAATACTCTTTAAGCTTTATTTAATGTATTTCAGTTTATTTCACTTCGAATCTGTCAAAGCTTGTGATGCGATCCTGGCCGCATCATGTTTCAATACAACTCGACGACACTGGGATTGGCCTAAACACGAGGGGCCCAAGTGCAATATGAAGCTTAATTTCAGCTCAACGAGCTCAATCTTAATTTTCCCCAGCTTATCTAGCTCGCTCCCAGCTTATTGATTGCTGGAATAAAACATTAATTATGATTTAGTTAATTATAGTTGAGTCTTAAATATGTTTTAAGTTTATTAATGCATGTTAATTAGTACATCATTTTAATGTGTCTTAAGTTTAATTAATATGTTATAATAAGTACAGCTTTTTAATGTGTCTTAGATTAAGATATCTTAATTGTGTCTATAGTTTAGACAAATTAAATGGTGTCTATATTGTGTCTTAATGTTTCATTTAATTGAGTATTAATTTGTCTTGTAGGCTGTTCACCTTGGAGGTTAATATGCATGTAAATTAAAGATACAATGGACCGAATTGAAGGAGATACATGCACATACGAATTTTAAAGAAGTCTCCATTCGTATTCACATGTGTGACCGATTGGTGTCCCAAGAGTGACCCTTCAATTAACCGAATGCATGAACACAAAATCTATTAGAACCCTTCAAGAATTAGCTTCAATGAAGGTGCACTGTGATCTATCACATAGATGCTCAAATTCATGTCATGTGTGTTTCTTAAAGATGAAGAATGTGGCTGTTCATTCTGTTCATGCATGACATTAATCAAGAGGGATGAATCTGTCCATCCATGCACTCTAAAGGGGCTTGTACAGTTTTAATGGCACACATTGAATTCAGAAGGCACATGCCTCAAGTTCATGAACAAGTAGCTCAATTAATTTAGCCAATGTACCAGCACATACATTCAACGAAATTAGGGAATGAAACAGATCAATGCAAACTACCCATTTATGTGTTCAAGACGCAATTAAAGCTTCAATTAGAGGTAATGCATGTCCCAAGCATCTAAAATTCGTCTGAATCATTTGAAAGGCTATTAGAGTGACCAAGCTGCCATTTAAAGTCCAAAACTATTCAGCTATTCAAGGCAGCCCCTTGAAGGCTGTTCACATCTCTTGGCTGATCATATTCAGCTCCATTCATCTCATCTTTCACTTCAGTTAATCAAGCTAGCATAGAAAGCATCAAGAGACATTTTGGAAGGTTTAGAGAGGTTTCCAGCTTAATTAAGCTAAAGACAAAGCTGCTCATTCGGTTATCTTAGTGACCATTCAACTAGCTTATGTATTGAGCTATAAATATAAAGCTCATTAGTTGTAATGGGGACTTTTGATACTTTTATGAATGTTATAACATTTGTGAGTGATAATACTCTAGAACGCCATATTTTTATGTGCTAATTGCATATTTATTTTGAGTATGATTCTAATAATTTGGGCTATTTATGGTCTTTTATCTTTTAGGGACTAAATTGAAGGAAAAAGCAAATTTAAGGGTGAAAAGCATGAAATTAAAGATGAATTGGGCCAACATGCGACAGAGGAAAAAAGGTGGTGCCGAAAATGCAAACATGGAAGACCTAAGGACAAAAATGCAAAAGAAGAGATTTTATAGCACAAGACTATTTTAATTTCAATTATATTAGGATAATTATTAAGGATTTTTATTTAGATTTAATTTTAGGATTTATTTTTATTGATCTTTATTTATCTTTATTTATTTGTATTTATCTTTTAGAATTTAATTAGGAATCGGCTAGGTTTTCTAGTACTATAAATAGGGGATGGAGTGACACATATTGGAGATCTCTTTTTTTTTCTGTAAACACTTCCTCTCCCAAAAACTTTCTTTTGTTCTCTCCATATTTTCTTCAATAAAAAAATCTTATTTCTATTATATTTATTTCTTCCCCAAAAATCATGAGCCACTAAACCAATCTAGCCGAAGGTTGCCAAAATCCCCTAAAAGGTTCATGAGGCTTAGGATCTGTGCTTAGCCTTCTCTACAATGTATTCATCGCTTCTCCGCATTACGAGATTGACGCTTCTGTCCATGTCCCTTAATAGGTGATCCTTTCAACTTGTGCAAGGAACGGCCGCTTTGTACATTTTAGGAAGGTTGCACAATCAGTTCGTTGGCTTTCTGAGTCAGAGGTTGGCGAATCCAAGAGACAAAACGGCGTGGTATTTGCAGTTGGGAAGTGATGATCTAGCAGAAGATAGTCCCACAAAAGCGATTATTGGCTAGAGTCAGGTTTCGCCTAATTTAAGTCTAAATCCTTGGAGTTGGTAGTCGTAGGCATCCTCTTCCACTATAACTGGCTTATCCAGCTCGAGAAGGGTTACTTAAAGCCAAGGATCAAACCCAAGGTGAATCGAGGCAACCGGAGGCTAGAATCTCGCCATGTAAGAAACTCTCTCTTCCCAACTCTGTTTATTTTTATATTCATCCTTTTAATTTTTTGCAATTTATTTAATTTTGCAATTTCAACTCAACTTTAAATTCTGTTTTATTTTATTTTTCCAAATCAAAATTCTTAATTCTGTTTTTTTATTTTTCAAGAACGCAAGTTTTCTTGGCCAAAAAATTGTCCAGGATTTCAAGAAACGAGCATTCGTACAATTCGGTCCCTGAGGATTCGACCCTACTTCTCCTTTACTGTTATTTTTACTATTTTGCAGGGAATAGGATATTTTTAGTGCTCTCAATGACGCATCAGTGAGTTATTCAACTCTCTTATATCGTTTAAGACTCAAGTTGACTTATCTAGCTTGCTAGTGGCATCATCCTTGTTTCTTTGAACTTATCACTCTTAAACCGAGTGTGGCATTCACCTTTGATACGTTTGGTTCCTATCTCCTAATAGATAGTGGGTCAAGGTCCTTCTACCATCTTCCATCCATCTTAAGCCTCGTATAAGGTTCGGGTCAATACTCTCTTTAGTATTGGTTCTTCCTTGGTCTTAAGCCAATTTCATCCAACTATTCACCTTTAAACTTACTTTACTTCTTACCTAGCCGAAACTAGACTTTTTCTATCTTAACACTCTTTGAAACCACTTTTGTTTAAGCTTACATTTAGCCAAATTCAACTAGACTCCGAATTGAACGAAACTTCTCCATTTTACGATTGGGTATCTAAGTGACTCGAATCACTTCACCAAAGCGAGATCATATCATTTGTTATCAGAGCTAGCAAAATCGAGGAGTTTGGATGTTCGAGCCTTTTTGGAGTAAGTTTGTGAAAACAAATTGAAAAAAAAAATCGTAAAAAAAAAAGAGAGAACATATAGCGTATTAGAAGTGCAAGTTGATATATAGAAAAAAAATTGTAAAAAAAAGAGAATTTCGAAATTAAAAAAAAAGAAAAAAAAGAAATGGCTAGTTTCTGAAAGTCATTATTTTCCCGAGTTCCAATTACATTTTACAAACATTTGTTGCCACGCTTGACTACCCATTCTATTCTTTCAGCCTACCCAACACCGAAATGAGATTTACCTTTGTACCCTTTTAAAGCCGACCCTAGACTAGCTTATAAGTCTAAACGAGTCTTCTACGAAATCTGAGAAGAGAATCGAGTGGTAAAAGGCACGAGAGTGTGAGCTCATTAGAGTGAGGAAAAAAGTTAAATAGTGAGTGTAAACACGAGTGGAGTGCCATCTACTTTCCTTTTTGAGTGAAACGAAAGGTTTTGTAGTGAGGATCAAAATACTATGTCTCGAAGTGCCGAAAGGATTGTTGATGATGGTGATATTTTGTCTGACCCAACATATCAAGCATTGATTCACGAGGTGGGTCAAATGTTACAAAGACATCTAAAACCTTTGCGAGAACGTTTGGAACGTATCGTAGAATGAGACCAAAGGTAGCAAATTTTACCAAGTCAAAAGACGGGAATAAGAACATCACGGAGACCAATGAACAATGATCATTCGAGAAGAGATCCATACCATGATTCTTATATGACAAAGAATTCTAGACAAAGTAAAGCAAGCTTCGAGTTTGAAACCTTTCAAGGTGGCAAACGGGAAGGTAGAAATATCTCTTCAAGTGCATCAAAGTATTCATCCATGGAGATCCAATCTCGAAGAGGTGATCATATCTCATATGTAGATGATTTCCCTTCCTTCCAATGAAAAGCTTGTTGGTTTGATTCTTATATGTTATCTTCTTTTTGTAACAAAAGAATGAGACAAAAAGAAATTAGAAGAAAAGAGCGGCAAGAAATGTTAATGTGAGAAAATGAGCGAATCTTCAACGAAATTGAGAGAAGAAAAAGAGTTGAAAGAAAAAGAATTTGAAAAAGGAAAAGAGAGTGAAAGAAAGAAAAAAGCGATTGAGATTCCAAAAGAATGTGAGCAAGAAAATAAAATAAAAATAGAGATTGAGGTTGAAGAAATAAAATAAAGTGTTAGTGGAAAGAGAGACATTGTTGAAAAAGAAAGTGAAAAGTTGAAAGTGAACGAGAAAAAGTGAGAAATGTTTTTACTAACCTCCTTGCAAGTTTTCCTTGTATTGTTTCTTCTTTTTAGGTTCCTAGAGATTCAATTAACAAGTTTCAACTTCATTACCTTTCCGATGAGAGACAATTTCGATTCATCAAGAAAGGTAAGGTTGAAGGTGAACTTAATCCACAAGTGCTTAAAGGTAAGCAAGGTAAGGAGTTTTTAGCCATTGAATCACGATAATCAAATTTGAATGCTGTTGAGAAAATTGCTGGTGACTTAGGCTTCAAAAGATCTCCTCATTTTGATTTGATTAATTGTCATTCTATGATTAATGTTGATGATTTCATTCCAACTAGTGCCATGAAGAATTTTTCTTATGATGTGTTTTGTGTTGGTAGTTCTGTTGATAAAGTTAAATTAAATTTCCATGCACAAAATTTGGTCATATGTGATAAAGAGTTTTCACGTAAGACGTTTAATCTGTTAAATTACAATGATAATGTGAAATCTCTAAATCCTTGTGCGAAATACTCATGCATTTACATGCCAGTTCGAAAGAGATATGAGAGGCTTGACTGTTTGCATTTTTTTATGCTTAAATCCTTTTCATTTGACATATGTGATTTATTGATGAAAACGAAATTCTTGCTGCATTTTGGAATGAGTGACCAAAACCATGTGTTTAAACCTGGAGCCTATGTTCCTAAGTTACTTTTAAGAAAAGGTGAGCATCGTAATTTTATTGTGAATAAATGTGTTGAACCCTTTCAGTTGCTCCAAATTTTATCATTATGTTTGAACACAAAGCATGTGAATTTTGTTGGCTTGCAAAGTCAAAATCAAAATTTTGATTCTGGAAATTGTTTTACATTAAGATTTAAAGGAACCGAGCATGATTTACATATTTGTAACTTACAATCACTTCATGTTTGGTATGATTATGACTTTCAATCACTTCATGATCCTTCTATGCTGCTGACCATGAAATTTTTGAGTCAAATTGAAATGGTAAGAGAAAACCTCATTTTTGATCTCGGTGATCATTGTTCTTTATTATTGTTAAAGGGATTTGAACCATTGAATTTTGTTTTCCAAGGTTATAACTTCAAATGCTTTGTGGTTTTGGTTTGTTGCCATCGATGAATTTCTTGATTCGTTATGGTAAGGTAAGACCAACTTCTAATTTTGATCCTAGCATTGGTTTATGCATCCCAACTTTGATAAGATTCCGAAAAGTTATTTTGTGTTTATAATTCCTAGTGTCACTAATTTATTTCATTCTTCTGTAGGTGACACTCTGAAATGGTTCCCTCCTAAAGAGAGAGGGCGTGCAAGTAACCCACTTTCTTTTTGAACTCTTGGTGGTTCTAAGGTTTTTGGAAACAATTCTGTCATGTTCATGAGAAAAGGAGTTCGTGACTTTGAAAGATTTTTGGCGAGCAAATGGCCTGATTTGAGGACAAATCATTTTCAAGAGGGAGGGAATGATGCGATCCTAGCTGCATGTTTGACACAACTCGACGATGCCAGGACTGGCCTAAACACGAGGGGCCCAATGTGAAGCTTAATTTCAGCTCAATGAGCTCATTCTTAGTTTTCCCAGCTTATCTAGCTCGCTCCTAGCTCATTGAGCTCGATTCTATCTCATTTTAATTTACGCATTTTAGTTGTTGGAATAAAACATTAATTATGATTTAGTTATATTTAGTTAATTATAGTTGAGTCTTAAATATGTCTTAAGTCTATTAATGCATGTTAATTAGTACAACATTTTAATGTTCATAAGTTTAATTAATATGTTATAATAAGTACAGCTTTTTAATCTGTCTTAGATTAAGGTATCTTAATTGTGTCTATAGTTTAGACAAATTAAATGCTGTCCAAATTGTGTCTTAATGTTTAATTTAACTGAGTATTAATTTGTCTTGTAGGCTATTCACCTTGGAGGCTGAATAGACATGTAAATTAAAGAAACAATGGATCGAATTGAAGGAGATACATGCACATACGAATTTTAAAGAAGTCTCCATTCATGTCCACATGTGTAACCGATTGGTGTCCCAAGAGTGACCCTTCAATTAACCAATGCATGAGCAAAAAAGCTACTAGAATCCTTCAAGGATTAGCTTCAATGAAGGTGCATTGTGATCGATCACATGGATGCTGAAATTCATGTCATGTGCGTTTCTTAAAGATGAAAAATGTGGTTGTTCATTCTGTTCATGCATGAAATTAATCAAGATGGATGGATTTGTCCATCCATACACTCCAAAGGGGCTTGTACAGTTTTAATGGTGCACTTTGAATTCACAAGGCACATGCCTCAAGTTCATGAACAAGTAGCTCAATTAATTCAGCCAATGTACCAGCACATACATGCAACGAAATTAGGGAATGAAACAACTCAATGAAAATTTCCCATTTATGTGTTCAAGACGCAATTAAAGCTTCAATTAGAGGTGATGGATGTCCCAAGCATCTAAAATTCGGCTAAATCATTTGGGAGGCTATTGGAGTGCCCAAGCTACCATTTAAAGTCCAAGACTGTTCAGCTATTCAAGGCAACCCCTTAAAGGTTGTTCACATCTCTTAGCTGATCATATTCAGCTCCATTCATCTCATCTTTCACTTCAATTAATCAAGCTGGCCTAGGAAGCATCTATGGACATTTTGGAAGGTTCAAGGAAGTTTCTAGCTTAATTAAGCTGAATACAAAGCTACCCATTCGGTTATCTTAGTGACCATTCAGCTAGCTTATGTATTTAGCTATAAATATAAAGCTCATTAGTTGTAATGGGGACTTTTGATACGTTTATGAATGTTTATAACATTTGTGTGTTATTAAACTCTCTTATATCGTTTAACACTCAAGTTGACTTATCTAGCTTGCTAGTGGCGTCATCCTTGTTTCTTTGAACTTATCACTCTTAAACCGAGTGTGACATTCACCTTTGATACCTTTGGTTCCTATCTCCTAATAGATCGTGGGTCAAGGTCCTTCTACCATCTTCCATCCATCTTAAGCCTCGTATAAGGTTCGGGTCAATACTCTCTATAGTATTGGTTCTTCCTTGGTCTTAAGCCAATTTCATCCAACTATCCACCTTTAAACTTACTTTACTTCTTATTTAGTCGAAACTAGACTTGTTCTATCTTAACACTCTTTAAAACCCCTTTTGTTTAAGCTTACATTTAGCCAAATTCAACTAAACTCCAGATCGAACGAAACTTCTCCATTTTACGATCGGGCATCTAAGCGACTCGAATCACTTCACCAAAGCGAGATCATATCAGCTTGTTCCTTTTATGTTTCTTACTTTAGATTTCTTTGTTAAATGATTTTGGTTTCATGCTATTTAAGTTTTCTTACATAAAAATCTCAACTTTCACATTTTTATAAAGTTTTACTTTTATTGCTGCTTTGTTTTCCATTGTTATGTTAATTTTATTAATTTTAAGCATGTGTAGCTAAATCCTTTAGGAGGTTAGTTGATGGAGATGTGGATAAACTAAAATCTTTGGACAAAGGACTAAATTGTAACAAATTGGACTAATTTGAATAGAACTAATTACTTAGGTAGTGACGGCCCTAAGGGAATTTTAAGATAAAGTTTGAACGAAAGGTAATCTTGTCATGCACCAATTTGTTAATCCCGGATTAATTGGCGAGATCAGAAGATAAACCAGACCTAATTCATCTATGTCAGTAAAATTGAGATCAGAAATCAACCAACCCCTATTAGTTATTTGCGCGATTTATGTTTCTAGTCCAAGATTTGGTGAACCACATCGAAGTCAACCAACCCCCATAAGTCATTTGCTAGATAATCCATCTAGTTTACATTTCTTGCAATTTAGTCCCTAGAGTAGAATATTTAATTTTCTTGCAAACTTATCTTTTATAAATCATCGTAATATAAAATCATATTAGTAGCCATTTATCCTCTATTGTGTATACTAGTTATTGCTTAATTGCCTCTTCCTTTGGGTTCGATCCTTGGAATGCTTTAATGTTTCAATGTAACACTATAATTATTACAATTGAACTATTGCTTACAGTAAAATCAAACTTTAAAAAAATTTCATAAATTAGTTGTTTTAATGCGCACGTGCGTAGATGATCAAGTTGTGTGTGAGGTAATTCTCTTACAAGTTTGGTGTTTTAACCCTATTAGTCCAAGGGTCGTCTTTTTGCATGTTTTGTGTGTTTACTTGAAGACAAGAAAGAGTTAAGTGTGGGGGAGTTTGATCTGTCGTATTGTCGTAATTTGATATGTCAAATTAGGCTTCCTCGTTATACTTAAAGAGCTTATTTTTAAGTATTTTTTATGTCTTTTTCGTATTTTTTAGGTTTCAAATGAATATTTAAAAATTGCCTCATTTTACTCATTTTGAGACCCAAATTGGCAATCACGCCACTGGGTGCCCTAACCTTCGTTTTAGTGGTGTAGGTAATTACCAAAGGCCAGCACGATATTAAGGCATCAAGGCATTAAAATCTTGATACCCTCATCAGTCTCGGGATCAAGAGTGATATCGCAATATCCCCTTAGGGTATCGTGATATCCAAGTGACAAGAAGACCCCCCATTTCAAGACTAACAACAATATCACGATATCACTGTCATCAGAGGGCAAAAAATGACACTAGAGGCAATGTTTGTCCATTCGAAGCACCAATCAGGAAAGGATCATTCAAGGGAATTTTGATCATAACTTTGGGTCAGAATTGCTGCTAAAATCAACGAAAAATAGCTGAGGAGAGAGGAGGCCACACTTGGGATAGGTTTTGCTTTAGTTTTCTTAAGTTTTCTCTTGGTTCTCCTTTTTTCTAGGGTTTCATATTTTTCATCTTCTTACTTAGCTGTAGATTTAAACTTTCTGAAAGTTCCTTCTTGTTTTAGTTGTTCTTAGTGTTAGTTAAGGTAGTTATTACTGTAACTAGGGTTTTTTTGCACTTTCATTCCATTTCTTCTTTTTAATGACATTTTCAAATTTGTTTAATGCATTTTTAGTTTCCTTTAGTTTTAGTTAGCTTTCATCTTTAATGTTCCTTTCTTTTTATGTTACTATTAGATGTTTATCTTTACTTTGGATTTATGTTTTTTCCATTCAAAATCTCAACTTTCTTATTTTTCTTAAGCTTTACTTTAATGGTGACCATGTTTCTTTCTTTTATGCCTATTAGTTTAGGTTTTATCATAAGTAACTAAATTCCTAAGGGGGTTGGTTGATGGAGATGTGGGTAAAGAAGGTATTCTAGGAAAAACTGTTTGAATTCTCCAACGGGAGTTTGGCATTTGTAAAAAAAAGGGGTAAGCGTAATGTGTCCATACTCAAGAGTTCTCCGTCAAAAAATTGATTTCGTTCAGGAAAGCAGTCTGATAATATCTTTTAAGACTTTTGGGGAGCATGACAATAAGAAAGAAAAAAATTGAAACGTGTGTAAGGGAATTTGTGCCATCACTGATTTTTGGTTGGTGAGGACAACTTAATTAATTTTGGAAATTGAGATTCTTAACGAAAAAGAAAATTTTGGGGACAAAATTCCTCAAGTTGGGGAGAGCTGTAACATCTCCCCCAACAAAACCCTAGTGTTCAAATGATGTCTATGGAAGTATGGCAAAAAGAGTAAGTTTTGAGTGTGTGTTAAGTATAAATGTAACAGTCCATTTTCAGTAAAATTGGAACAGTGGTTTTGAGACAACAAATTTGACTTCGAAAGAAAATTTATTTTAATATTATTTTATAGTCAGTATTACGATAGGAACATCGTTTAAAAATTTCGTTAAGAAAATTTTACTAATATCATGATTAATTGAGAAAAGGACCAAATTGCATAAAATGCAAAAGTTGAGCTAGAAGGATCAAATAGCTATGGGATTCAAAATTTAAGGTCCTTATATGAAAAATAGACCATTAAGAGGAGTTAGTAGATAAGTTTGATGATTCATCTATGAAAAATTAGAAAAAGAAAAGGATAAAATTGGATAGATGAAAAATAAAATGATAAATAATAAAATAAAGAAAATATCATCATTTTATCATCATCTTTACCAAATAAAATATGGAAACCCTAACCATGGAGAATTGAAGAAAGAGAAAACTTATTTGGCCAAATTAGGTGAGTGCTCAAGTCCCGTTTTTAGTAATTTTTATATTTTCGAGATCGTAATAGCTTAATTTAGTTATCTCGGGGATTAATTTGCAAATTTATTAAAGTAATAAGATTTTTACATCGATGAATATGCATGAATTATGAAATTTATGGTAGAAAATGAAAGGTTTTCGATAGATAAACAACTTTTGTAAAGTGAATTTTTATGAAATTTTGATTTAGAGACTAAATTGTAAATATGTAAAATTTATGGAAAAATTCTGAATTTCATAAATTATATGAGTTGCAAATGTTATGTGTAAAAATTGGTTAGGCTTGGAATAAGAATTAAATTGCATAAATTTCATTTTTCGAGCCGAGGGACGAAATCATAATTAATTAAAAGTATAGGGGTAAAATGGTAATTTTGCCTAGGATGTAAATTGAATTGAATTGAATAAGAATTTTATTGAATTGAACTGCATTTACTCATATAGATCCGGATAGATCAAATACAGAGCTAGATCGAAGTAAAGAAAAAGTAACGAATTAGTAGCATACAAGTTCACGAACATTGTCGAGGTAAGTTTGTGTAACTAAATTGTGTATATTTATATGTTTGAATTGAATGTTGTGTATGTGATTGTATTGTTGTTATGAAGATGAAAATTAATATTATATCTGACAATGCCTGACAAATATCAAGTCCCGATTGAATAAATGAAATTGGTTGGATACAAGATTTCCCGAATTGGTTACGGTTCTGTATATATTGCGGACACACCATAGCTCGAAAGAGTGTCCCATTGTTAGCCCTCTCGAGCTTTTTGTTATATGGTTCTTACGAGCTTCCCATTAATAGCTCTTCGGACCATCCCAATCGGTTGTGATTCTGCATGTGTTGTGGACACGTCATAGCTCTTTTCAGCGTCCCCTTATATGGCTCTTCGTGAGCTTCCTGATTAAAGGCTATTTGTGAGTGATAAACCGTAATTTATACATATTTTTATCCCATGCTTAGCATATTTTTGGATGAATTATCACTAGATTTGTGGAATTCGATGCTCCTAATCCTTTAATTTCATGTTTT
Source organism: Gossypium hirsutum (assembly GCF_007990345.1). Lineage (NCBI taxonomy): Eukaryota > Viridiplantae > Streptophyta > Magnoliopsida > Malvales > Malvaceae > Gossypium > Gossypium hirsutum. The sequence continues at coordinate 81,167,422 of NC_053436.1, forward strand.
TTACTGAGGTGAGCATAGGAGAGTAAAAGGAGCGAGAAATGGGCCAAAAACGGAGAAAATGGGTCAACGTGGGAAATCAACACGGCCTAGACTTCCTTACACGGGTAGACCACATGCCCGTGTAGTTTTAGCAGACTCTAAACACAGCCTGGACTTCCTCACACAGGTAGACCACATGCCCGTGTCTATTTAACAGCCTTTAACACGGGTTGAACCACTCGCACATGGGCGTGTCACACGGGCGTGTCCCTGTCGAGCCCAAGTCTAGTTCTAATCGAAAAAGGGCACTTTAGAGGGATTTGAGGCATTCTAAAGCCTATTTAAACACACGAGAGGAGGACTAAAAGGGAGACACACAGAGGACGAGGCAAGGAATTACTCAAAGAAGGCCGATTGATCTATCTCAGAAGCCGGATTCTCCTTCAAGACTGAACATTTCCCTTCGATTTCCTTCGGGATTTTTGGGTTTCTTTATGTTTTGTTATTATTATTCTTCTGAGATGTTTTCTTTTACACTTATGAACTAAATCCCCTAAATACCTAAGGGGAATGAAACCTAAGACGGATCTTGTTATTATTTTCAGAATTATATGATAAATATTTGGTTTGTTCTTAATTATTAGTTCTTAATTCTTACTTTAATATTCCAGGATATTGATTCAAGTATTGATGTGCTTATTCAGAGGAGCAAAAGTCCCTTTCTAAGAATAGATCTAGCATAATTAAGCAGAGTTGATTGCACCCCTAGACATAGGGCGACATAATTTTTCTAGATTAGGGTTAAACCTAATAAGGGAATCCATAGATCGAGTTAATGCAGCACTAGGGGTTTTCATTAGAAAGAGATTTCAATTAATCAACCTACGGTTAGACGTTGTTAGTCTCGAGAGAGATAATAATATAACTTAGGGATTTTTACGGATCAAGTCAAGTGAATAAATCGTTTGATTCAGAGTCAAATAACAAGTGAAGTCTAGGTGGATTTTTCCATGGGTATTGTCTAAATCAATCAGTTTTCCCAAAATTATTTCCCTAATTTACTTTCTGTGCATTCTTAGTTTAGTTAAAAAAATCCCCCTAATTTTAGGTTAGATAATAAAAAGAAAGTTAATACTAGTACTTTTAGTTCCTGTGGGTTCTACATCTCAGTCTTGCTATAAACTATACTACTGTTCGATAAGTGCGCTTGCCTTCATCGTGATAATAGTTGGTTTTCATGTACGGTCAATTATAAATTTAAAACTTATCAGGATTTGACGATCACCAAGTTTTTGGCGCCGTTGCCAGGGAACTAGGATATTAGGAACACTTAATTTTTATTACTTTAGCCATTTATTTTATTGTAATTTAAATTTTATTTTGTTTTTTGTTACTAAATTTTCTTTTTTCTTCTGGCAGGTTTTTATAGTTTATGACTAGAAGAAACCTGTCAGGGCCATTACTTTTTTATAGTGAGATCAATCGCACAGCTCATAGAAACAGAAGAGAAATAAGGTGAAGCCTAAGATACATAGAGGAAGAGCAAGAAGACGATATTCACACCACAACCAAAGAGATGGATGAAAATCAGGAAAATCCGCTACCTCTTGCGATTGCTGCTGATCCAGTAAATCAGAATCCTGCTCCACGCACTATGTATGATTATGCTAAACCTACCTTAACAGGAGCTTAGTCAAGTATGGTTTGCAAGATGAGGATCCAAACACTCATTTGGCAAATTTTCTGGAACTTTGCGACACATTTAAAATCAAGGGCATTTCTGATGATGCCATTCGCCTTCAATTATTTCCCTTTTCATTAAGGAATAAGGCTAAACAGTGGTTGAACTCGTTACCACGAGGGTCAATCACTACTTGGGAACAAATGACCGAAAAGTTTTTACTTAAATATTTTCCGCCGACTAAAACGGCTAAATTGAGGAATGATATCTCTTCTTTTGTACAAATGGATCTAGAAACACTCTATGATGCATGGGAGAGATATAAGGATTTATTGAGAAGGTGCCCTCACCATGGGTTACCTCTATGGCTACAGGTTCAGACGTTTTACAATTGTGAACCCTTCAACAAGGCAACTTATCGACGCAGCCACTGGTGGAACTTTGAACAACAAAACACCTGAAGAGGCTTACGAATTTATTGAAGAGATGCCATTGAATAACTATCAGTGGCAAGTCATGAGAACAAAGCGGACAAAAGTAGCCGGTGTTTTCAAACTTGACGCGGTCACTATACTATCAAATCTGATAGAGCTTTTAAATAAAAAGATTGACGGTTTGGGTGGTTCTACTCAGGTACATCCAGTGATGAGGTGCAATTCAAATGGAGGAGGAGTACACACAGAATATCAATCCTTCAACCATAACACCGAGGAGGAACAAGTTCAATATATGGGTAATAATTCTAGACATAAAAATAACCCATACAATAACACTCATAATGCAAGTTGGAGGAACCATCCGAACTTCTAGTGAGGTGGCCAAGGAAATCAAAGGCCACAATATCCCTCAGGTTTCCAACAACCACCTTACCAATAAGAAAAGAAGCCGAACCTTGAGGAGATGCTAACAAAGTTTATCTCGGTGTCAAAAATTCATTTTTAGAATACCGAAACAACACTTAAGAATCAACAAGTGTCGATCTAAGGGCTCGAAACTCAGATAGGATAGCTCACTAAATTAATTTCTGAATGACGACAAGGTAACCTATCGAGTAACACTGAATCTAACCCAAGAGAACAGCTCAATGCGATTACCATTCAAGATGAAGAAGGGTTAGTTGAACCTGAACCATAACTGAGGCAAGGAATTGTGGTAAGTAAAGGTAAAGGTAAGGTAAACCACAGTGAGCGAAAACTGAAAAGTAAAGAGTACAAACCTCGTGTGCCATACCCCAATGCGACAAGGAAAGACCACACGGACGAACAATTTGGTAAATTCCTTAAATTATTAAAGAAATTACATATTAACTTACCATTTATTGAAGCTTTTTTGTATATGCCAAACGCAGTTAAATTTTTAAAGGAGCTTTTAGCGAATAAACGGAAGTTGAATGAGGCGTTGCATGTGGAGTTGAATGCAGTTTGCTCAACCATTCTATAGAATAAGCTAGCCAAAAAATTGAAAGATCTAGGGAGTTCTATGATTCCTTGTTTAATTGGTAGCTTAGATGTTAATAATGCATTGGCTGATTTAGGGGCTAGTATTAATGTCATGTCCTGTAAAATGTTTAAACAACTAGGTCTTGGGAAAACCAAACAAACTAGGATGAGTATTCAGTTAGCCAATAAAACCATTAGATTTCTTAAGGGTATCATTGAAGATGTACCTGTCAAAATGGATAAATTTATATTCCCAATTGATTTTGTTGTTCTAGACATGGAAGAGGATAGTGATGAGCCTTTAATGTTAGGAAGGCCCTTTTTAGCAACTGCTAGAACTATTATCGATGTTGGGACAGGTGAACTCACACTTCGTGTGGGTGATGATACAATCACTCTTCAAGCTTGTAATTCGAGTAACAAATCCAATATTGAGGGTGGTTGTATAAATCGTGTTACTAATACTGATCATGTGGTGCAACCTTCTTTACAGGAAACACGTTTGACGAGCATAAATGAGCCTTGTTCAAGTAACAACAAAGGACCCATCTATGAAGAACGAAGGCTACAAATCGAAGAACTAGATGAATGGCGGACACAGAACTCGAGAACACACGATAAACCAAAACCACGCCATGACGGACTCAATGTTTCACCAAATCAACTTAAGGTTAGAGACCAAGTACTATTAGATGCAGCAGACGCTCGCATTACCATGTCTGAACCCAATGGAGCAATTCCTTTTACGGTACTTAACATTTTCCCATACGGTACAGTCGAGGTAACTCATTCCAAATTCGGCATGTTTAAGGTAAATAGTACTCGTCTAAAACCTTATTTTGATAAAATTGATACCAGGAATGAAGAGTGTACGCTCCTCGTACCACCATAACCACGCAGTGGAGAGGTAAGTCAAGCTTAGACTCTAAATAAGCGTTTCTCAGGAGGCAACCCGAGCACTAACAATGTTGATTTCTTTACATTTTTGTTTTTAACATCTAAATCATTAACTGAGTCCTTAAACACAGGTTTTCCAAATCCACACGGGCTTGCCTTCGGCCATGTGCATACCATGGAAGGCGACACGGCCGTTCGATACGGCCGTGTGAGAACAGAGCAAAATTTTCCCCAACACGGGATTTGATACATTTCCACGGTCGTGCGATGTGGCCGTGGGCAATTCTGTCAAATCAACACGCACGTGCGACCCGCCCGTGTCTATAAACCGTGGTCGAAACTGCCAAATTAACACGGGCGTGCGACTCGCCGGGGCCCACCAGTTGTGGTCGATACTGTCAAAATAACACGGGCGTGGGAAAAGCGAACGAAGTAGGGCACGGCCGCACGACACGGCCGTGTGCATCAATACGCCCAAAGAACACGGGGGTGGGCTGAATTTCAGACGCGCCCAAATTTGAAAATCACGAAACACACGGGATAAAATAAAGGCACATGGGCGTGCCCTAGAGCCGTGTACCCCAATATCTATATAAACTATTCATTATTCATCATCCCCTTCCCCAAAACCCTAACCCTAGTTGCCAAAATCTCTTCCCTCCCACCAACCGGCCACCCCTAAACTCTCCACTCTTCTTCCATTTTCTCCCATTTCTTTCCCCTTTCCCCTTTTCTCACCCTTGCAAGAATCACACAGCCTCAATACCCACGCCCATGGCCGACCCCAAAACACCCCACAATCACGCGGTCACTCCTCCCGCCACCGGTCCTCCACTAACGATTTTCTCATCTCTTTTATTTTCTTGTGATGCATACTATCATGATAATCTTAATTTTTACCCTATTATTTACATTTTGCTACTAATTGCTTATCATATCATCCTCATTCTTAGGATTTATTTCACGTATTTTATACCATTTTCTTACCATTATTAGCTCCTTTAATCTTTGTTGTGTTGAATCTAGTCATGCTATCACTACGCCATTTGCCATAACATCTCTGTCATCAAGTTTGATTGCTTTTGGTTAAGTCTTGTTAGTGTTAGTAGTTTTTGTTTTAATTTGTTTGTTTAATTCATGGTTAATTTCTTTTCAAATTTGTTAGTATATGTTATCTTTTCTATTTATTAGGATATAATAGTAGTTCTTATTGTAGGTATATCATGTCAAATCCACGAGACAAGAAGACTGTCGTCCCCTCCTCGAAGAAGCACAAAGGAGCAGCATCCTCCCCGGGTCCTACCACCAAAATCCGGCACCCATTCCTACAGTTTACCTTGGGAACTCAGGAGGAAATTTTTCAGATACTGTGGGACCGACCCCTAGGTGTGGGCTGTTGCATTGATTGGGCCGCACTCAAGCAGATCCAACTCGCTGACGCTATCCAGGCCCTCTTGACTACTGACCTGTGGGGGCTCTTCTTCGAAATCATCGAGCCGACATACCTTGAGCTCGCACTCGAACTCTGTTCAACCTTCCACCTTCAATCGTTATGACAGAGTTCAATGATCCCAGAACGGTCTAGTTCCGTCTCGGCGGTTTAGTCCGCCAGTTGAGCGTACCTGAGTTTGGAGTCGCACTGGGACTTTATACAGAGGAGTTCATGGATGACGACAACCTCGACAGCCTCCATCGCTACATCCACTACTCTCCTTCAAACTACTGGAAGGCCCTAGTCCCTGCTTCAGCCACTTATGACCCCAGCAGGTCCAAGGCATTGGCTATCGCCAATCCCTGAGATATTTACACGGCATCCTAGCCCACACCTTGACAGGGCAGAAAGAGAGCACCGGTGTCGTCAACACCAACGATGCCTACTTATTATGGAGCATGGCGTATGGGCACATCTTTGACCTCGCTTATTTCATCACTCTCACCATTCTCCATCAGACGAAGCGGCATAGAAAGGGAGTTATTTCCATCGGCCCTTATGTGACTTTCCTGGCGTGGTATTTTGGTCTCCTCAACATGGCGGCACAAGTATCCTCCCTCACTCTCATCGGTCAGATGTCCCCACAAGGTATCTCGAGTATGCTGCATACGAGGATGATCGAGCGACGACGTGGATTTGATTCTCCTCAGTACCGCCTAGTCCAGTCAGCTGAGTAGGAGGACCTAGAGGACATTACTGATGATGTCCCTCCACCTCATGAGGATCTAGCCTTTCAGCCACCACCTATTCATCGCCCAGTTCATGTGGCGGCTTCACTCTCAAACATCTCTGAGCGCCTCACTCGATTCGAGCAGCAATGTTTTCAGCGCTTTGATCACATTGATGCAACTCTACATTAGATTTGTCAGCACCTTCACATCTCATCGCCGCCCCACCTCACGAACCATCTGGCGATGAAGATGTTTAAAGACTTTTATTTATTATTTTTATGTTTTTACTTTTATCTTTTTAAAACAACTTTTTATTTTATTTTTCTTTAATTTTATTTTTACTTTATCCTTAGGTTTTATAATTTATATTAAAAAATTTATACTTTCGTCCATTTCTTTACGAGTAATCATACTACTTTATATTTCCTAAAGAGTTATTGATTCTATCGCATTTATAAAGAGCTCCAAAGCTCACTATTACTTAGGAATTTACAACTCCACTGGAAAAGGTCCTCCACGACTGCCACGCCCTACTCGACCACGACCATAGCTACCACTAGTTATAATATTCTTTTGGCGCAGCACATGTGGAACCCAACCTCTACCGCCACCGGAGTATCCTCCTCCAATCTCATCCTTACCTTGGCCGATTACTCTCTATAACTCCAACTCAAGGATTCCATTTAACATTCATGAAGTTTCACCTCTCTCCCTATCCTATGATCTTCTATCTATATTTTTCAGTAAATCTAACTTTGTACATTGAGGACAATGTACATCTTAAGTGTGAGGTGGTTATTTATATTATTATCAGAAAAATCCCTGAATTTTTTCTTGTTCTCAAATAATCTTCTCATATCATTATTAGAATGAATTTTGATTAACTTATGATTTTTATTGATATGTCTTGAATTAAAACATAAGCATTTATGCATTGATTGTTAGATTTTAAGGAATTAGAGAATCAAACATGATAAAGTTGATTTTTGAGAATTAAAAACTTTTTTTAGGTTGTTCCCCCAAGTTTAGGTATTATCTTAAGTTGAAATTCATAGGTTTAACATAAAAAAGCCATAATTTTTGTGAGACCTTGAGCCTTTAGAGCATCTATTATTTCTATCATGTTCACTTTTATTATTGCTATGAGTGCGTCCATATTGATTTGTTATTTTAGAACTTGCTTCAATTATGCATGTCAATACCACACCATTGATTTGATATGTCGAGATGATAAAGGCACTTAGGTTTAACCCACTCACTCCATGAAAGCCTACCTTTATAATTAACCCTTAGTGAACCCCCTTTAGCCTAACAAGTCATTCATCGATTTACCTTCAATACTAACCCATAAACCATTATTGTTGAAATCCCCTCATTTAATTTGATCCTTATTTTTGTCGAGATTTGTTTTGAATAAATTACTTAGCTATGTTTTATTTTTATCAAAATTCTATGTTATTTTGATTTGTTCCAAAAAAAATTATTATGAAATTATGTAATGCTTAGATTAAAACGATGTTATCCATGAAAAAAAGCTCAATTAGGAATGTAAATTGTCAATTGTAGTATTTTTCTAGTTAGGTAATATTTCAATTCAATCCTGATTCTAACCTTCTTTTTCAGCTTATGAACACACCTCCTAACCAAAGCCACGTTACAACCCTCTAAAGACCTTTTGATTGATGTATCATCTCAATATATAGTGGTGGAGATTTGATTTTCACGCAAGCCTATGGTAATAACTTTTCATATTGACTGATGAGTGCTTAATTTGTTGTCCTTAAACACCTCGAGTGATTTGAGTGAATCTTTAGTGAGGATGTTGAATTCTGTGATATTTTGAATCAAATGTGATTACTTAGATGAGGGAAGACACCTATGTTTTCGTTGTAAAATGCTCAACTTGGAATGTTTGAAACTTTGATGTTCTTCTAGTTGAATTCTCAATATGTGATTACCTATGGTTTATTTTGAGATATTATTGATAGGAATTATAAGTTGAGAAAAATGCATTCTTAATTGTGAATTGAGGATTTTTCTTGAGGACAAGAAAACGCTTAAGTGTGGGGGTATTTGATAAATCGTAATTTATACATATTTTTATCCCATGCTTAGCATATTTTTGGATGAATTATCACTAGATTTGTGGAATTCAATGCTCTTAATCCTTTAATTTCATGTTTTATACTTAGGTGAGCATAGGAGAGTAAAAAGAATGAGAAACATGCCAAAAACGGAGAAAATGGGTCAACGTGGGAAATCAACACGGCCTAGACTTCCTTACACGGGTAGACCACACACCCTTGTAGCTTAGCAGACTCTAAACACGGCCTGGACTTCCTCAAACGGGTAGACCACACGTCTGTGTCTATTTAACAACCTTTAACATGGGTTGAAGCACTCACACACGGGCGTGTCCCTGTCGAGCCCAAGTCTAGTTCTAATCGGAAAAGGGCGCTTTGGAGGGCTTTGAGGCATTCTAAAGCCTATTTGAACACACAGGAGGAGGACTAAAAGAGAGACACACAGAGAATAAGGCAAGGAATTACTCGAAGAAAGTCGATTGATCCATCTCAGAAGCTGGATTCTCCTTCAAGACTGAACATTTCCCTTCGATTTCCTTCGGGTTTTTTGGGTTTCTTTATGTTTTGTTATTATTATTCTGAGATGTTTTCTTTTACACTTATGAACTAAATCCCCTAAATACCTAAGGGGAATGAAACCTAAGATGGATCTTGTTAGTATTTTCTAAATTATATGATAAATATTTGATTTGTTCTTGATTATGAGTTCTTAATTCTTGCTTTAATATTCCAGGATATTGATTCAAGTATTGATGTGCTTATTCAGAGGAGAAAAAGTCTTTGTCTAAGAGTAGATCTAGCATAATTAAGCGGAGTTGATTGCACCCCTAGACATATGGCGACATAATTTTGCTAGATTAGGGTGAAACCTAATAAGGGAATCCATAGATCAAGTTAATGCAACACTAGGGGTTTTAATTAGAAATAGTTTTCAATTAATAAACTTAGGGTTAGACATTGTTAGTCTCGAAAGAGATAATAACATAACTTAGGGATTTCTACGGATCAAGTCAAGTGAATAAATCGTTTGATTCAGAGTCAAATAACAAGTGAAGTCTAGGTGGATTTTTCCTTGGGTATTTTCTAAATCAATCAATTTTCCCAAAAGTATTTCCCTAATTTAGTTTCTGTGCATTCTTAGTTTAGTTATTAGTTTAGTTAAAACAAATCCCCTTAATTTTAGGTTAGATAATAAAAAGAAAGTTAATACTAGTACTTTTAGTTCCTGTGGGTTCGACATCCCGGTCTTGCTATACACTATACTACTGTTCGATTGGTGCACTTGCCTTTATCGTGATAATAGTTGGTTTTCAATTACGGTCAATTATAAATTTAAAACTTATTAAGATTTGACGATCATCAGTGAGCTTCCTGATCAATGGCTCTCCGGAGCTTCCTGATATGGCTCGCTTGAACTTCCCTATACATGGCTATCCAGAGCTTCCCATTAATGGCTCTTCAAAGCTACCCATTATTGGCTCGTATGGGCTTCCTGATTATGGCTCTTATGAGCTTCCTGTTATACAACCCAGATAAGCCTCCCGTTACATGGCTCACATGAGCTACCTGTTATATGGCTCGAGAGAGGGTTTCCCGAATATATGCTCTAATGAGCACTCCTGAATATAAATTAATGGATTACAGTTTATACACTTCAAGTGTACTACCTGTGTGTCCATTGATATTTCAAATAAATTTAACCGGCAAAGTTCTGACATGGAATAATTTGAACTTAAGATGAATAATTATGGAAATGTACATGTTATATGGATATATGATGTGGAAAGCATATGTATATGAAAATTGTTACATGATGAGCTCATTCTTGTTTAATGATGTTCACATGAAATACATGACTAACATGTTTCTTGAGGTTATATGTGTTTGGGTAAATTGCCAAAATTTTTTGGATGAATTTTGCATGCTTAATTTGAATGTAAATGATTAGTAAGTTAATTTCCTGTTATACGAACTTACTAAGCATAATATGCTTACTCTGTTTTATTTCCCTCTGTTCTATAGTAATTCAGAGGCTTGTTGGGTTGGAAGCTTGGCGAAGATATCATCACACTATCTCTCGGCTCATATCGGTATATTTAGTAAATTAACTTTGGTTATAATGTCATGTATAGGTTAACTTGGCCAATGTTCGCATATAAATGTTTTGGTTGTAATTAGCCATTGTAGGTGGAAGACAAGCTTAGGTGAGAAATGTGGCTAGGAAATAACCTTATTTTGTCCACACGGGCATGTGTCTCGACCGTGTGTGACACACGGCCTAGCACATGAGCGCATGTCCCCTGCATCATTAAAAATTTAAAACAGAATGTTCAGGATTTTTCACATGGCCTGGCACACGGGCGTGTGGCTTGGCCTTGTGACCCCTGCACTTGCACATGGCCTAGCACACGGGCGTGTGACTTGGCCGTGTGACCTAAGTCAGAGAGTTACACGATTATCGAACAGGCTAAGACATGATCGTGTGCCCTATTTTGATTACCCACATGACCAGAGACACGGGCGTGTCTCTCGACCGTGTGAGCCACACGGCTTGACCACACGGGCGTTTGTACCCTACAATATGGAAAAATTTTGAGATTTTGTAAAAAATTCTCTAAGTACCTAGTTTAGTCCCGACTTGTTTCTAATGCATAAATTGAGCCTTGAGTGCTTAAATAAGAGACAATATGATTGTATATGATTAATTTCTAATATGATTGAAAAATGATATTAAATGTCTATATCTGATCTGTAAATTTTGGTAACACTCCGTAACCCTATTTTGGTGACGAATAAGGGTTAGGGATGAATTGTCTTGTACAATAGCTGAATGTCTAAATTGTGCTATATCACTTCTAAAAGACTTAGCTTACCAGTGGTAGAACACTTTAATTTTTGTTGTACCAAAGGAGATGGTCACTTGGGATTTTTTTCCAAACTAAATTCAAAAAGAAATATATCAGTCAAAGATTCCTTGATCAGAAATGGAAAGAATTTCTGGAGCTTAAATAGGGTTGTATGATGGTAACTGAATAGAAAGAGAATTTGTTCGACTGAGTAATTATGTCAGAGAATGTATCCCGACTAAAATTGCCATGTGCAAGTGATTTAAATAGGGTTTAAATGAAGATATAAAGTTGTTAGTTGGGATCCTGGAATTAAAATAATTTGTGGTATTGGTTGACCGAGCACATAAAGTCGAAGAGCTAAGTAAAGAAAAGAAACAGGCTGAGATGAAAGCCAGAACTTTGAGTAAAAGATTTATGGGAAAGTCACAACAGTTGGCTTCAAAGAAATTGAAGAAATATCATGACCGTTTTGCCACTTCTACGGGGTATTCTGGGAAAGACAAATGTAACACCTCTAACCCGTAACCGACATCGGATTAGGGTTACGAGGCATTACCAAACAAACAGAACATTTCATAATCACTTTTCAATCAAAAATCAAGCATCGTTATATTATAATCAAACATAAACATAAAGTCCCTTTCTTAGGTCAATGAGACCATAAACATGCATTAAGAAGAGGTCGGGACTCAATTGAACACACTCGTAAATTTTAGAATTTAGAAAAATTTTCCATTCTGCTAAGGTCACACGCCCGTTTGACCAGGCCGTGTGCCTTACACAGGCACCAGACACACCCATGTAATCCAGCCATGCCAAAATAGAGCATGCATACTGACTTTTCCCCACGACCAATAGACACGCCCGTGTGCTATAGTCGTGTGATACTTAACCAGCTACTGGCTTAAGCCCACGGCCACATGACACGCCCATGTGTTATCACCGTGTGATCTTAAGGAGATACTGCTTTGCATACACGGCCACAAGGCACGCCCATGTTCTATGACCGCGTGGCACAATGCAGGCTTGATTTAAGCCAATTTGCCACCCCTTTTTGGGTCAATCCTACAAGCAAGGAAACAAGCATATATGTATCATCCAATCAACCATTCTTTATGTTAAAACATACCTCATTCATGCCATAACATTATCAACCATTTACATACTTATAAACCTTACCTTTTTATACTAAAACATATTGTAAGATCATATCAAAAACATCATTCATTCTTATATCATGAACTCACCAAACTTACCTTCTCATTTATCCAATTTAAGACATGCCATAATTGAAAATTAACATCACATATCATAAGCCATTATCAAATATGAGTTCAAAACACAAATTAGCCAAATCTCATGGCTAACTATATACATTACAAAACATACTTCACAACTACTAGCCTATACATGCCATACTTCAAATATATATATACGTTTCCAAAGTACCAAAATAGGGTTTGATAGTGTGATGACAATCCTTGACAATCCCTGAGCTTGGTAGCTTCGATATCTACAAAAACAATTCAAACAGACACACAAAATAAGCTTTCAAAAAGCTTAGTAAGCTCGTACTCAAATCATCAATAATATATGAACATAAAATAACAACATATGAGTATTTGCACAATTTCAATCCATAAGACCATATCATCTCAATGACATTCACATTCATAACTTTATCTACCACTTAGGTGTCATACATACCTAAATCTTTTCGTACTTGTTCACTTTCGTACTTACCTCTTGTTGAATGTTATAAGACTTTCCATAAGTTATTCGTATTTTATACATCAGCACACTTAGTGCTATAAGGTTAGCCGAAGCTAAATATTTCCACACAATTAGTGCCATCTCAAATAACCGAGACTAAGTCGGTATCGCACACTTAGTGCCTCAAGTAGCCGAAGCTAGTTAAATCGCACACTTAGTACCAAAGCTAGTTTAAATCGCACACTTAGTGCCAAAACTTCCATTTCATCACCATATTATCCAATTCAGATATATACAACCCATGTATAATAAAGGCATCAAAACTTACTTAACATCATATTTTAAGTACGAACTTACCTCGTACTCGAAGGTGTCGACTCGAACGTTTATTCTATAATCTTCGACTTCCCTTGATCTAAATCCGAATTCCTCTTTTCTTGATCTATAAGTATTCAAAATTAATCCTTTTATTCACCAAATAATTAAATTCAATCCATAAACACATATTTAGGGCAATTTGCAAACTAGCCCTCACATTTTGACACTTTAGTCCCTATTTCACAAAATCACAAAATACACATAATTTGCATATACACAAGCTTAGCCGAATTCTCTTAGTACTCATACTAGTCCACACATTTCATTTATTTCACATTTTAGTCCCTCAAAATAAAATTTTCACAAATTAGCCCAATTTACTCAAATCCAACTAAAATCCAAAGACAAGACATATAAACTCAACATCAAGCTGTCATATTTCACCATTTAACAACACAAAACTCATGAATTCATCCATGGCACATTTTAAAATCATCATCAATTTCTCAAATTTAAGCATGGGCTTTATAAAACACAAAGCAACGATCTCAAAAGCGTAAAAATCATCAAAAACCAAACAAAACTCAAACCTCAATCAAAGCTTTCAATGGCCGAATGAAATGAAGCTTAAAAACCTTTTTCTCTTATATTTTTGGTAGAAAAAAATGAACAAAATGGCCACACTTTGATTTGTTTTGATTAATATTAACATATTAATCAATTTTCCATTTTGCCCTTTCCATTAAACCATTAAAATTCACCTAACACATGCCTTTTTATGTCCATTCAAACTTCCAATGGTTAAATAACCACATAAGGACCTTTACTTTAGAAAGCCAACTCAAATAAGCACTTTAACATCTAGCACTCAGTTTTTACATTTTATGTGATTTGTTTTTTTTTTGCAAATTAAACATACAAAAAGCTAATTTTTTTACACGAGACTGTCACACATGTCAATTCACTTATCAACGACACAAAAATTAATATTAAAATATTTTTCTAACTCAGATTTGTGGTCCCAAAACCACTATTCTAACTAGGGTCAAAACCGAGTTGTTACAATAAAAGTATTCGACGTTCTAATCTGAGATCTCAGGCTACATCTATAGCAAGTACAGGCAGTGTCAGAAACACCAAACCCAGGTGCAAACATTGTAATAAATTTCATTTTGGTGAGTGTCGCATGAGAAGCAGAGCATGTTTTAGATGTGGTTCTTTTGATCACTATCTCAGAGACTGCCTGAAAAAGTGTGAGAAAGATATTGTACAGACTTCAAGGCCGAGCAACTCCGCTACAAGAGGTAGACCACCTCGTAACCTTAGTAATGTCAGCAATGCCTCTGCACCAGATGTTATTACTAGTACTTTTTCTCTTCTTGATACTAATATAACTGCTTTAATTCATCCTGGTTTAACTCATTCATATATCTGTAAAAATTTAGTGTCTATTAAAAATTTACCTATCGAGTCCACTGAATTCATGGTTAAAGTATTAAACCCCTTAGGCTAGTATGTGATGGTGGATAAAATTTGTAAGAACTGTCTGTTAATGATATGGGGTTTTTGTTTTCTAGTAGATTTAATGGTATTATCGTTTGATGAGTTTGATGTAATTCTGGGTATGGACTGGTTAACTCAGCATGATGCTGTAGTAAATTGCAAACAAAAGCATATTGTGTTGAAATGATAGAATGGTGAAATGATTTGTATTGAATTTGATAATTTGAATGGGTTGTCTAATATGATATCAGCCATGTTAACGCAGAAATATGTCAGAAACGGTTTTGATGCTTATCTTGCCTATGTATTAGATAATAAAGTGTCTGAATCCAAGATTAAATTAGTGCAAGTAGTCTGTGAGTATCCTGATGTGTTTTCGGAAGAATTACCCATATTACCACCGATTAAAGAAGTGGAATTTTCTATAGATCTTATTCCAAGAACAACACCGATATCTATAGCACCATACATAATGGCCCTTACAGAATTAAAAGAATTGAAAGCACAGTTACAAGAACTGACTGACAAAGGTTTTGCTTAACCTACTTCTTCGCCTTGGGGTGCATCAGTTCTGTTTGTTAAGAAGAAAGATGGTTCTTTGAGATTGTGTATTAATTATCGACAGCTTAATAAAGTTACAATCAAGAACAAGTATCCACTATCTCGCATTGACAACTTGTTTGACTAGTTAAAAGGTGCTACAGTGTTTTCAAAGATTGATCTCTGTTCTGGTTACTATCAGTTACGAGTGAAAGACTCGAATGTAACAAAAATAGTCTTCAGAACCAGATACAGGCATTATGAATTTCTGGTAATGTCGTTTGGCTTAACTAATGCACCTGCAATATTTATGGATTTAATAAATAGAATTTTCAGACCATATCTATATAGATTTGTGGTGGTATTAATTGATGATATTCTAGTATACTCCTAAGACGAAACCGAGCATGCTGAACATTTGAAAATTATTCAGCAAACACTTTGTAAGAAACATTTGTATGCAAAAGTCAGTAAATGTGAATTCTGGCTTCGGAAAGCTGGTTTTCTTGGACATATAGTATCTGCTAAAGGCATCAAAGTTGATCCGAATAAAATTTCAAAAATTATTAATTGGAAGCCACTGAAAAATGTGTCTGAAGTTAAAAGTTTTCTGGGATTAGTCGGTTATTATCAAAGATTTGTACAAGGGTTTTCGATGATAGCTTCACCGATGACACGGTTGTTACAGAAATATGTGAAATTTGAATGGATTTATAAATATCAGTAGAGTTTTGATAGATTAAAAGCCTTGTTGACTGAAGCACCAGTTTTGGTTTAGCCTGAATCAGGTAAGGAATTTGTGATTTACAGTGATGCATCGTTGAATGGTTTAGGCTGTGTACTGATGCAAGAAGTTAAAGTAATAGCTTATACTTCTAGACAGCTAAAACCACAAGAAAAGAATTATCCGATACATGACCTGAAATTACCAGCTATTGTAACAGCCCAATTTTGGGCCTAGTCAGAATAGTGGTTTCGAGACCACCAATCTGAGGTCGAGAAATTATTTTGACTTTATTTTATGTGTTATAGCATGACTATATGGATGTTTGAAAATTTTGGTGAATTAATTTAAGTGATTGTATGCTTATTTTTGAAAAACGGACTAAATCCAATAAAGTATAAAAGTTTTGTTCTATTAGCCATGGGAGCTTGAAATTTTCAGCAACTTTAGAACCTTGCAAGTAAGTGATTTTGATGATCATTTTTTGTTGATTTTTATGTTTTTGGAACCCTTATAACTTAATCTAGGTAATGAGGGGACTATTTTGCAAAATGGTTGAAAGTCTAGGGTTTTTCCATGAGAATATTCATGTTGTTTCTGCATTTTTATGGAAGAAAATGGATATTGGTTGTTAAATAAACAACTTTTGTTAAATGATTTTCATGAAAACGCCTAAAATGGACCATTTTGTAAAAGTTGTAAAATGGGTGGTAAATGTGTGAAATAATGGAAAATGTTGGCTGATCTAAGCATGAAAAAGGTTCAAATATGCATGGGTAGTAAAGAAATTGAACACATTTCATTTTACAAGCCTAGGGGCAAAAGTGTAATTATGACAAAGTATAAGGGTAAAAATGTAATTTTACCAAAAATGTGAAATTGGGCTAATTTGAGTAGCATGATGAATAAATAAATTAAATGTGTTGTTATAGATCAAGGAAGATGAAATTCAAAATTAGATCGGGGGAAAAGTAAGATAATTGAGTAATTGACTTATTTCGTCGTTTCATACCGAGGTAAATTCGTATGTTAATAAGCATTAAATTTGATATGTTTAAATGCTTAATCGATATCATGTATTATTTCGTATGTTATATTTGGATCATGAATAATATAAAAATACGAGATCATTTTGAAAGATCAAATTAAGAGAAATGTAGGGTTGAGTATGATCGAATTACGACATGTTATGAATTGACGGTAAAGACCATGGTTGCACCATGGCAATATGTGTAACCGTGTAAGACCATATATGGGATATGGCATTAGCATTACTATGCGATCCCATATAAGACCATGTCTGGGACATAGCATCGGCATTGTTACGTGAGCCAGTGTAAGACCACGTCTGGGACATGGCATCGACATTGTTATGTGAGCTAGTGTAAGACCATGCCTGGGAAATGGTATCGGTATTATTATGTGAGCCAGTGTATGTGAGCCAGTGTAAGACCATGTCTGGGACATGGCATCGGCATCATTATGTGAGCCAGTATAAGACCATGTTTGGGACATGACATCGGCATGAGGCATCGTGTAAGGCCATAGTTGGGCTATTGGCATTGGTATGAGATTTCCATGTAAGACTATGTCTGAGACATGGCATTGGTACGATACATCATGTACGAGTTTTCTCGAGTATCCTTAGTATCCCAAAAGGGTCAACAGGTAAATCCAAAGATTATGTCAAAGAAATGACAAAGTATGATCATGTCAAAAGGGTACAGGTATGTAACCAAAATTCATGAGTAATGAATTCGATGTATATGAGACATTTGGTAAGAATGTAAATGAGTAAGTCCTACCTATGAAAATGATCTTGTGATGACCTTGTGATTATAAGTCTATACTTATGATGTGTAAATAGGTGGTCAATTTGATTGATGATCATGTGTGAGGCTTTTAGGCCAAATTAAATTGAGACATGATAAGTTTAAGTTTTGTTGTTGATGTATAGGTTAAATTGGCCAATGAATGCAATGTAAATATTTGATAATGACTAGCTATTGGAATGGCTAGTTAAGGATATGCTTTGGTGTTATGTATGATTAAATGGATGTCAATACAAAGAAATCGTGAAAGAGTAAAGTTAGCAGTAAAACAGTTCTAGACAGGAGCAATTGTATAAATTTGCAAAATCATAAAAAATTGTGGAAATTGAACTAGAGGTTGAATAAGATATGAAATTAAATCTTATTGAGTCTAGTTTCACATAGAAGAAATACTGTAAGAAAAATAATTTCATATTATGTGATGTTTGAATTTTTGTGGGACAAGGTTAAGATGAATTTGGAATCCCCTATTTTAACTTTGGAAAATCATTAAAATTTGTATAAAAATAATTACGAGTTATAATTTATATTTTTTTAATTTTTAATGAATCTATTTTAAAGAGAAACAAACAAGAACATCATCTGAGTCCTGTACAAGGAGATAATTAATTTTTAGTGAAAAAGAGTCAAAACTATTGGATAGCAGAATGGGGACAAATTTAAAGAATAAACTGTACTTATTGGCTAAACTAAAAATTCTGGAAATTTTATGGTAATGAGATATGTGAGTCTAGTTTCAGGGAAAATTAGCAGAACTTAATTTGGAGTTCAATAGTTCAAGATATAAATAATTTAGTTACTATAGCTCTCGTCGACAGCTTGATATGAACATAAGTGAATAGTGGAACTTGGTGCAATTATGATTGCATTATCTTGAGAACATATTATGAGGATTGTTAAAAGCATGTTAATAAATTGTTTATTATTTACATACCTACTTACTAAGCTATATGCTTACTCTCTCTTCCTTTCCTTTTTCCTATAGTATCATAGATGCTAGCTAGAGTTGGAGGTCGTCGGAGATCCTATCACACTAACAAGCTATTGATGGGTATCAATGATTTTCTATCATTTTAAGTGTATGGCATGTATAGGGATTTGGTTATTGTGTACATGATATTATGAGTTGGCCTAGAATATTGGCCTATTCTAATTGAAGGTCATTGTTGTATAAGGCCATTTAGTGTGGCCAATATTTGCTATGTTATAAGTCTATGATGAAGCATTACATGGATGTGCATGCTTGTTTGGGTTGGATGAGTGAATGTGTAATAATTATGTGTGGAAAATACTAAATGTGAATGGTTGAGTAAGTTACATGTTATAATTAGTTAAGTGTGTGAGTGGTTGTGCATAATGAATATGATTTATATATAGTGTGTGAATGCCATGGTGTGGTTATTAGGATGCCTAAAAATGCCATGTTATGCGTTGATAAACTTAGTGTGGGTGTGCAATTGTTTTTGGATGGAAAAAGGCTTGCTAAATAGCCTAACTATCATCCACATAGATGGCCACACGGCCTAGCACATGGGCGTGTGACATGGCCGTGTGACCCTAAATGGGTGATGACATCATAAACAGAGAGTTACACAGGTGGGGGACACGGGTGTGTCCTGAGCCACACGCCTGCCCAAACGGGCATGTGACTCTCCAAAATATGAAAATTTTCTTAGTGTCTGAAAAGTTTCAAAAGTTCTCGGTTTAGTCCCTAACCATCTCCAATATATGTTTTGGGCCTCATAGGCCCATATAAGGGACTTTAAGATAGAAATTGAAAAGTTTTAAATTTGAACGAAATTTTATGACCTGGAAATGTTTGTATGCATCCATTTGAGTCTGGTAAAGCCTCATACCCTATTTCGACAACGAACGTGGGTAAGGGGTATTACAGCTATTGTATTTACTTTGAAAATTTGGCGGCACTACTTGTTTGTTGAAAAAATTCAGAAAGATTTGAATATGAGACAATGGAGATGGCTTGAATTGTTAAAAGATTATAACTTAATAATTGATTATCATCCAAGAAAAACAAATGTGGTTGCAAATGCTCTAAGTAGAAAGTCTTTATTTGCTTTATGAGCAATGACTATTCGATTGTCACTATCTAATGGTGGTTCAACCTTAGCTGAGTTAAAAGCTAAGCCTAAATTTTTACAGCAAATTTGCGAAGCTTAGAAAAGTGATAATGATTTACAAGTCAAACGAGTACAGTGTGAATCGACTTCCAATTCAGAATTTCAAATTGGATTCGATGATTGCCTGTTGTACAGAAGCAGAGTACGTGTACAGAGAAATTCAGAGCTTGTATAGAAGATTTTGCACGAAGCTCATAATGGTACTATGTATGTTCATCCGAGGAGTAATATAATGTACAATAATTTGAAACAGATGTACTGGTGGCCGGGAATGAAACGCGACATTTCTGAATTTGTAACTTAATGTTTGATATGTCAACAAGTTAAAGCTAAACATTAGGTACCTTCAGAACTGTTACAACCAGTTACGATACTGAAATGGA
The DNA here is from genome assembly GCF_007990345.1 of Gossypium hirsutum. Taxonomy (NCBI): domain Eukaryota; kingdom Viridiplantae; phylum Streptophyta; class Magnoliopsida; order Malvales; family Malvaceae; genus Gossypium; species Gossypium hirsutum. The sequence continues at coordinate 81,187,665 of NC_053436.1, forward strand.
AATAGAAAAGAATTACCATGAATTTTGTGTTAGGATTACCCTTATCTCCAAAAACGAGAGATGCTATTTGGGTAATCGTTGACTATTTGACGAAGTCTGCACACTTTATTCTGGTACGTAAGAATTTCTCCCTGGGTACGCAATTGCATTTTAATACCATGGCTCACATCCCGATTCTGGAACAAATTACAGGAGGCCCTGGGTACACAATTGCATTTTAGTACCGCATTTCATCCTCAAACTGATGGACAATCCGAATGGGTAATACAGATTCTAGAAGATATACTTTGGTGTTGTGTTTTAGAATTCGAAGGTAATTGGGAAAAGTATCTGCCCTTAGTCGAATTCGCATATAATAATAGTTATCAGTCAAGCATTAAATGACACCATATGAAGCTTTGTATGGTCGTAAATGTAGAACTCCATTGTATTGGACTAAGCTCAGTGAGAAAAAGATACATGGAGTTTATATGATCCGTGAAACTGAAGAGAAAGTGAAAGTGTCCAAGATAGTTTAAAAGCAGTTTCTGATCGTCAGAAATCCTATGCGAATGTTAAATGGAAATAAATAAAATTTCAAGTTGGTGATAAGGTATTCTTGAAAGTATCACCTTGGAAGAAAGTTCTTCACTTTGGCTATAAAGGTAAATTGAGTCCGCGATTTATTGAGCCATATGAGGATATTGAAAATATCGGACCCGTTGCATACCGATTGGCATTACCACCAGAACTTGACAAGATTCATAATTTTTTCCATGTGTCTATTTTAAAGTGTTATCGATCAGATCCTTCACATGTTATCTCTCCGGTAGAGGTTGAGATCCAGCCTGACATGACTTATAGTGAAAAACCAATCAAAATCCTGGCATGTGAGATGAAAGAATTGAGAAATAAAAAGGTAGCTTTAGTAAAAGTCCTTTGGAAATGTCACAGAATAGAAGAAGCTACTTGGGAATCGGAGGAAACTATGAGAAAGCAATACCCAAACCTCTTTACTGGTAAGATTTTCAAGGACGAAAATTCTTTAAGGAGGGAGTTGTAACAGCATGTTTTTAGTGAAATTGGAACAGTGGTTTTGGGACCACAAATCCGAGCCCGAAAGAAAATTTATTTTAATATTATTTTATGGTCTGTATTATGATAGCAACATCGTATAAAAATTTTGTTAAGAAAATTTTACCGATATCATGATTAATTGAGAAAAGGACCAGATTGCATAAAACGTAAAAGTTGAATTCTAGTAGCTAAAAGGATCAAATAGCTATGGAATTCAAAATTAAGGTCCTTATATGGAAAAAGATCATTAAGAGGAGTTAACAGTTATATGGCAAAAGACCATTAAGAGGAGTTAATAGATAAGTTTGATGATTCATCCATAGAAAATTAGAACAAGAAAAGGATAAAATTGGAAAGATGAAAAATAAAGATGATAAATAATAAAATAAAGAAAATATCATCATTTTATCATCTTCTTTCCCAAATAGAATATGGACACCCTAGCCATGTAGAATTGAAGAAAAAGAAAACTTATTTGGCCAAATTAGGTGAGTACTCAAGTCCCCTTTTAGTAATTTTTATATTTCTAAGATCGTAATAGCTTAATTTAGCTATCTCGGGGATTAATTTTCAAAGTAATTAAAGTAATAAGGTTTTTCCATGGATGAATATGTATGAATTATGAAATTTATGGTATAAAATGAAAGGTTTTCGATAGATAAACAACTTTTGTAAAGTGAATTTTCATGAAATTGTGGTTTAGGGACTAAATTGTAAAGATGTAAATTCATGGAAAATTTTGAATTTTATGAACTACATGGGTTGCAAATGTTATGTGTAAAAATATTTAGGCTTGGAATAAGGATTAAATTGCATGAATTTCATTTTCCGAGCCCAGGGACGAAATATTCATTAATTAAAAGTATAGAGGCAAAATGGTAATTTTGCCTAGGATGTAAATTGAATTGAATTGAATATGAATTGTATTAAATTGAGCTAAATTTACTCGTATAGATCAAGATAGATCAAATACGGAGCTAGATCAAGGTAAAGAAAAGGTAACAGATTAGTAGCATACAAGTTCACAAACATTGTTGAGGTAAGTTCGTGTAACTAAATTGTGTATATTTATATGCTTGAATTTAATGTTGTGTATGTGATTATATTGTTGTTATGAATATGAAAATGAATATTATATTTTACAATGCCTGACCAATATCAAGTCCCAATTGAATAAATGAAATTCGTTGGATACAAGATTTCCCGAATTGGTTGTGGCCCTGCATATGTTGCGGACACACCATAGCTCGAAAGGGTGTCTCGTTATTCGTGCTTCCCATTATATGGTTCTTGCGAGCTTCCCATTAATAACTCTTCAAAGCATCCCGATTGATTGTGATCCTGCATGTGTTCTGGACATGTCGCAGCTCTTATGGGCGTCCCGTTATATGGCTCTTCATGAGCTTCTTGATTAAAAGCTCTTTGTGAGCTTCCTAATTAATGGCTCTCCAGAGCTTCCTGATATGGCTCGCTTGAACTTCCTTATACATGGATATCCAAAGCTTCCCGTTAATGGCTCTTCGGAGCTACCCATTATTGGCTCGCATTAGCTTCTCAATTATGGCTCTTATGAGCTTCTGTTATACAGCCCGAATAAACTTCCCGTTACATGGCTCACTAAGCTTCCTATTATATGGCTCGAGAGAGGGCTTCCTGATTATATGCTCTAATGAGCACTCCTGAATATGAATTTATGGATTATAGTTTATACACTTGCCCTCCTGATTATATGCTCTAATGAGCACTCCTGAATATGAATTTATGGATTATAGTTTATACACTTCAAGTGTATTACCTGTGTATCCATTGATATTTCAAATATATTCAACGGGCAAAGTTCTGACATGGAATAATCTAAACTTGAGATGAATTATTATGGAAATGTACATGTTATATGGATATATGAGGTGGAAAGCATATGTATATAGAAATTGTTACATGATGAGCTCATCCTTGCTTCTTGATGTTCACATGAGATATATGACTAACACGTTTCTTGAGGTTATATGTGTTTAGGCAAATTGCTAAATTTCTTTGGATGAATTTTGCATGCTTACTTTAAATGTAAATGATTGGTAAGTTAATTTCCCGTTATACAAACTTACTAAGCATAATATGCTTACTCTGCTTTATTTCCCTCTATTCTATAGTAATTTAAAGGCTCATTGGGTTGAAAGCTTGGCAGAGATATCATCACAGTATCTATCGGCTCATCTCGGTATATTTAGTAAATTAACTTTGGTTATAATGACATGTATAGGTTAACTTGGCCAATGTTGGCATATAAATGTTTTGGTTTTAATTAGCCATTGGAATAGCTTGTAATGGTCATGTTTTGGTAAATATATAGTATTATTATGTTTGAAGTATGAAATTGATTAATCATATATGCAATTGGTATCTAGGTAAGTATAAATTTTGGAATGACATATTAATAAATTGTCTATTGGGGTGCCTAAAAGCACATTGGTTGTATGTGTAAAATGTTAACTTTAAGACATGGTGAAACACCCCTCACCCGTATTCAAGGTCAGAATAGGGTTATGAAGTATTACCGATCAATACATATCATTTATCATTTCATAACTCATACATTTAAGCATCCATATTCAAATATCATTCAACACAATCACATTGTCCCTTATAAGGGCCTACGAGGCCTAAAACATGCTTTAGAATTGGTTCGGGACTAAACCGATAACATATGAAAATTTTGGAAACTTAGAAAAATTTTAAACATAAAAGGGTCACATGCCCATGTGAACAAGCCGTGTGCCTCACACGACTCCAAACACGCCTGTGTCTCAGGCCGTGTGAAAACAGGGGATACAAACTGACTTGGGTCACATGGCCGACCACACGCCCGTGTGTACAGCCCGTGTGCCCTTCGAAGTGGCCAGACACGCCCATGTGCCAGGCTGTGTACTAGGCCATGCCAATCCTATAGGGTATACTAACTTATGCAACACAGCCAAGTCACACGCCCGTGTGCTAGGCTGTGTGCCATTTAGGGGGTATATTGACTTGTGCCACTCGGCCAGTCACTCGTCCGTATGTGAGGCCGTGTGGAGCATACTGACTTCAATTTAATTTCATCACCAGAGGACACATGACCGTGTAGCATGACCATGTGTCGCACACGGCTGAGACACACGCTCGTGTCTCTACCCGTGTGGACAAAAATAGGCCATTTGCAAGGCCAATTTGCCACCCCTTTCTCATGCTCACCTAACAACCAAAATAGTACCTTATTATCATACAATAGGCAACCAAAATCATCATTCAAATGCACATTTCATACCATACCCAAATCAACCATATTCAACATTTAAATTAATGCCAAATACCTATTCAAGTAATTATCAACTCAACTTCTAAAATTATACTTCATCAAATGTATTTCACAAGTATTAAACTCCATAATTAAATTAACCACTTGCAACTATAAAACCACAAACATTTTCATACCAAAAATGCCAAAATAAGCTATCACTTATGGCTATATACACAACCAAAACATCACAAGTAGCCTATACATGCCATATACCATAAGTACAATTCAAAAGTACCAACTTAGATGTCCGATAGTGCGATGATGTTCCGGACGACACCTGAATCCGAGCTAGCTTTGATTCACTATAAAACATAGAAAAATAACACAAAGTAAGCTTCATACCTTAGTAAGTTTGCAATTGAATAAATCAATTCATTAAATAAATGTAATTCAATCAATTACACATTACCAAATCATAACCACATTAGCTACAAACCTTTCTCATGTCTCAAAACATGATTAAGTACCATCTCATTGAACTTTCTCTATTTAATACTTGAATAGGTTCCGTACGTACCTCTGTCACCTCGTACTAACCTCTTTCTCAACCACATCATTCGTTTAACCGTTGAACCATTTGAAATAAAATTTGGATACTCAAGGATCACAATTGATAAGTACCAATACCATGGCCCGTAGCCAAATCAAGGTAACTTATCCCGGAGTACCTATACCATGGCCCGTAGCCAAATCAAGGTAACTCCTTTCTGAAATACCTATACCATGGCCTGTAGCCAAATCAAGGTATCATTCACACCCGAAGTGCCGATATCATGGCCCGAAGCCAGCACAATAACTTAATGACATGTCACTAGCATCCTAAACTATTCCTAAGGTTCAATCGGGAAGTTTCACTTCTTGAGTTCATCGTCGAACACATCCGTGGAGTCATATTCACAATTCAAACATTATCCATAATCTCATAATCATAGTTTTTGCAATATCAAAGCATTTAACATACATTTATAATGAAATTACCACATACGAACTTACTCCGGGTATGAAAATAGCGGAACGAGTCAATTACTCAATACTCTTGCCTTTCCCTCGATCTAATTTCGGATTCCTCTTGTCTTGATCTAAATGTATTCAAAATTAATTTATTTGATCACCTACTCATTCAATTTAGTCCAAAAAATATACATTTGGGCATTTTTACATATTGGCCCCTAAATTTTCACATTTAATCAATTTAGTCCCTATATCATAAATATACAAAGTTCACACAATTCAACTTAACCCATGCTTAGCCGATTTATAATAAGCCTCTAGCAGCCCAAAACTTTCATTTATTAAAATTTCAACCTCTCAATTTGCATTTTTTACAATTTAATCCTTATTTGACATTTTTGTCAAAAATCACTTTACAAAACATGAAAATCTATCATCAAACTCTCATAATCTATCATCAAACCTCAAACACATAGATTCAACAATGGAAACTCTCAAAATCTTTAACAGTTTCGAAATTAAAGGTACGGGCTAGCTAGAACACAAAGTAATGATCACAAAAACATAGAAATAATTAAAAACCGAGCTCAAAACACTTACCAATCAAGCCTTGCAAGTGCCGAATATCACAAGCCGTAATATGATTTCTTCTTCCTCTTCTTCGGCCAAATAAAAATGATAATCAAACTTAATTTTGGTTTTGTTTTAATATTAACCTTATTTACTAATTTACATTTTTAACCTTATTCATAAACCATTAAAACATTTATATTATGCCCATAATTTCCACCCAATATAAAAATGTTCTATTTATAACATAAGGACCTTCACTTTAATAAGCCATAGCTATTAGACACATTTAACTAATAGCATACAAATTTTACACATTATGCTATTAAGTCCTTTTTTTCTCGAATTAACCATTTAAACGATAAAATTACTTCACGAAAATTTCACACATTCATACTTTCATACTGTAAACACATAAAATAATATTAAAATAATTTTTTGACATCAGATTTGTGGTTTCAAAACCACTATTCTGACTTAGCTAAAACCGGGCTGTTATACATGGTTTTGTTTTGTTCTAAGTGCTTTGATATGGTTTGTGAATGTATTTAAGTATTATTGTAGGTGGAAGACAAGTTTGGGTGAGAAATGTGGCTAGGAAATGGCCTTATTTTGTCTACACAGGTGTGTGTCTTAACAGTGTGTGACACACGGCCTAGCACTTGGGCATGTGTTTTGGCCATGTGTCCCTTGCATCATTATAAATTCAAAACAGAATGCTTGAGATTTTTCACACGGCCTAGCACACGAGTGTGTGTCTTGGCCGTGTATCCCCTGCACTTACACACAGCCTAGCACACGGGTGTGTGACTTGGCCGAGTAACCTAAGTCAGAGAGTTACACAGGTATGGACACGGGTTGAGACAAGACTGTATGCCCTATTTCGATTACCCACACAACCTGAGACATGAGCGTGTCTCTTGACCGTGTGAGCCACACAGCCTGACCATACGGGCGTGTGTACCTTGCAATATAGAAAAATTATGAGATTTTACGAAAACTTCTCTGAGTACCCTGTTTAAACCCGACTTGTTTCTAATGTATAAATTGAGCCTTGAAGGCTTAAATAAGGGACAATATTATTGTATATGATTAATTTCTAATATGATTGAAAAATGATATTAAATGCCTGTATCTAATTTGTAAATTTTGGTCATGCTTCGTAACCCTGTTTTAGCGACGGATAAGGGTTAAGGGTGTTACAATAAAAATTTGACTAAATATAAGAATTCTTTGAGCAAGCCTATAATGCCTCAGTTTTGGTGGGCACAAGGTTTGGCGTACTCTTTAAAAAGTACAATTAGTAAATTGATAATCGCCCAAGTGCTCTTTCTAGCATTTATGGGGGTGGACACAGTTTTGTGTTCAAGATGATGAGAGCTCCATGCCAGGTTATTGTGATTTTTTGGAAGAAAGATGTGGTATGGTAAATAGATCATAAAGGTATCAGCTCATGTTAGAAGTAGTACACCCTTTTCCCCATGAAACTGTACAGGTTAAGTTATATGGTAAGTTGGCTAGGAATTAATCAAACATGAACCAAGATAGTTAAAAGAGAAAGGGAGTTCCAATAAAGACAATTCAGTAGTAATGTGACATTTTTCAAGTTTCAATAAAGACTTGGACTATTTTAATAGGTCTTCAAGTTGAAATAAAGGGAGTTCTCTTCTTCTCTTTTAAAATATTGAAATCTAAGGCTAGAGGAAAGAAAAAGCATTTTTCTTTAAGCTGGATCTGAAGCTTTGGATTTTTCTAGAAATTTCTTCATGTCGAGGTTAGTTTTATGGCTTTGAAAAATAGATATGCACGAATATCGAAAGAAGTAAGGCTTTGTTTATGGGTTATTTGTGTTTAAGATAATGGAAAGGCTATTCGAATGGGTTTTTATGGTGTTCTTTTGTTTTAAGAGGCAGTGGTTGTTGCAACTCCTAAAAGGATCATGGATCTGGAGCTCAAGCTACTATACATTCTTGTCAAGTGAGTCCCTAAGTCGACTCTTGTGTATGTGATTATGCATCTTAGAAACTTTTTGTGAAAAGTAAATAAATTATGGAACTGAAACTAGAGAAGTATAGTGTGACGATCCTATGTATAATAAGTGTTTGATGGACCCTATATGTATAAATTGCATGAGATGTGATAAACGAAGGATATGATGTGAATCTAAAAATAGAAGGATGTTTGTATATGAACGATTGGAATGTATAAGTGTATGTTGAGGGCATGTTATGAGTTATGTCTGTTAAAAGTGAGTCAGAGTATGATGAGTCTATACCTATCTCTGCGGAGTTATTTAAAGGGGTCCATCGGGACTTTAAACATGATTCTCTAAAAGGAAAAGTTTATGGCACCATATTGAGTAAGACCATAACTGGTAGGTTATGGCATCATATGGAAAAAACTAAAGAAAGATTATTACCTAATGGGGTTTTCTGCGTGACCCAAGATGATAAGGGGCAAACCTCATATAATATGAGTCTAGGCAAATCCCTATCATGAACACACCATAAAAAGGAAGCCTTTGTGGCAATCTATGAAATGAAAGCCTTTGTGGCGATCTATGGAAAGGAATACCTTCGTGGCGCATTATAAAGGAAGGCGCTAATGGCTATCATCTTAGAGGAATGGTAAGTGCGGTAAACCCTAAAAGAATTATATGTATGGCTAACTTTGAAGAATGGTAAGTATAAAACCTGAAAGAATGATACGTGTGGCTAACTCTAAAGGACTGTAGATATGGTAAACTCTAAGAGAATAATAAATATATCATAAACTCTGAAAGAATAGTACTCTGAAGGGACAGTTCCATAGTAAATGTTGTGGTGTATCCCGCGTAGTCTTAAGATATGAATAGAGAAGATGGAATGCGCCAAGCTATATGGTGAATTCATAGTATGAACCAAGTAGACTAGAAGAACAACTCGATCAACAGTGTTTTGTATGTATGAGTCCCGGAATGGGAATAGTTAAGGAATCACAAGAGGGTTGGACGAAGAACGTAAGTAATGTACTAAAGATACGAAGGGATTGGCATGGTCAAAAAGTAAGGTATGACGTCTATGGTATGAAGAAGAAAGGTACTTTCCAAAGTCAAGTCAAAAAATGAAGAACAATGAGTTGATAATGAAATTCCTAGATGCATTGTATTAAGACAATACAGGTAAATGGAGTTTAACGCACTAAGTTCACATGAATTACCTTTGTGTATTGTGTTAGAGGTAAGTTTATTGGGTTTATGCCAGGAGAGACGATGCCAAGGGTACGAAAGAGATGGTGAAAAGGGCTATTATGCATACAGAACGTGTTGGCAGCACAATTATAGTCAGTATTATCACTAAGGGTTATTATGCATAAAACAAATATAATAACATATTTAAGTTATGATATTCACTTATAAGTCCTTGCTATTTGAAGTCTTGTATAATGATTGTAAATATCTACAGTACATCCAGTTGTAAGTTAGTAGGAACAATATTCTTAAATAAGATGTAAATGTTGAAAAAAAAAGTTTTGTATGTTATATTTTTTAAGTGAGTTTGTAAATAAAGGTGTAACACCTAAGATTCAAATCCGATGAATCAGATCAAGTTGAGGGCGTTACATTTTGGTACTCTTTGGTGTGGTGTGTTACTCGTATATCCAAATTTATTTACTAGAGTTCATCGAGCTAATTGGTATATGAAAATTGAGAAATGAAAAATAGATGAAATGATATGATATTTTCTATATATAGATAGTTGAACGTAGAATGAATATTTGAAATTGTATTGGATTGATGACTTCATGTGAATAATACTAAATTGAAATGTTAAATGTTTATATTGTACTAAGATATGTTATACGATGAAGTCACCTTGTTCAATTCTGTTACCATGTTTAGGTCTATTTGTCAAGTTAAATTACTTATTGTACTTATGTGTAAAGTGAGATAAGTTGTTATTTTATGCCTATGAACTTACTAAGTATTTGAAAATGTTTACTCTTTTGTTGTTTCCTTTTTATGTAGTTTGTCTGTTTGCAGAACGTGTCGATTGGATTACTTTCGAGCTCACACTATCCAGCTGCATTTTTGGTAGTCTTATTAATGTTTTACGTCCAGTTAGTGGCATATATATAGGTGTATTGAATGTTAGCTAAACTTATAGTATATATATTTATGAATTGCAATATGGCTTTGATATCGTATATGTGAATATATGAATTTAATTTTGTCATGGATTCAAGTTGGCAAATATAGCATAACGTTGAATGGAAATGCATGGGAAAAGAATTACATGAAAAGGCTAAATGCATGGTTAAACTAAGTTGATTGTGTTGTTTTGTACCGAATTTTAGTATATTAGCTTGTTCAAAGCATTTGAGTTAGAACATGGTATGTGGTGTGCAAATTGTTATTCAATTGTGAATTTTGTAAGTTAGAAATGTTGTGATTAAGTGTTTATATGATTTATGCATGTTTTGAAGTGGTTTATGTAGGTTGGCAATGTGCTTATAAGCACAAATTAAGTTTGTGATAGTTTAGGTATGAAAAATGGACCATAATGCAGGATTTTGATATATTTGGCATAAGAGTATAGATACCGTAGATGAAGTATCGATACTTAGTATTTTTCAGTTAATTTTTCAAACATTAAATTGCAAAATGATATCGATACTAGAATTCAATATTGATACTTGTAAAAAGAGTATCAGTACCATAATTCTAGTATCGATACTTGTTGATTCAAGGATGAATTTTTCAAACATTAAAACTAAATTTAGTACCGATACCTTTCAGGAGGTATCGGTACCTATTTTGAAATTTTAAAAATTTACAATTTGGCCCAATTTCATGTTCAGGTTAACAATTAAGCTTTTGTATATTCAGCTATGTTCCGAAAAGTTTATTGATCATATAATGATTGAAATTTTGAAATTTTTATACGTTTGAATGGTTTATTATCAAATTTTTTTATGTTAATTGCTTCGAAAATGACTATAGTATCCCGTAACTTGAACCCAACGATCAGGTAATGTGAGGGTGTTACAAATATGATACATCAATGGATGAAAATATCATTAAAGTATTGGTTTCATTCTATACATATATATAATATATTGTTGGCCTATATATGATCCATGCTAGCCTTTTGTATCATTGGCAATGAATTTTTTGGTTTTAAGTATTTGTCAATTGCTTTCATTTTCAATTTAATACTCAAAATAATGTCATTTAGTCAAGTTAGGTAATTCCTTTGCTCTTTCATGCATCTATGTACAATTTTTTCTTGTTTTAGAATTTTCTTTAGAGTTATCATATATATCCTAATTTCCAGTAATCAAATCTAAAAAAAAACTATTTACAAAATCCCAATAAAATAAATATATGCAATAAGTAGTTTAATATTTTCAAGCAAGCCAAAGGAAAATGTTAATTCATTAAAAGTATTCCAATTATCACAACCATTTATAAGAACCAATTTTATATGAAAAAATACATACATTAAAAGCATGACCATTTATCACAATTTCACAATTCATATAATTATCGAAACAACACATTAGTTTGCTGCAAGGTTAGTTTGACTGTTCAATGTCATGTTCAGCCACAATATTGATCAGATAGTAAATAAAAACGAAAAAATAGAGAAGTAAAGAGAGGTTTTGCACAAAATCGTTTGTAAAGCAGTTCAGAAACAATCTTACTCTACAGAGCCTCACTCAATGAATGATTCTTATTCAACAATATATGAGATCATTTATTGGTTTAATCCCAATCTACCCTTCATTTATTGGTTTAATCTCAATCTACCCTTACATAGAGAAGTAATTGTGACAGCCCCAAATTGACCCTAGTCGAAAAGTGGTTTGGGACCACTAAACTGAGTCATAAAAATAATTAACTGTCATAGTTGATGCTCATTATATGTACATATGCATGTGTGAAAATTTCATGTTTGAATTTTGTTAATTGTAAGTGAATTTTATCAAATAGGACTTATGTGAGAAAATTTAGAAATGTGCTAGGCAAATGTAAAGTGGCCTAATAATGCATGTTGTGAAAATGATGGGTTTGCATGTCAAATTACCCAAAATTAAAGCATAGTGGCCGGCCATGCTATGGGTGGAAACATGTTGTAAACATGTTGTGTTAGTGTGTTATGTTAGAAAGAATAAAAAAAGGGGTTAGGATTAAAGTAATGCAAAGGGAGGAGTGATGAAAAAAAATTGTCTCACCCATGCCCCCCATTGCCGTGAATTGAAGAAAGAAAACAAAAAAAAGTGTTCATCCTTGAACATCTTTGGCTGAAAATTTTAAGCAGAAAGGAAGAAGAAAGGATTTTCTTGCTTCTTGTTCGGTTGGTTGGTGTTTAGGAGGAGGTATGTTTGGTGTGGTTCCATGAGATTCATGCATGTTTTTATTTTATTTTATTTTATTTATTTGTTAGCTTGAGTTCTATCTAGCCCATGGTTTAGATCTTTGCTATGTGATGGAGATGATATTCGGCCATGGGTGTTGTCTTCTTAGTTGATGTTTGATGTTGTGGTGATGATGCATGAAGATGGGTTAAGTTTCGGCTAAGGAGGATTTGTGATTGATGCAATTTGCATGCTAAATGTAAAGATTTGTAATGATACATGTGGTGGTGGATTTTCTTTTTAGCATTCTTGAGTTAGGCCTTAAGTTCTTTGTTTAACCCATGACCAAAATTTAAGTGGTATGGTGTCTTGATGCATTCGGCCATGGTAGGAAGTAGAAGAGAAGCATGGTTGTTGATCATGTTATTTGGATAAAAATGGTAGTAAGGTGAAGTGCAAATGTTAGTATCTGATCTCTAGAGTATATATGTGTATTAGCCGAGTTTTGAACTTAAAACGAATTGGTATTTAGTCAATACAAGTAACCATAATTGTAGAATGTATTAAGTGTTGCAATCGGCCTCAACATAGACATGCATATTCGGCCATAGAAAGAAGATTGGTGTTGCATGTATTCGGTTAGAGGCAAGCATATTGATGCTTTTATTTTGGCTTAGACAATCGGCTAAAAGGGAGTGTGGGTTAATATGTTGAGTTGATTCATGATTTCATATGTATGTGACTTTAATGTAATGTATATATATGGGCTAAGTACTTTGAGTTCCTCTTTTCGATGCTCAAATGATTAAATCAATTTATTTGTTAAATTAAGCTCAAGAGCAAAGGGGAACTAAATCCGATAAAGGGAAGGAAAAAGTGGTCGAATAGCCATCGGAATCGTTCGACAACATCCGAGGTAAGTTTTCGAGTAACGAGACTTAGTTTACGATTTGATTAAGTCATGACGTATGAGCATAACAAATATACGGTGATATGATGATTCTACTTGAATTATATGTTGAGTTAATTAGTCTATATGTATGACGGGTAGCCGTATGTGCATAGAGATCGTGTCATAAAGCAAACTAAACCATGCTGTTTGTATGTGGCTAGTGAGCCGAAAATGGGATTGCTTAATCCGTGACTTGTGTTTGAACTCTAATTATGAAAATGAAATATAGATGTGTCATGATTTATTGATATGTGCGTGAATATTTGGATGATAATCGGGCTAAGTCCTGAAGGCATTTTGCGCTAGTGACTAGTTCCGGGCTAAGTCCCGAAGGCATTTGTGCGAGTTTTTACATCCGGGCTAAGTCCCGAAGGCAATTGTGCGAGTTACTATATCCGGGCTATGTCCCGAAGGCATTGAGCGAGTAGCTATATCCGGTTAAATCCCGAAGGTACTTGGCTTGGGAATGAGCGACCTTGCTGTAATAGTTTCAATTAATATGCTCGTAAAATCCCAGCAATGAGGTATGTCTCATATATGCATTGATTTAGTTGATCCCTTACAATTAGTATTCGCTCAGTCGATAAATGAGCTACCGGCCTTTGGCTAAGTTGATCTTTTGTGTATGAATATAAGGGTTGGTAAGGTGAAGTAAGTATGATATTGAGAATTTGTGTATATGAAATTATCTGTTTAGCCATATGAATGCTACACTTTAGTTGTGTCTAATTTTATGGCTCAAACTTACTAAGCATTAAATGCTTACTCCGTTCTTTGAATCTCTGTTTTATAGATTTTGGTTCGTCAGCTATCGAACTCGGGATTATTGAAGTCGAAGTCGCCCACACTATCAAAGCCCCCTTTGGTACACTTTTGGTAGAACTTTGAAATGGCATGTATAGGACTACCCGTTTTGTTGTTAGTCATGGACCCTTTGGTTTTGTATAAATTTGGATAGCCATGCGAAAATGGCTTATATACACTTTGAGCTTAATATTATAATCGTCTTGTATGATGTTCGTTAAGAGGTATGGAAATGTTTGGGAACGATTAGCCATTGGAATGGTTAATCATGATCATATTTTGTGCTATATATGCTAAAGGGCTAGTTGAATCATGGAAACTATGTAATAGGTAAAGTCTACCTTAAAAATAGATGCTGATAGCAGCAGTGACGTGAATGTGAAAAATCATTAAAAATAGTAGGAATGGAATTAAATAGTGAATAAATTATGTAATCGAACCTTGATGAATCTATTTTCATAGGAAAGTAACGAAACGATCATATGAATAGTATATTATGAGATATTTAAGTTTTCCTGAAACAGGGCCAAATCGGTTTCTGGATTCCCTATTCCGACTTTGGAAATTCATTATAAATTAACCAGAGATAATTAGAAGTCATTCCATATATTTATAGATTCCTTTTCGAGACTAGTTTCTATAGAAACAAACGGCATCAGTATTGAAGCCCTGTACAGGGAGATATCCAAGTCGTAATGCGCAAAGGTCAATGTAGTCGAACCCTAAAATAGGGGAGACTTTAACTAATAAACTGTACTAATTGGTTCGACCAAAAATTCTAGAAAAAAATTTGTAGATGTACATATGAGTCTAGTTTCAGGAAAAATTTACGGAACTGGTTTTCGAGTTTTGGAACTCGAGATATGATTTTTAAGGTGACAGTGACGCAGTTAGCCAGCTCGTCTGGAAATTCAAAATGGACTGTGCAAATAAGTGATTTAAGTCTGCAAACCCCTCGTGTCCGACTCCGGCAACGGTCTCGGGTATGGGGTGTTACAATTAAATTGGTATCAGAGCTACGGTTTAGTCGATTCTAGGACTACCGTAATACGTTTGGGTCTAGCTATACATGCCATTATGTGATTATTTGATAGTGTGGTGATTTCTGACATTTGCAAATATGTTTACTTATAGTAATGGATCCCGATTCCGACCGAGCGGTAGCTGATGATCTTGAGAGTGTAGCGCCTGCTCCCGCACAAGGGACAGCGCCGGCGGACTCTCAACCTATTGCTAGTAATCCGAATGATGAAGCTAGACAAGCTTTTTATAGCGTGATGAATGATTGGTTCAACCAATACATTTGGACTAATACGGCTGTTCCCCAACCTCCATTCCCGACAAACACAACCCCCGTACTTACGATACCTCCGGTAGCTGACCAAATAAGGTCAAATAAGCCCCCAGTTGACAGAATCCGAAAGCATGGGGCTACTGAATTTAAAGCTACGGACAGTGATGATGCCGAGCAAGCTGAATTTTGGTTGGACAACACTATTCGAGTACTCGACGAGCTATCTTGCTCACCTGATGAGTGCCTAAAGTGTACTATCTCCTTGCTACGTGATTCTGCCTACTATTGGTGGAATACGTTGACTTCTGTTGTGCCCAGAGAGTAAGTAACTTGGGAGTTTTTCCAAACCGAGTTTCGAAAGAAGTATATCAGTCAGAGATTCATTGACCAAAAACGGAAGGAATTTCTTGAACTCAAACAAGGTTCCATGTCGGTTACCGACTATGAACGAAAATTTGTGAGGCTTAGCCGGTACGCGCGAGAATGCATTTCTTCAGAAGCTGTGATGTGTAAACGTTTCGAAGATGGACTGAATGATGATATAAAGCTGTATGTTGGCATTTTAGAAATCTGAGAATTTGTGGTACTTGTCGAGCGAGCTTGCAAAGCCGAGGAGCTTAGTAAGGAGAAAAGGAAAGCCGATGTGGGAGCAAAGGAGTTTCGTAAGAGATCTTCAGGAAAGCCCTTTCAACAGTCATCGAAGAAATTTAGAGATGACTTAGGCCGGTCTAGGGACACTTCGGGTTTTTCTAGACGAGATCGCGATCGACCCCCTGTGAGCACACACGTCACTTCGATCGCCAGTGTCGGAAATGATCGTCGAGACAGAACGGAGTGCCAGTATTGTGGTAAATGGCATTCGGGGAGTTGTAGATTTCATGACCGCTCCTGTTACAAGTGTGCATCAGTTGACTACTTCATTAAAGATTGCCCGAGGTTGTCTGAATAGAATGTAAATCAGAGTGGGAAACCGGGTGCTACCACTGCTCGAGGTAGACCATCTAGAAATACGGGCAATGCTAGTGGTGGTCAGAGAGGATTTAGAGATGCTACGACCAGATCTGAGGCTCGTGCTCCTGCTAGGGCTTATGCTATACGCGCACGCGAGGATGCTTCCTCGCCAGATGTTATTACCGGTACTTTTACTCTCTTTGATACTAATGTGATTGCTTTAATTGACCCTGGTTCTACTCATTCTTATATATGTGAAACCTTAGCATCCAGTAAGACTTTACCTATTGAGTCTACTGAGTTCGTAATTCGGGTGTCAAATCCCTTGGGTCGTTACGTGCTTGTCGACAAAGTGTGTAAGAAATGTCCCCTAGTAATTCGAGGTTCCTGTTTTCTGGCGGACTTGATGCTTTTGCCGTTTGATGAATTTGATGTTATCCTCGGTTTAGATTGGTTGACCGTGCATGATGCGGTTGTGAATTGCAAAAGCAAGACTATTGATTTGAGGTGCGCAAATAACGAGATAATCCAAGTTGAGTCTACGGACTTAAAGGGGTTGCCAGCTGTAATATCATCAATGTTGGCCCAGAAATATGTAAGAAAGGGGTGCGAAGCATACCTTGCGTATGTACTTGACGACAAAGAGTTAGAAAAGAAACCCGAATCTGTGCCGGTGGTTTGTGAATACCCGGATGTTTTTCCTGAGGAATTACCGGGTTTACCACCTGTTCGGGAGGTCGAGTTTGGTATTGAGCTTGTACCTGGGACTACGCCGATTTCGATAGCTCCGTATCGTATGGCACCAATCGAGTTAAAAGAGTTGAAAGCTCAGTTGCAAGAATTGACGGATAGAGGTTTCGCTCGACCAAGTTTCTCACCTTGGGGTGCACCAGTATTGTTTGTGAAAAAGAAGGACGGAACCATGAGGTTGTGCATCAACTATCGTCAGCTGAATAAGGTGACAATAAAGAATAAATATCCGATGCCACGTATTGACGATTTGTTTGATCAACTAAAGGGAGCCTCAGTGTTTTCAAAGATAGATTTGAGATCGGGTTATTACCAGTTGCGAATTCGAGATTCGGATATACCCAAAACTGCTTTCAGAACGAGATACGGTCACTATGAGTTCTTAGTGATGCCGTTTGGGCTCACTAATGCCCCTGCGGTATTTATGGATTTGATGAATCGGATCTTCAGACCGTATTTGGATCGGTTTGTAGTCATGTTTATCGATGATATTTTGGTTTATTCGAGAAATGAAACCGATCATGCTGAACACCTGGGATTAGTGTTGCAAATTTTACGGGATAAGCAGTTATATGCTAAGTTCAGTAAGTGTGAGTTCTGGTTAAGAGCGGTTAGCTTCTTGGGTCATATGGTATCCGCATCGGGTATTCGAGTTGACCCGAGCAAAATTTCAGCCATACTTAATGGAAGCCTCCGAGAAATATTACTGAGGTTCGGAGCTTTTTGGGACTTGCCGGTTACTACCGACGGTTTGTGAAAGGTTTCTCGATGATAGCCACACCAATGACGAAACTACTTCAGAAGGATGTTAAGTTTGAATGGACAGAAAAGTGTCAGAAAAGTTTCGAACAATTGAAAACTCACTTGACGGAAGCTCTAGTACTAGTGCAGCCCGAATCAGGCAAGGAGTTCGTCATTTATAGTGATGCATCCCTACTTGGGTTGGGTTGCGTATTGATGCAAGAAGGTCGAGTTGTGGCCTATGCGTCGAGACAATTAAAGCCACATGAGAAAAATTATCCCACACATGATCTCGAACTAGCTGCCATCGTATTCGCTTTGAAAATATGGCGACACTACTTATTTGGTGAGAAGTGCCATGTATATTCGGATCACAAAAGTCTCAAATATTTGATGACTCAAAGAGACTTGAATCTGCGACAAAGACGTTGGCTCGAGTTGTTAAAAAATTATGAGCTTGTCATTGACTATCACCCGGGAAAGGCTAATGTGGTTGCAGATGCCTTAAGTCGTAAATCACTATTTGCTTTACGAGCGATGAATGTACACTTGTCTGTTCTATCCGACAATGTGTTAGTGGCAGAATTAAAGGCCAAACCATTATTGATTCATCAAATTCATGAAGCCCAGAAAGTCGATGATGAATTGGCTGCAAAATGGGCTGAATGTGTTCCGAATATGGAATCAGAGTTTCAAATTGATGATGACGATTGTTTGAGGTTCAAAAGTCGGTTGTGTGTTCCAAGAAATTCAGGACTCATATCGATGATTCTGAACGAAGCTCATTGTAGCCGAATGATAATTCACCCGGGGAGTACGAAAATGTACAATGATCTGAGACGTCAGTTTTGGTGGCATGGTATGAAACGAGACATTTCCAATTTTGTTTCGAAGTGTTTAATATGTCAGCAAGTGAAGGCGGAACATCAAGTGCTTACGGGTTTACTTCAGCCGATCATGATACCTGAATGGAAATGGGATCGAGTCACGATGGATTTTGTATCTGGGTTGCCATTGTCGGCAAGTAAGAAAGATGCGATTTGGGTTGTCGTGGATAGACTGACTAAGTCGACTCACTTTATCCCCGTACGCACGGACTTTTCATTGGAAAAACTAGTTGAGTTGTATGTTTCTCAGATTGTGAGATTACACGGGGTACTGATTTCTATTGTGTCGGATAGAGATCCGAGATTCACCTCACGATTTTGGAAGAAATTGTAAGAAGCTTTGGGTACCAAGCTGCATTTTAGCACCGCTTTTCATCCACAAACCGATGGTCAATCCGAGCGGATAATTCAGATACTTGAGGATATGTTGAGATGTTGCATCCTCGAGTTTATTGGTTCATGGGAGCGGTATTTACCTTTGATTGAATTCGCTTACAACAATAGTTTTCAATCAAGTATTAAGATGGCACCTTACGAGGCTTTGTACGAGCGTAAATGCCGTACACCATTGTTTTGGATCGAGCTCGATGAAAGTAAAATTTTTGGAATTGATTTGATTAAAGATGCCGAACAGAAAGTAAAAGTAATCCGTGAAAGTCTGAAGGCAGCCACAGATCGTCAGAAATCGTATGCGGATTTGAAACGAAAGGACATTGAATATCAGGTGGGAGATAAAGTGTTTCTTAAAGTTTCACCTTTGAAAAAGATACTCAGATTTGGGCGTAAGGGCAAATTGAGTCTGAGGTTCATCGGGCCATATGAAATATCCGAACGAGTCGGTCCAGTTGTGTATCGATTGATTTTGCCCTCTGAACTTGAAAAGATTCACGACGTCTTTCATGTTTCGAGGCTTCAACATTATAGATCTGATCTATCGCACATAATTAGTCCATCAGAGGTTGAAATTCAAGCCAATATGAGTTATGAAGAAGAACCGATTCGTATCCTAGCTCGTGAAGTGAAAGTGTTACGAAACAAAAAGGTTCCTTTAGTAAAAGTGTTATGGCTCAAACACGGGATGGAAGGAGCTACTTGGGAACCTGAGAACTCTATGAAAGAGCGATACCCAAACCTATTTACCGGTAAGATTTTCGGGGACGAAAATTTCTTAAGTGGGGGAGAGTTGTGACAGCCCCATATTGACCCTAGTCAGAAAGTGGTTTCGGGACCACTAAACCGAGTCATAAAAATAATTAACCGTCATAGTTGATGCTCATTATATGAACATATGCATGTGTGAAATTTTCATGTTTGAATTTTGTTAATTGTAAGTGAATTTTATCAAATAGGACTTATGTGAGAAAATTTAGAAATGTGCTAGGCAAATGTAAAGTGGCCTAATAATGCATGTTGTGAAAATGATGGGTTTGCATGTCAAATTACCCAAAATTAAAGCATAGTGGCCGGCCATGCTATGGGTGGAAACATGTTGTAAACATGTTGTGTTAGTGTGTTATGTTAGAAAGAATAAAAAAAGGGGTTAGGATTAAAGTAATGCAAAGGGAGGAGTGATGAAATAAAAATCGTCTCACCCATGCCCCCCCATTGCCGTGAATTGAAGAAAGAAAAAAAAAAGTGTTCATCCTTGAACATCTTTGGCCGAAAATTTTAAGAAGAAAGGAATAAGAAAGGATTTTCTTGCTTTTTGTTCGATTGGTTGGTGTTTAGGAGGAGGTATGTTTGGTGTGGTTCCATGAGATTCATGCATGTTTTTTTTATTTTATATTATTTATTTGTTAGCTTGAGTTCTATCTAGCCCATGGTTTAGATCTTTGCTATGTGATGGAGATGATATTCGGCCATGGGTGCTGTCTTCTTGGTTGATGTTTGATGTTGTGGTGATGAGGCATGAAGATGGGTTAAGTTTCGGCTAAGGAGGATTTGTGATTGATGCCATTTGCATGCTAAATGTGAAGCTTTGTAATGATACATGTGGTGGTGGATTTTCTTTTTAGCATTCTTGAGTTAGGCCTTAAGTTCTTTATTTAACCCATGACCAAAATTTAAGTGGTATGGTGTCTTGATGCATTCGGCCATGGTAGGAAGTAGAAAAGAAGCATGGTTGTTGATCATGTTATTTGGATGAAAATGGTAGTAAGGTGAAGTGCAAATGTTAGTATTTGATCTCTAGAGTATATATGTGTATTAGCCGAGTTTTGAACTTAAAACGAATTGGTATTTAGTCAATACAAGTAACCATAATTGTAGAATGTATTAAGTGTTGCAATCGGCCTCAACATAGACATGCATATTCGGCCATAGAAAGAAGATTGGTGTTGCATGTATTCGGTTAGAGGCAAGCATATTGATGCTTTTATTTTGGCTTAGACAATCGGCTAAAAGGGAGTGTGGGTTAATATGTTGAGTTGATTCATGATTTCATATGTATGTGAC
The DNA here is from genome assembly GCF_007990345.1 of Gossypium hirsutum. NCBI lineage: Eukaryota > Viridiplantae > Streptophyta > Magnoliopsida > Malvales > Malvaceae > Gossypium > Gossypium hirsutum. The sequence continues at coordinate 81,208,748 of NC_053436.1, forward strand.
TTTAATGTCTAATGTATATATATGGGCTAAGTACTTTGAGTTCCTCTTTTCGATGCTCAAATGATTAAATCAATTTATTTGTTAAATTAAGCTCAAGAGAAAAGGGGAACTAAATCCGATAAAGGGAAGGAAAAAGTGGTCGAATAGCCATCGGAATCGTTCGACAACATCCGAGGTAAGTTTTCGAGTAACGAGACTTAGTTTACGATTTGATTAAGTCATGGCGTATGAGCATAACAAATATACGGTGATATGATGATTCTACTTGAATTATATGTTGAGTTAATTAGTCTATACGTATGACGGGTAGCCGTATGTGCATAGAGATCGTGTCATAAAGCAAACTAAACCATGCTGATTGTATGTGGCTAGTGAGCCGAAAATGGGATTGCTTAATCCGTGACTTGTGTTTGAACTCTAATTATGAAAATGAAATATAGATGTGTCATAATTTATTGATATGTGCATGGATATTTGGATGATAACCGAGCTAAGTCCCGAAGGCATTTTGCGCTAGTGACTAGTTCCGGGCTAAGTCCCGAAGGCATTTGTACGAGTTATTACATCCGGGTTAAGTCTCGAAGGCATTTGTGCGAGTTACTATATCCGGGCTATGTCCCGAAGGCATTGAGCGAGTAGCTATATCCGGTTAAATCCCGAAGGTACTTGGCTTGGGAATGAGCGACCTTGCTGTAATAGTTTCAATTAATATGCTCGTAAAATCCCAGCAATGAGGTATGTCTCGTATATGCATTGATTTAGTTGATCCCTTACAATTAGTATTCGCTCAGTCGATAAATGAGCTACCGGCCTTTGGCTAAGTTGATCTTTTGTGTATGAATATAAGGGTTGGTAAGGTGAAGTAAGTATGATATTGAGAATTTGTGTATATGAAATTATCTGTTTAGCCATATGAATGCTACACTTTAGTTGTGTCTAATTTTATGGCTCAAACTTACTAAGCATTAAATGCTTACTCCGTTCTTTGAATCTCTGTTTTATAGATTTTGGTTCATCAGCTATCGAACTCGGGATTATTGAAGTCGAAGTCACCCACACTATCAAAGCCCCCTTTGGTACACTTTTGGTAAAACTTTGAAATGGCATGTATAGGACTACCCGTTTTGTTGTTGGTCATGGACCCTTTGGTTTTGTATAAATTTGGATAGCCATGCGAAAATGGCTTATATACACTTTGAGCTTAATATTATAATCGTCTTGTATGATGTTCGTTAAGAGGTATGGAAATGTTTGGGAACGATTAGCCATTGGAATGGTTAATCATGATCATATTTTGTGCTATATATGCTAAAGGGCTAGTTGAATCATGGAAACTATGTAATAGGTAAAGTCTACCTTAAAAATAGATGCTGATAGCAGCAGTGACGTGAATGTGAAAAATCACTAAAAATAGTAGGAATGGAATTAAATAGTGAATAAATTATTTAATCGAACCTTGATGAATCTATTTTCATAGGAAAGTAACGAAACGATCATATGAACAGTATATTATGAGATATTTACGTTTTCGCGAAACAGGGCCAGATCGGTTTCTGGATTCCCTGTTCCGACTTTGGAAATTAATTATAAATTAACCAGAGATAATTAGAAGTCATGCCATATATTTATAGATTCCTTTTCGAGACTAATTTCTATAGAAACAAACGGAATCAGTATTGAAGCCCTGTACAGGGAGATATCCAAGTCGTAATGTGCAAAGGTCAGTGTAGTCGAACCCTGAAACAGGGGAGACTTTAACTAATAAACTGTACCAATTGGTTCGACCAAAAATTCTAGAAAAAAATTTGTAGATGGACATATGAGTCTAGTTTCAGGAAAAATTTATGGAACTGGTTTTCGAGTTTTGGAACTCGAGATATGATTTTTAAGGTGATAGTGACGCAGTTAGCCAGCTCGTCTGGAAATTCAAAATGGACTGTGCAAATAAGTGATTTACGTCTGCAAACCCCTCGTGTCCGACTCCGGCAACGGTCTCGGGTACGGGGTGTTACAGTAATTGGAACCCCAACATTGACCATGTTGGTTACAAATCACTTACCCCAAAAACCTCACTTACATCAAATATAAACTCTCTAATAAAATCCTAACACAAAAGTGAAAAAAAAATACCAAGTAAAAGATAAAACAAATAACCAACCAAAATCACTCTAAAATCCACCTACAAATGTGTATGCACAATAGCCTATTTATAGACTAAATTTGATATCTTCTCTATGTAGAGTTGATAAAGTAAAACTCTCAATTTGAATATGAATAAAACTTCTTGAATTATCTCTAATAATTATCCAAAAAAAAAGTAACTTTAATCTCCTTAAAATTAGTCATGAAACACATCCTTGAGATTGAGAAAAACTTTCACCATAATCCAAGTCAAACTCAAACTCTTAAACATACTTAAACTCTTCACAAATATATACCACTTTAACTCTAGCTTTAAAGACTAGAAGTAGAACGTCCAAAAAGCTCATTTGCTTATTAAAACAACATCCAATAAGACCTAAGTAAAAAGGGCCAACATATAATATGCTTCGGCTGTAATACCCCTAACCCGTCCTTGTCGTCGAATTGGGGTTACGGAGCATTACATTACAAATAAAGACATTTATCATCAAACAGAAACAAAAATATAAAATAAATGATAACATTTGATATCTTATAAACATCAGGGTAAAAATACACTTACAGGCCTTAAATCGAGCTTACGGTGTCCTAAAATTATTTTGAGAACAATCTAGGACTAATTTGAACCAAAATAGAAAAATATGTAAAAAAATTGAAAATTTTGGAAATAGGGGTCGCACGGCCATGTGGCTAGGCCGTGTGGAATAGCCTAGGCCGTGTGGCTTCACACATGGCCGTGTGGCTTCCCCACACGCCCATGTGGCTAAACCATGTAACTAACTGTGACCATGTGAAAAATCTTGCACCTAAAAATTAATAAGACACATGGCCGTGTGGAACAGCCTAGGCTGTGTGCACCTTAAAAAGCTTCTAAAACAAGGCAAACTTTCATCCAACACTTAGGTTCCAAGCCAAATCAAAATCAACCATTCCCATAATTTAAAAACACATTTAAACAAGCCTAAAAAATGCCAAAACAATCAACCTATAAGTTCTAACCAATGTGTCATTCAAAGGCACCTTAACTTAAAACAATTTACTATCACTCAATAACCTAAGCTTACTTCACTACAATAATAAACATGTCTAAAACATACATTTACATGTCATTCAAAGTGACCAAAAGACACTTATTTACAAAGCTTTACAAGTCCACCAAAAAACATAATCTCTAAAAGATATGACGAAACCAAGTGGACCAAGTAACATATTCGTGACACCTTTTACATATGAGCCTTATACATGCCAAACACACATCACACACTCACCATTTTCTTACTTCATTCTCAAATTATATCACTTAGTCACATTCCTTCATAAGACACGCATAAGAAACCAAACTCACCTATTAACACAAGCATATACCACTTATTTCAAAACATATATATACGCAAGTATGTTAGGCATAGGCTCAAAACATAACAAACTAACATACAACCCTATACATGTCATTTATAACCATTAGCCCAACTTATTCAAAAGCTACCAAAATAGTCAATGGATAGTGTGCTTGTGCTCCGATGAAGATTCCAACCGATCAAGCCTTCCGATGATCTACAAAATATGGAAAACAACTATATAAGCAACTAGTGCTTAGTAAGCTTGTATAAAGGAAACTTAAACTTAGTGAACATATTAAATTAAACAACCAACATGCTTTCTTCATGTCATATGCCAAACTTCCTTTCTGATACACACCACCTCATAAAGTTAGTAAGTATAACATTACACGTAAGGTCCAAGTAAATCATGGCATATAAATGATACAAATTTAGGCTTTCTATATCATCCATCACATATATATATATCCATTACACATTTTTCTCATTTGAATCCACATAATTAGTAGATGATAAGTAAACATAACATCTATGGAACATAACATATATTAAGAAATAAATTCCATGCATATTTCATCCATCACATGATAAATTTTCATCATTTTCATTTCATATATGCATATCCATCTTTCCATTTCATATGAACATTAGTAACATTAAGTTTTTATACATGATTTTCCATTAACCTTTACTTACCCGTTGAACCATCTAGAATTTCATCAGATACTCGGGAATGTTCACACATAGTGTGCCTTTTCATGTAATCATAAACTTTCCTTTGTGCTCACACGAGCTGTAAAATGGGCCTACTCACATGAGTTGTGGGTCAGAATGTTAGCTACACGATGCTGCTCACACGACCTGTGGATAATCTGCAACAAATGTAGGACCTCAGTGATCGATAGGACATTTAAGACTAGTACCCGAAACCGCATAAACCCAAATGACATGTCATTTGTATCCTAAAAATTCTTAAAATTCAAATGGGACTTTTACATCTTAAATCCTTTACTTCCATTACATAATAACATTTCTGCATATCATCATGATTTTCACAATTCTCAATTACAAGCTTTAAATAAACAAACCTTACAAATCAATCTATATTATTAATTACCAAACAATTTACAAATCAAGATTTTAATTTACATAATTATTTATAGTAACTCATTTAAAACATCAAATAACAATTTTAAATCTATACAAACTTACTTGTACCAAAATGATGCCCTAACATGATTCAATGACTAATCCATTATTTTGGATTTTTTCGCGATTTGTGTCTATTCAAGTTGTTTCTTAATCTAGATAAATATTCAATTAACCTCATTCCAGCATTTAAAATAATTAATTCAACTTATAACCCTTAATAATGAAAATTTATGAAATTACCCTCAAATTTTAACTTTTATGTAATTTAGTCCCTAAACTCAAAACTTGCAATTTCACCATTTTTAACCATAAATCATGCTAGCCAATTTTTATCTAATCATACAATAGCCTATATTTATCATCAATTTACAATATTTTCCTTGAATTTTACTATTTTTATAAATAAGTCCTTATACCTTAAAATTATCAAAATTACTTAACAAAATATGTCTATTTAACAATCAAGTTTAACATCTACCAAAAACTTCAAAATCATATCAACTTCACCCATGGCATAGTTTATAAAATTTAATAGTTTTACAATTTGACCCCCCGGTTAGCGAGATTAAGCTTATATGAGTTCAAAAACATAAAAAATCATTAAAAAGGGGGATCAAAATCACATACCATTCATCAATAATCAACTTGGTTGAATGCTTTCTACTCAAAAATGGAATTTTCTTCCTAGTTTCGGTGGTGATAGTCTTTTTAAAGATGATCTATTTTAATTTCTTTTAATTTTTGTTTTATTTATTTAATTACTAATGCAACCTTTAAAATTCATGAAATTTACCATGCAACCTATCCATAAATATCCACTAACTTTAAATATGGTATAATTACCATTCAAGTCCATTAGTTTATCTTTTAAAGCTTTTTGATCCATTTGACTAATGGAATTCAACTTTTGTATATTTTATGCTTTAGCCCTTTTTGATTAATTAACTATTTAAATATTAAAATTTCTTAACCAAATTTTAGTATGACCCTAATAACACTCTGTAAATATTTTATTGGCTCTGTTTATAGAAACAAGGCCCCAATACATCAATTTCTAAACCCATTTGACTTTATGGACACACCACTTAAACTTAGTTATTCATTCAAATAACATAATTTACCATATCAAAATCAAATATAATACAATATTCGACTCATAAATATTAAAAAATAATATTTACAGACTCACTCATAGGATTTGTGGCCCTGAAACCACTATTTTCAACACCACTAAGAAATGGGTTGTTACACTTGTTGCCTCATGTCTTGACTAACAAGGTCTTTGACTGATCAGGTAACTGAACAAACATTGCTAGACAACCTTACCTCTAACAATATGCCCTATTTGGCTTTTTGACTCTCCCTATCAACATGCCATCAATACACAAGAGATACCTAGGAGAAAACTTACATAAATCTCAAATTCCTAAACCATAGTCAACACAAACATCAACCATACCATTATCAAAATCAACAAACGTATTCCCTTTTACTCGATGCCCCCTTGTTTGTTTTCCTCAAGTTTATTCAAGGGCGTTAGATACAACCTTTTCAATAACAAGGATTATAATTCGTGGAATAACAAATGTCTTTTCCAAGAGATGGAGTATGTTTGATATTTAAAGTCTCTTTGATATCATCAACATAATCTTCAACCTCATACTTCACAGTAGCATCAATAATTTACTGATCTTTAGATCTCAAATATGGCCGATCTTTTCTCAACCAAACTTGTTTCACATAAAATCATCTTGTTCTTCTATCTATTAGAGCAACTGTTTGATAACTTGTTTGAACAATCATTGCACCAGATTTAATTTTCCATAAGTCTGTTTGCAACTTGTAACAATAAGTCTTCACATGACCATACTTCCTACAATAGTGGCAAATCATCCTCTTGTTTTTGGTATTCCCTTTCTTCTTGTTGCAAACATATCATTGTCTAAGTGATTTTTTGTTTAGTGTTGCAACGTTAGATTGAACAAACTTAGCTTTCATTTACTTTTGATATTTTGTCAGCTTGTAATAATGAGATCTAATATGTTCGGCCTTTCCACAATAGTAACAAACATATGTTATATTCTTTTTTTTCACCAATTTCATAATGACAATATTTGGATCTCTCAACAGAAAATATCTTATCAATTTCTTTGATAGTTTTATCAAGCATCTCATTAGCCTTCTTGAGATCAACAATGTATCATCTTTCTCTTGCACTTCCATTTTGAGCTTCTCATTTTCTTCCTTTAAAATGTGCACATCATTTATTAAGTCATCATTCATCTGACACAATTTCTAGTTTTTAACCATTTCGAAATATTCATTTTCAAGGGTACCAATATCATAGTCTGATTCATTAGGATTTTCATCATCTGTTTGAACAAGTGATTGAAAAATTGTATTAAAGGCCACATAATTTCTTATCTCTTCATCAAAGTTTTAAAATTTACTTTTATCCTCCTCATCACTCAAGGTGACAGTTAAGGGTGTAACAGCCCGTTTTAGGGTCAAATTAGTATAGTGGTTTCGGGACCACAAATCCAAAGTAGAAATGTTAATTTTTTTATTATTTGAAGGTCCAAAGTATGATTGAATGATTGTGTAAAAATTTTGTTAAGGAATTTTATCAATAGGGTGTTCAATTTGTCTAATATGACTAAATTGCAATAGGTGCAAAATGTGTGTTCTAGAAGCTAGAGGTGTCTAATTGCTACGAAATTTTAAATTGGAGGTCCTTAAATGGTAATTAGACCATTATACTTTAATTTGGAAAAAAATGGACATGGTTAGGTGAAATTTCAAAGTTTCAAGTGAAGGGCATTTTAGTCATTTGGTAAATAAAGACAAAAATTAATAAATAAAAGATATCACCTTCATCAAATTAGTCCTCGTAGACGAATTTTACAAGGAGAAGCCATAGCTAGGGTTTGGCCAACTTCCAAGCTCGATTGTAAGTCCGTCTTTGTCCCGTTTTTAATGATTTTTACGTTTTTGTGAATGTTGTAACTTGCTTTAGCTATTCTAAGGGCTAATTTGAAAGAAAATCAAAGTCTAAAATTTTACCCCTATTGAATATTTGTGTAATTTGATGTTTAATGGTAGAAAATGTATGTTTGGTGTTAGATAAACAACATTTACCAAGTGATTTTTTATGAAAATGTCAAATAGGGACCTATTTGTAAAAGTTGTAAAATATGTGTAAAAATATGAATGAATGAAAAATGTGGGTTGTTATGAGCAAGGAATAGGTTCGTCTAGGCTTGGGTGTGATGAAATCGAATGAAAATCATTTTACGAGCCTAGGGACTAAAATGTAAAAAGTTGAAAAGTAAGGGGAAAAATGTAATTTTTTTATAAGGTGTTTTTGGGATTAAATTGAATAATGTGATGATTAAATAAGTTAAATGTGGTATTATAGATCAAGAAAGACGAGGTTCTAACCTAGATAGGGGAAAGAACAAGGTTGTGGACTAAATCAAACAATTAGTCATTTTGTACCGAGGTAAGTTCGCATGTTAAAAATAAGCTTTAGAATAATATTACTTAAATGCTTAAATATTGCATGAATTGTTTGTTTGAGTATGTGAATGAGTATAATTCTACGAACGAGTTCAACGACGAATCGGCAAGTGAGAAATCCTGTTGAACCTTAGGAATAGATTAGGATACAAGTGACATGTCACTAAGGTCATTATGTGTTATGTGATTATGTGATCCGGGTGTTGGTCTTGTATGTCCTACCGGTGGCTAAGTATACCAGCATATGTTGCCGATACTTGACAGCTTGTGTGAGCAACACCCTGTAGCTACATCCTGACTGACAACTTGTGTGAGCAGGCTCGTTGATAGCTCAAGAGTGAGTAATTATGTGATATGAGATTGAGGTAGCATTGGCTACGTATGTGGCACTTAGTATGAAAAAATCTCGAGTATCAGACATTATTATTCCGAGTGGTTCACGGGTATGTTAAAGATGAGAATATGTGTAAGTTCATTTCGAGATGGTTCAGGTATGTACGTAAAGCTCATGTTTATTAAATGCTTGAAATAATGAAAATGAGGTAAATTTTGTGATGGAATGAATTACGATCATGATACTATGGTAAACTTACATTTAATTATGTTATAATATTCAAATGTTATATACACAGTGATGTTGCTTATTTCTTGTATATAGCTTACTAATCTATATAGCTTACTCTATTTATTTTCCATTTTTTTATTTGTGTTGCCAAGCTAGCTCGGATTGGAGATCATCGGAGATTCGAATCACACTATCAAACTCTCATTTTGGGTATTGATGATCTTAGTATTTGAAAGTGTGGCATGTATAGGGACTTGGTCTTTTTGTTATATGTGTCATTATGATTGGCCAAATGTATTGGCTTGTAATAGCTATTGGTTGATTTGGTACCTTGTTATGCTAATTGGCTTATTTTGGTTAACATGGTCGCAAGCCTAAGTATATTGATATATGTGTCAATATCAGTGGTGATATGGCTATGATAAACTTGATGAATGACGGAATGTGATTCATAGCATGAATGTGTTATGTTGGAAATGTGATTTATTGGTGAGGTGATTATCTTATGCACAAATAGGTGTCTTGAAGGTAGTTTAATGATACTTAGTATATGTGAAATTAGCATGATTAATTTGGGACATAATAAATGTTGTGAGCATGATAGTGGATGGTATTGCATTGATATGTATTAGTTTTGATTGTAGATGTTTGGTTGTCCAAATATGCTATGTCATATGACATCAAAGTTGTTAAAAGGTTTGTGCTAATAAGGGTGGCAAATGGCTTGGTAAATAGCCTTTATTTTGACTACACGGGTAGACACACGAGTGTGCGTCTAGGCCGTGTGTGACACACAGTCTGCCCCATGGGCATGTGTTTTGGTCGTGTCCCTTGCACCTTAATTTTGAAAAATAGAATGCTCAGAATTGAGCACACTGGCAAAGACACGGGCATGTGTCTTAGCCGTGTGGATGACACGGCCTCAGGCACGGGCGTGTGTCCTGGCTGTGTGAAGTCTGCACCTATTTTGTGAAAATTTAATTATCCATACGGCCTAGCACAAGTGCGTGTGACATGGCCGTGTGACATTTTTTCATGCATTGCAAAATAGAGAGTTACACGGGGTAGGGACACGGGTGTGCCCCATATCCACATGGGCATGTGACCCCTGTTTAGTGGAAAAATTTTCTAAGTTTTGTAAAAATTTCTAAAGTTCTCTGTTTAGTCCCGGACAACTTCCAATGCATGTTTTGAGCCTCGTAGGCTCGTATTAGGGACTTTATGATTAATTGAAAATGGTTTTTAATTTGGACGCAAATTTATGCTTGGAATCGTATGATTGCATGTGATGTGAGTCCGATAATACCTCGTACCCTGTTCCGGCGTCTTATACGGGTAAGGGGTGTTACAAAGGGCTTCTTCTTCTTCTTCTTCTTCTTGGTATTTGCACATTTGGACTAAATGTTGTGTTACCCTTTGCATTTAAAACATTGAATAACCTTTTTTTTCAACTAAGAATTCTCCCCCTTCATACGAATCTTCATTGTCTCACAATAACTTGGTTTTGTTCCCTTCTAAGAGGATCTCTTCATGCTCTTTGTGAGCAAGGATAATTTCTTCTTGATCGCATCAATAGCCTCTTCAGTCTGCTTTTGTAACATCCCAAAAATCAGGGATTAGTAGAATTAGGTTTGGGAATCGAGAGAGAGAGTGGTCATACCTTAATTTTTAAGATTATCTACGCGTTTTTAGGAAATAAATGAGATATTGGTTTGTTGGTTAAGTGTTAGTGAAACATTCCTTGAAACCCAAGTTCAAATCCCTTCTCTTTCCCCATTTTTATCATTTTGCAAATTTTGCCTTAAACCTTAGTATGTGAAATAACTTGTTTTTAAAATAAATATTGTAAAATTATTTCAAGAAGGAGGAAAAAACCTAATGGTTAAAAGAAATATGAGAAAGCATGAAAATTAAATGAGGTCCCAAGTTCGGATCCCTTCCCTTGCGAAATAATTAAAATTTTCAAAATCCTTTATTTTTTTAATGTGTGCGCCATCCATACACTTGAACCCTGGGTATAAATATAACTTTTTATTTTATTTTTCAGCCTTTATTCAACTTTTACCCACCCAAGTCGTTCCCCCTCTTCCTCTCCTCTTTTCTCTTCAATTTTCTTTATTTCTCCCATTGTTGTCATCGCCTACACCTAGTTTTACCATTTCTTTCTTCTTTTTTTCTTTTTGCCACAATATTTGTTAACATATTCTCCACCATATTATTGTCATTTTTCCTCATTGAAATCAGCCCCAAATCTGAAATCTTGAACTCTAAGATCGATCCCGAACATTGCCAAGAAAGTGTCATTGTCGTTTCTCTCGACTAGCTTGGGTCTCTTCTCTCTTCAATTTCTTAATTAATCTTGTCCATTAAAAAATATAAATTTCTAGATCTGTAATTTGGGGGGTTTTAAATGATTTCAAAGGTATTTGTCCAGATTTCAATGATATCTCAAACCATTTTAAAATTCAGCCCCAATTTTGGCCACCGCGAGTGGTGGTACATGCACCTATGAGCAAGAAATGGGCTGTTTTGTTTCTTGGTTCTTACCTATATTTTTCCAAAATTAATTTGAGTTCTTAAACCCTCATAATCATCTTTTAAATCCATTTCAATTAGGGAAAAATTTTCTTGATCGATTGGCCATTCAGATCCCACAAATTGTGAAGCGTAAGTGCAATTAAGGGTAACTAGTTTGTTATTTCGACATAGTTGTTGGGTAAAGGTTATGATTTGATTAAATGAAGAAATTTAATCATTAATCAGATACTTATTTTTCAGTATATTATTGAATTATGTGCTGACCCAAATGCCTCAAATCATCCGTAAAGCTGAAGAACGATTGTACGTACGATTTGCATCGATACAGTGTAAGGTATCTAATTAGTTTGGATTCATAAAATAGTTATAATTTCAAAGATTGGCTTGAACTCATAAGTGGGTGTTTGGGGGTGGTTTAATGGTAAATTGATTGAATTCGTACTGAATTTTGGTTTAGGTTCGTTTAAGGAATTATTAAGGAAAATTGGAAGATTCACTGGTGCGGTACTGGGAAGCAAAAAATAAGGTGTGGGTCCTAAACTCATAAAATTGTTTGAAAATGTTAAATATCATGTTATATATGATAAATAGCTTGCTGATTGGATTGTCTTAATAGCCAAATTATTGATTTTGTAAGTCGCTAAACCATGTATGTTTTGAGCATTAAACGATTGACATGTTGGCAAAATTGCTAGTTTGATAGTATAGATGTTTGATTGAGTTTGTAATTGCATATTTGAGTTATAATATATAAGAATGTTTGACTGAATGATATAATGTGTTGAGATATTAAGATTTTGTATGATTTAAATGCATGAGATATTTGTTATATTGTGTATTGAAAAGGGTGTTGTTTATGCATAATGAAATTCCGTAAAGTATGTGAAATTGAATGATATTGGTTGATACCAACACAATGGTAATTTGAAAGATTGGAACACTATTTCCATTTACTGAAAGTATGTGATTATTGAGGACATGCTGAGCATGTGAAATGAATGTGAAAAGTATTGGGATATGATTATGTATGAGATTGTATGATGTATTGCATATGCATTGAGTTGGGATTTTGTGGTTGGCGGAGGAGTTCGGTGGAGTACTGGTGGCATATTAAGTCCGCATTATTTGTAGTCAGTGCACTGCACCTGGAATACCGAGGGGATTGGCGATTTTATCGCATATTATATGGCATTGGCAATTGTATCACACTATTTTATAGCTAGCAGATTTTCTGCGTTATTGATTATTCGGTGGTTTTACCACATCGAGTTATGCTCATAATGTTTTGGAGTTTCGCAGACCGGTTATGGGGAACTTGTGGTGTGTAGCAGATGGTATGAGTAGGAACTTTTTTGCATTGCATCATGGGCACGACATATTTGAGTGTTATTAATTTAAGCTACACATTATACTTTGTTGTATTGAATGGTATCAAAATTAATGATTGTTAATCAAATGAATGATGACCTATGCTCATACACTATTTGACATAAATTTGATAATGGCTATGTAATGCCATGAAATTCCTATGATAGTTCTGTTTTCTTCTGTTAATGCTAATATGTTTCACTGTATTTGATGTTTTTGCCCGTTTAAATAATTATTCGACTCACACTGATCTTTTCATAAGGTCACCCCCAATAGCGTTTAACTTTTTAGGTAAACCTCGAAATTAGGACCGGACTCGACATTCGGAGAATCACTTTGGACCTCATACTATTCTTAATAAGTATCATTAAGTCTTTATTGGTTTTGGCTTGTAATTTTTAATTATCTCTGATCTGTGGCTTGGTAACTTTTCTTTTGGGAATTTTTACATGCATAAATTACTCAAGTATAATAATCGGATAATGCATTATATCTAGCTTAAGTAAAATTTGATATTGTTCCCTAGTTTCCACTACCTTGCAAATGAATTGTTTTGAAAAATAAATCGATAAGGCAACTAATTTTCCAAAATGACTTGAAAAATGGTTTTTCAGCTACATTAGTTTAACTTTGAGTTTTTTTTAAAAGAAGAGCGACAAGCAAACGGTTTTTCTAAAGCAGCACTGTCAATAATAAAATGAATCCTAAGCATATACAACCTAATGAATGAATGCTTTTAAGCTAACTCAAAGTACAACTATGGTTTTCTCTAAAATGAGTTTTTTTTTTTTAAAAAGTCTTAAAAGGTAACGTAAGTTAGCTTAGCCATTTCGGTAGCTAATATAGCCTTCTCAATCTAGCCATAATGTTTGGGTCGAGTTTGGGAGGTTACAACTTTCCTGCTTGAACAATAGGTTGAACATCAAAGGGAGTGTTCTTTTGAGGTCTCAATTTGTCACGCATTGCTTATTCTAGATTTAGCTCAAAAGTTCTAAGATAACCTATCAATTCATCCAATCCGAGAGTGGTGATATACTTGGCTTCTTCAATAGATGTGACTTTACTAGCAAAATATTCTGGAAGATACCTTAAAACTTTTTTTTACTAGTTTCACCTTGAAAAAATTGTTCACCAAGACAAAGTGCATCGTTAGATATGTCGCATAGTCTTGTAAGAAAATCTGAAATAGTTCCATCTTTTTACATTTTTAGATTTTCAAACTTGGTAGTCAAGATTTGTAGTTTGGACATTCTGAAAATATCAGCCTTTCATATTTCTTCTTTTGTTGACTAACAAGTGGAAATCATCTTAAATTTCTCGATGCCAACAACACTAAAAATAGCGTTTAGAGCTTGTGTGGTGTCATCGGAAAAAGTCACAATAGGTTGAGTCTACCCTTTTTCAATAGCTTTTCAGGTGGCTTCTGTAACACCCCTCACCCATCTCGGTTGCCAGACCCAAGTTATGGAATGCTACAGCAAAAAGCAGAATATTCACACATAAATTATTACATGGAATTCAATTAAAATCAACAAATTAATCCAAATTCATGCTTAATAAAAGTTATTAGTAAAGCATGGACTAAATCGAGAATACAAACACACACACACCTACACAATATCATTTAAAACATTCCAAAACATATTACATATTATCCTATGAATGCCTAACCAATATGCCTCAATGTGCCATCACAAACATATTACATCATCAAGCATTCCATAATGTCAAAAAGCATAAAATCTTGACCTATAGGTCCAACATCACAACTACCATAAGCATATAAACCATAATAATCTTTAAGTTCAATCTTATAAGACAATCATTATAAACACCTGACAGATTTCAACTTTTAAATTCAAAACATAAACCTAACATAGCCTTATTCATTTATAAACCTTATATACATGCTAAATTATCATAAATCTCCCTTTCAAACCAACGAATCTAACATTCCACAATTTAGCATTAAAACATATCAAATTTACTTAAATAAACTCAACCTTATCAACCAAGACTTTTATCCATACCATGAAATCTTATTACCTATGTAATTGCATACCAAAATGCCAATTCAAATACCAAATGCACAATTTAAACCATCTACTATATGCATAAGTTTCCAACTAAGCATATTCTTTGTCATACTCAGACCAACAAGGATTTCAAGTCCTATCAATATACAAGTGAACCAAAACAAATCCTAAGTACATGCCACACATAACCGAGTCTTAATATGGTTAAAAGACTACCGAAGTAATACTGAGATAGTGTGAGCTTCTTGATGATCCACCTGACACATTACGCAAGTTGACCATCTATAGGGAAAAGGAAACCAAAGGAGTAAGTATTAGAAATGCTTAGTAAGTTCACAGGTATTTAAAATCAAATAACTTACCTCAAGTTATAATTATACCTTACATGTTACTTAGCTTGGAAAAGTTTGCCTATTACGGCAATTCAAATATAAAAAAAAAGTGAGTTCGACATTTATCAAACTATATAGTAACTCAATCATAAAACAATTCAATTTAACATTTTATCATCATTCATAAAACAAATAATCATCTAATCAATCCACTATCTTAATCATATCATACAATCTATCTACCTATAATACACCCCATTTCAAATAATTGTCAAAACATTATTTTCATTTCATAATTTAAATTCTCAAACCAAATCATGTTAAACCATATGAATTTCATTCTCATTTCATATTAATTCATCTTTGAACCATATAAATCAAATGTTAGTTTATTGTCAATTACTACTTTATTTCATAATATGAATATCTATTCACATTCATTGATTTGTCACGTTTCCATATTGGCCCTTTGGCTTATATAACTAATTCTCAATATGTATATGCATAATCTGATCATTGTATCAAATCAATCTGAAGATCATTTATTCCAATTACATTATACATATCTCTATTAACCTGACTTAGACTTGAACGGATACACAGATCTAACCAACATACCAATTTAGCACCTAGTGCCCAACAGATAAATTCATAATAATGAATTGCACCCTGCGCTGGCCGGTAAAATCGAAAAATAAATGTGCCTAGCACTAGTCGGTATAACCAACAAATGGGGTGTCCAACACTCCCTGACATGTCGTATAACCTTGAACTCTTTCTATCATATGGCATGTCAATTATACCCAACCCTGCCCGAACAGTTAATAGGGTAACAAGTTTTTCATATTCATTTTAAACCAATTCTCAATTTCAATATCGTAATCTAAATCAACCAAATCAAGAATTTCATATATATATATCATAATTCATCACCACATTTGTATAATTCCATATTTCAATTAATATTTAATATTTTCGAATTCATTCAATTTAATTCTCTTCACATACAACCAACTTAAATGGAATCAATTCAACATTTTCGATCAAATCATCACTTTATCACATAGCATATCCTATTTCAATCCAATTCAAAGTCAATTCCTTAATTTATCGAATTCTACTATCTTCAATTTTGTTCAATTTAATCTTCTATCTCAACTTTTTGTATCGAATTGTAAATAACTAGAATTTCAATTAAACATATTTATAACTATAATTTCAAATGCATAACAATTTAACACAACCATATCGTGTGAACTTACTAGGGCTAAACAACAAAAAATTTAATGGCATAGACTAATAATAAATTTTCTTTTCCACAATTATCTATCGGCTCTTTATCTAAATAGTAATTTATTTCAATTATTAGCCCAAATATTTAATAATAATCCATTTAATGCATATGACTTCTTTATTGACACTTTTCACAATTGCCCTAAACTTGTACTTTTTATTCAATTTAGTCCCTAATATCAAAATAAGCTTATTTTTACAATTAACCCATAAACTCATATAGCCAAATTCTTAAACATCATCAGCCCTTTGAAACTGATATTTTACAAGAAAACCATGCCAAATTTAACATATTTTCAATTTAATCCTTAAGCTTAAAATCTATACAAAATCTTTACAAAATAGTCCTATTTCAACATCAAGCTTCAAACTAAACCATTAGCAACTAAAAAGTTCCAAAACTATCAATGGCATGTTTTCCAAACATTGACATTTTAAAAACGGAGGTACGAGTTAGCTTGACCTAGTTGCAATGATCTCAAAAACATAAAAATCACAAGAAATATGCTTGAAATCTTACCAAATTGAAGGACCAAACGTCTAAAGCCCCAAGAACTTTTTTTTCCTTTCGCTTCGTGATGAAGATGAGGTTGTTCTTTTTTTATTTAATGTATATATATTTAATTAAAAATTAATCAATCATAGTTTATTTAATTAAATATATTTAACTAATATTAAAATCAATAAAAAAGTTAATGGATAACAATTGGATTTCACCACCGTTTGGCATACATAATAAGGTCCAATTGCCCAATTGGTCTTTCATTTAATTAAAAATTAATAGTGATTGAACTTTTATCACTTTTACAATTTAATCCTTTTTCATTAATTAACAATCCAAACATCAAAATTAATGGACCAAACTTCAATCCACTTATGCTAATATTAAATACGAGCTCGGTCTATGAAAATGAGGTCTTAATACCTCATTTTCAAAAACCATTGACTTTCGGTACATACCACTTGTACCTTATCTAACTGACCAATTTAATAAAATCAATTAAATCATGTTTTACTATAACACTATTTTTAACTCGTAAAAATTAAATAGATAATAGTTACTAACTTACTCATCGGAATGGTAATCCCGAAACCACTGTTTCCAACACCATTAGAAAATGGGTTGTTACAACTTCAACTTCATTACTAGACATGATGAAAACCCTCATATGAGCCTTCCAATATGCATAATTTTCTGAATCGAGTAACAATAGGAATCGATCAATTGAACTATCTTCCCTAATGGATTCCATAATTGCAAACCAAACACATGATGACCTTCAAATAACTCTTGAAGCCTGCTTTAATACCACTTGAAAAAACACATTAGTTTGCTGCAAGTTTAGTTTGATTGTTTAATGTAATGTTTAGTCACAGTATTGATTAGACAAAAAAATAGAAACAAAAAATAGAGAAGTAAAGAGGGATTTTGCACACAGTCATTTGTTAACGCTATTCAGAAACAATCCTACTCTGTAGAGTCTCATCCAGTGAATGGTTCTTATTCAACAAGCTTCCAAATCAGTTATTGGTTTAACCCCAATCTACCCTTACACAAAGAAGTAATCGTAGCCTCAACACCAACCCTAATTGTTACAAATCACTCACCCTCAAAATCTCACTTACATCAAATATAAACTGTCTAATAAAAGCCTAACACAAGGGTGCAAAAATACCAAATAAAAAAAAACAAATAACCAATCAAAAACACTCCAAAAGTGTATGCACAACAACCTATTTATAGGCTAAATTCGACATATTCTCCATATAGTCTTTGATAAAGTAAAACTCTCAATTTGAATCTAAATAAAACTTCTTAAATTATCTCCAATAATTATTCAAAATAAATTAAATTAATCTCCTTAAATCAACCATGAAACATGTCCTTGAGATTGAGAAAAACTCTTACCATAATCCAAATCGAACTTAAACTCTTCAACACACTTAAACTCTTCACAAATACCCACCACTTCAATTTCAACTTTAACGACTGGAATAAGAATATACAAGAAGCCCATTTGCTTATTGAAACAATATCTAATAAGGCTCAAGTAAAGAAGGCCAACATATAAATATGCCCAGACTATCTCGTATCTTGACTGACCAGGTTTTTTTTTTTTGAAATTAAATTTCAGATTGGGCTTTATTGAAAAAACTTAATAGTTACAAGGAATAAAAAAGCAAACAAAGCAGAAAAATAAAGGAGCCCAGCTATATAACTTGACCCAACAGTAACGTGAAAACAGAAACCAACCTAAATGCAAAAACCAGAAAAAAGGCCCAAAAATAAGGTTCTAGCCTGTGAAAAAATTAGAAAATCAATCAGATCTCTCTAGAAGCGTATTAATTACTTCTTTTTCTTACCCAATCAGAAATGAATGGTTGTCATCTTGTCCCCTCATCTGACATTTCTTCCTCAAGACTCTTCCATATTTTCAAGAGGAGCGTTTGCCATCAAATCAATAGGTATCCCGCTTCAAAACTCCCCTTTTTCATTTACTCCTTTCCATTTTCAATCTGTTTCGCTCGTCCTATCCCTCTCCGCTTGCTTTTCTGCCGAATCTAGAATGCTTCCTACCAGGTAAACTTCCTTCTTATTCTTTAACATTTCAACTGCTAAAGAATGCGCTAAACTGTTTGCTAATCGTAGGATGTATTCGAATCTACACTCCTTAAACTTTAACAAAAGCTAATGAATATCATGAATATAAGCACCTACCAATGACTTTTCTGATCTTTTCTCTCTGCACTTTTTTATTATTGATAAGGAATCTCCCTCAATAATGATTTTTTGCCATTGCATGTCAATACCTATCTGTGTCGCTACCCAGCATGTAAGTGCCTCAGCAGCAAAGGCAGAAGCAATTCGTTGCTGGAGCACCGAACACGATAAGAAAACACCTCCTTCACTATTCCTTGCCACAACTCCTTCTGCCGATTGGAAAGTTCTCGCTTCATATGCTGCATCAAAATTAATCTTCACAGTTTATTCAAGTGGGTGCCTCCATTTACAAGTAGCAAAAAAGTTTTTTGGGTATCTTTTATCATTCTGGTCTATTTCCGATATATAATTGTTGACAAAACTTACTATTTCTTTTCCAGATTTGCTAGTCTTCTTATGCACTCTAGCGTTCCTGTCTCCCCAAATGGCCCATAATACACAGCAAAAAAATCTACACTGAGATAGCGAACTTTGCAAAAAAACCCAGGTTAGCCATTGTATAAACCCTAGATGGGTTTCTTGTATATAAAACTGGCCTGATAGTTCTCTCCAAACTGACATTGAAACATGGCATGCACGAAAAAGATGGTCCATATTCTCTAATTCATTTCCACACTGAGGGCATATAGATGTATTCATTAACTTTTTTTGTAATATGTTAACTCGTGTAGGTAGATAGTTCCACAATATTTTCCAGACTGTAATCTTTACTTTAGAAGGTAGATTGAGTAGCCATAGTTTTTTTTATAGAATTCCTTATAGTTGCCTTGTAAAATTTAAGCTGTAGGATCTTTTTCGATGCTTTGTAATAGTTTATAGGCACTGCGTACGGTGTATTCGCCCGACGCCTCACCACTCCAAGCCCGAAAATCATCTTGTGGGTCCTCTGCCAACGGGATACAGAGAATCTTCTCAGCTACTTCCTCCGGAAAGGTGGACTCTATCAGCTCTTTCTTCCATATTTTGCTACTTGGTTCAATTAACTCAGCAACTTTAAAATCGTTCAAATTATTAATTAAAGATGACAATCTGGTATTTTTCCACTTAGAATCCAAAAATCATTAAGAGCGGAAATGTTCGTACCCCTACCCACCTTCCAACATAATCCCGCTTCTAAAATGCGTCTTATAGCCCAAATACTCTTCCATGTATACGAACTATTATTCCCCACCCGTGAATTCAAAAAACTCACATTTGGAAAATATTTGGCTTTTAAAACTTTCGCAACTAAAGAATCTGGATTATTTAAAATTCGCCACCCTTGCTTAGCTAGAAGTGAGACATTAAATTGAGCCATGCTCCTAAAACCCAAACCACCCTCGTCCTTAGATCGTCACATATACTTCTACTGACACCAATGAATCCCTCGTTTCCCATATCTCTTTTGCCACCAAAATTTCGCAAAAGTCTTTTCTAATTCCCCACAAAAAGAATTTGGTAAAAGGAAACAAGACATAGCATAGGTTGGAATAGCTTGAAGCACCGACTTTATAAAGACTTCTTTACCTCCTTGTGATAATAATTCAGTACTCCACCCTTCAATTCGAGCATAAACCTTCTCTTTGAGATGCTGAAAAGACTCTTTCTTCCGTCTGCCGACCATATTAGGAAGACCTAAATACTTTTCCAAATTTGCTGAGCTTCGAACCCTTAATATTTTCGAGACTACTTTCTTCTGTTCTTCTGTAGTGTTCAAGCTATAGAAGATTGTCGATTTATCAAAATTAACACACTGGCCTGAACACTTTTCATACTCCTTTAAAATTCTTTTTAACACCGTTGCTCCCCTAGCTGATGCTTCACCGAATAAGATACAATCATCTACAAAGAGTAAATGTGAGATTTTTGGGCCTCTTCTACTAGCCTTTACTCCTCTTAGTAGCCCATCCTTCATTGCCAGTCGCATCAAAGATGATAGTCCTTCACTACAAAGTAGGAAAAGAAAAGGACTTAAAGGATCGCCCTGCAGCAAACCCCTAGTCGGTTGAAAAAGTCTTCCTCTCCCTCTATTTGTATTGACTATATAAGTCGTTGTGGTAATGCATTTCATAATTAGTTCTACCCAATCTTTTGCAAAACCCATTCGTAGCATAACTTCCTAAAGAAAACCCCATTCAACCCTATCATAAGTTTTGCTCATATCCAGCTTCACAGTTATATATCCTTTTTTCCCTGTACGCTTTTGTCGAAAGGTATGTATAATTTCATAAGCTAAAAGCACATTATCAGAAATTAGTCTCCCCGGGATAAAAGCACTTTAGGCTGCATCAATGCATCTTCCAATAACTACTTGAAGCCGATTTGCAATTGTCTTCGCCACAACCTTATAGAGAACCGAACATAACCTAATCGGTCTAAGTTAGCCAGCCTTGTTGGATTAGAGGTTTTTGGGATTAGCACAATATTTTTTTGGTTGAAAGAGCCGAAACTATGATCATTATTTAAAATTCCCAAACAAAATTTTGACACATCTTCACCTACAATGTGCCAATATCTCTGAAAGAAAAGTGCTGGAAATCCATCAGATCCCGGTGCTTTAGTAGGTGCCATTCCTTTCAAAGCTGTAAAGACTTCTTCTTCTGTAAAAGTTGATAGTAAAACAGAATTAATATCTGGAGAAATTTTATTTTCAATACCCGATAGGAGATAAGAAAGATCCCCAACTCTCCTAAATGTGAACAACTCCTGGAAAAATAAGGTAGCAACTTCATTAATCTCTCTTACTTCAGTAGTCTCTCCTCCCCCATCTAATTCCAGCTTAGATATAGTATTGATGCGTCTTCGAAAAAAGGAAAATCTATGAAAAAAAGTTGTATTCTTGTCCCCTGCTTTCAACCAATTTTCCCTTGCCCTTTGCTCCTAGTAAGCTTCATCTTTATCCATTTCCAAATTCAAATGAATCTTAGTATCAACAATTTTTTCCATTGTTTCATCAATCCTCTCCTTTGCCAATAGCATCTCCAATTCTTTCATGAGCTTTTGCTTAAGTCCCTCTCGCCCTTTCTTAATTACTCTCACGCATACTTTTAAATCTGCTTGTAACCTTTCGATTTAATTGATAGGTAATTGAAAAAGCATTGCTGGACAACCTTGGCTTTAACAATTATAGTTTAAAGTAGAGCTCTCAACTTTGAAATTTCTTCGAAAATACACATTAATCCAAATAATTTCAAATAAAAGAGAATATGAAAGATAAACAATCACCACTAAAAACAAACATGAAGCATTAAGCATATGATGAAATAATTGAAGAGAGAAATGGGTATTGATTTTCAAGAATATCAAATAGGAACAACAAAGTAACAACAAACTTTTTTTCTCTGAAAATAATCGTACATCAAATTCTATACTTCCCTAAGAAAATAATTGAACACAAATGTCAACTTCAGCCAACATTTCACTAAATCATTATAACATTTCCTATAAAAAATGCTAAAAACATGTTAAAACGCAAGAATAGATTAATGAAG
The DNA here is from genome assembly GCF_007990345.1 of Gossypium hirsutum. NCBI lineage: Eukaryota > Viridiplantae > Streptophyta > Magnoliopsida > Malvales > Malvaceae > Gossypium > Gossypium hirsutum. The sequence continues at coordinate 81,231,225 of NC_053436.1, forward strand.
TTTATCACTTCCTCCCCTTTCCTTAATCAAAATGTTTAAAATCGTCTAACCATTTTCAAAATGATGTTTTGCTAATATCCTATATTATTCTTAAAATTGTTGAACAATACAAAACACTAACTTTGCAAAAGAAACAATGGGGGAGATTTAGATTAATTAAAGGGTAAATTATACCATTAGTCATTAAATTATGAGTACGATTTTGTTTTGATCAGTTAATTAAAAAAAGTTACACTTCGGTCACTTAGTTTTCTAAAATTATTTATTGTGGTTACTCAGTAGTTAAGTGGAACTTTTTTAGTTGGTATAATAATAATTCTAGTCCTTAACTTTTATATTTTTTTGTCAATTTGACCCTAGTTCTATATAAAAATTATAAAAAAAACTTAAAATTATTTTAAAAATAGAAAATTCTATATAAAAATTATAGATAAATAAAATCTATAAAATATTATTGTTGAAAAACTAATATATATGGGAAATAAAAAAACAAAAAAAAAACTTATCATTCAATAGAATCCAATAACAAATAAAAACAAAACACAACAAAAAAGTTAAATCATTACATGTTTCCTCAATATTTCTCGAAACCAAATTAATAACATCTTCTAATCAAGTTCCATGCATACAATTTTTTTAGCAAAAAAAATATAAAATATACTATAAAATTTTCTTTTTTCAGACTCAATTCAAAATTTTAATTCATTTAAATTACTTTTCAAAACCCAAACTATAAATAAAAATTATATTCTATTTTTTTAAAAAAAAGTCATGGTAAGAAACAAAAGAGGTAAAAAAAGAAGAAGCAATAATTTGTCTTTTTTTTTTTCTATTTTTTAAAAATGGGTATTGTATTTGGAGGGTTTAAAAACAAATTTATCTCATTTTCTCACTTTATCAATTTAAAAAAAATTTATTTACTTTAATTTTAAATTTTAGAATTTTCTAATTTTTTTAAAAGAATTTCAAATTTTATTATTTTATATATAATCAAAGTTAAATTGATAGAAAGTATAAAAATTAAGTACTAAAATTAGTATTATTCAAACTAAAAAAGTGTCACTTAAAAGAAGGAAAATTAAAAAAAAAACTATTTCAAAAAATTTAATAATTAAATTATAATTTTTTTAATTAAATAATTAAAACAAAAATTTATTTATAATTTATTAACTAATGATGTAGTTTACCCTTACCAAAAAAATGGTTACATTTCATTGTTTTTATATAAACATAAGAAACCTATTTTGGTGAAATGGTTTTCTGGTCAACCTCGCCTGACAACACATCTTCAACAATATTTAGTCGGTGGCATGTTTTTCATTCTTTTAACAATTTAATTATTTTCATTTATATTTTAAGAATTGGTTTTTTTTTTTTGGAATTAATTGGACGACATGTTTTGTGTAAGGTCTAATTTGAAGTTCATTCCCTGTTTTATGAAAACTAAGAATGAGCCTCTCTATTTTAATTTATTAAAATTCAATCCTCATATGTATAAAAAGTACAAAAAGAATCCAACTGAGGGAGGGAGGGAGGGATGAAATTGAGAATAGAGGTGTTGTAAACTTTTAATTTATCGGAAGGAAAAACTTTAATTGTAGTTACGTTACTGCGGGGTATGCGGCTGAAAGCGTGAATAACTAGCTAAATGTCGCTCCAGAGTCAAATTTCCTCCTCACTTATTCATTCTCTAACCAATAACACACTAGGTTCTACATCCCGACATGGACGCCAACGACGACGTTCCCGATCTTAGTCCCAGAATCTTCGACCGTTACGCGTCCTCTTCCGACGATGATTCGCATCCCTCTTACCCTTCCCTCCACTCCACCAACCGACGCCTCGACTACATGATCCAATTCCTTGACCGCAATCTTCTACCGCAAAACACCTCTCGTCCCAAACCCTCCCTACCTGAGTTTGTGGCTAAAGGCGGTGGCCAAGGCATTTTCACCCTGCCTGATCGCAAACCCCTCCACCCTAATCGCCCTCCCTACCTCCAGCTTCGACCACATCCCCTCAGGGAGACCCAATTCGGCCGCTTCTTGAAAACGATTGCCTCTACCGACGGGCAGCTTTGGGCCGGCAGCGAGAGCGGCGCTGTCAGGGTTTGGGAATTGAAAGATTTATACGAGGAAGGGGAGGAGGAGGAGGCTGCGCCGTTTAGGGAGTCGTCGGCGATATTATCGAATGGGAACGGGAATGGGAATGCGGCGGTGATGTGTATGGTGGGGGATGAGGGGAATGGAGTTGTCTGGAGTGGGCATAAGGATGGAAAGATCAGAGGCTGGAAGATGGATTGTGAGAGTGGTGGGTTTAAGGAAGGGTGGTGTTGGCAGGCTCATCGCGGCCCCGTGCTTTCCGTTGTTTTCACTTGTTATGGTCTGTTTTCCCTTTTGCTTTTCTCTACTTATGCTTTTGGTTTTCTCCCTATTAATGTGGATCCACTGCCAGAACATTTACAAGAAATTAATAGATTACTTGTAATAGTAATAATGAGAACTCTCAATCTAACCTCTATTGAATGTGTTACGTGCAATTTTGATGGACGGTTGATTAATAATAGATTAGCATATTTTTAGATTTTGAAAGTTTTAATTATCACCACCTTGCCTCTGAAAAGCCAAGGAGCAAACACATAGCCTGGCATGGATCTAGAAATTTTTAGTTAAAAAACTCCATCCTCCATAAACTGTTTATTCTTAAAACTGAAATTCGTCTCTAATAAATACATGTCAAGAAGAGCAAAATGTATCTTCAAGAACTATTTATGCATCCCTACTCAAAGTTTCCTGTTACAATTGCTTGCTCGCGTCCAGTGGTAAGAATGATGATCTCTTTTGACATAATCTTATTTGCTTTAATTTTTGTTTTTGTTTTACTTTGATTCAGGGGATTTGTGGTCTGGTTCAGAAGGGGGTAATATCAGGATTTGGCCATGGGAATCTATTAACAATGCGCTCTCTCTGTCAATGGAAGAACGGCATATGGCTTCTTCGTTAATGGGGAAATCATTTATTGACCTTAGGAGTCAAGTCGCTGTAAATGGCTTCAGTTCTATATTAAATTCAGATATCAAGTGCCTTCTGTCTGATAATATTCGAGCTAAAGTATGGAGTTCTGGTTATCTTTCTTTTGCATTGTGGTATGTCTAGACCGTGGAAACTGCACCCTTAAAATTAACAAAGTTCTGTTGGCATATTGTTACATGTTCAGTTCCTCTTTGATAAATAATAAGCTATAAAGACCTTCCACATCTACCCCCTTATTGATAGTCTAGATCAGCTATGATGATCTTGTACCTCTTGCTAATACACTGTTCTTCTACGCACTGTAACCTGTCAGTTTCTAAATATTTCTACAAGACATCATCATTCCTTTATCACAGTTCTTGGACAGAGGCCCTTGCCATTTAAGATTTGTAATAAAATAAAAAGTCAACTATTACAAATAGGATCTCACTTTGAAATCTAATTTATTTGCTCTGTGCATGAAAGGAGATAATTGTATAATTTTTTTTGTGAAAAATGTGACACTGAAAGCTTTTTACATGTAAAATTGTTAAAACTTGTCATTTTCTGTCCAAATATGGGATTTTTGAAATTATAAGTAATAGATCAATCTGATTTTACCCCAGATGTTGGCTCTATTTCTGTTCCTGTTTATAGGTTAGAAGGATATAGAGATTCTTAATGCATTTTTGTTTATTTTTGAGATATTTGAGGTTGCAAAATCAAGAATGTGGATCTTAATTAACTTCTTGCACAATTAGAATTTCTAGTTACTTTACTTGTATTAATTTAGCTCCAATTTGAATTTAGATCATCTTATCTTACACCGCTCTTGTAAAAGATTTCTTTTTTTGTCTCCTTTCTGTTACTTTTGTTAGGTTTTCTCAGAATTTCAAAATTTCAGGGATGCTCGGACGAGGGAGTTACTCAAAGTTTTCAACATTGACGGTCAAATTGAAAATAGAGCAGATTTGTCATTGGTTCCTGACTTTGCCATGGAAGATGAGATAAAGATGAAGATTGTTGCAAGTTCAAAGAAGGAGAAAACACAAAGTTCCTTTGGTTTCTTTCAGCAGTCACGTAATGCCATAATGGGAGCAGCTGATGCTGTTCGTCGAGTTGCAGCAAAAGGGGGCTTTCTTGATGATAGTCGGAGGATTGAAGCACTCACAATAACTATTGACGGGATGATTTGGGTTGGCTGTGCGAATGGTATGCTTATTCAGTGGGATGGAAATGGAAATCGTATTCAAGATATTCAGCCTCATCCTTCTGCGGTTCTATGCTTATGCAGCTTCAGATCAAAAATATGGGCTGGTTATGCAAGTGGCACTGTCCATGCTCTAGACCTTGATGGTAATAAGCTTGGAGAATGGGTTGCTCACAGCAGTCCTGTACTGAAGATGGCCATTGGCGCTGGTTATATCTACACCCTGGCAAAGCATGGTGGTATACGTGGATGGAGTATCACATCCCCTGGACCTCTTGATGGCATATTGTATTCTGAATTGACTGCAAAAGGATTTCTATATACAAGGATGGAAAATTTAACTATATTAAGTGGTACATGGAATGTTGCCCAAGGGCGAGCATCTAAGGGCTCGCTTGAATCTTGGCTACATTCTGCTGTTTCAGATGTTGGAATTATTGTTATTGGATTGCAAGAAGTTGAAATGGGTGCAGGTTTTCTTGCAATGTCTGCAGTGAGAGAATCTGTAAGATATCTTCTTCATTATGGTTTACAATGCATTAATGTTGGTAAGCTTAGCATTATGATTCTAGAGTAATATTTCTGAAACAAAGAACAGGTCTCAGTTGCTGAATTGATTTCAGTGCAAAGTGGTAATCTGTTGCATGTGATCTCTTTCAGTCAGCGAAACATGTTAAATACATGCTGTTTCGTAATAATCATGCATGGGTTAAGAATGTCTGGGTTTCGGTTGGACATAATGTTTCACTGAACAAGTGCACAATATAGCTTGTGTATGGTGGAGTGCATATCTGTTTTATGTTACTAGTATTAAAGAGGAAAGATATATGTTAGGTTTATGAGCAATTAACACTCATTGCACAGACTTGTGCGAATGAAAGGAAGGGGGGTGGGGTGGGAGGGCATTTTGGGACAAGTTTCATGTTTCACCATTGTCTTCTGCTTAAATAAGTAAAGTATCTAATCAGTTTAAGTAAAAATGTAGAGATTCCAAAGAAGATGATTAAGAATTATGGGAGAAACAAAGAAATAGATATCTAAGCAACTTGTGCTTTTTTCTTTTCTCAGAATGCTCTTTATTTTTAGTTACTTTGCCATTTGAAGAGATGGCCGACAGTTAAGTGATCATTTTTATGCTGAAATCAATGGCTATCTTTAAAATTGGGGTAGAAAATAACGCAGTTGATAACTTTAGTTCGTATAAGGACAGTTGGAATGAAGATTTTCCCTTCCTATAAAGCATGCTATAGTTTTCTCTATCAAACTAGCTGTATGTATAAGACCTAGAAGGAGAACTGCACTGAAAATAATGATTTATGGAAGAGATGCCTATCATTTTAACCATAAGCATTATTGAAGCTACATGCTGAATATGAAGACCAAATCCTTGTGCATACAAAGTCTGCATTTTTTTTAACACTCTATTTATGACAACTTATTTACCTATCCCATTTACCATAGGTGGGGCGTGACGGGAGTGCTGTTGGACAGTGGTGGTTGGATATGATAGATGAAACATTGCATGATATGATGGAAAGAAAATCACAGGATGTGATGGGAAAGCAATCGCATCAGTGGAGAAAATTTGAGCGTGTTGGATCTAGGCAGTTGGCAGGCATGCTTATTGCTGTTTGGTGAGTGTCCATCATGTTTTTATGTTATTCTTTTGCTCTTCTCCTGTTGAAGTTTCTTTTTTGGAACTATAGTTATGTTAGATATACAGGAATATGTTATGCGCCTTGGCGTAAGATCTAGTCACAGGTCTAGACGAGAAAGTATCCTTGCTTCGACCTATGGTTACTCAAAGGCAGATTCGTCTTTGACTGAACCCCCTTCCCAAACTAACGTTTGTGATAAAAAAATTATTTCATATTGGCAGCCTTTTTATAGGCTGTTAATTACAAAGGAAAATCCTAATCTAATTCCTATTTTAAAGTACTAATAGAATTCCTAATTTAAAGTTTATAAGGAAATAGAAAACCTAGTAAAACTAAAACTCCTAAAGAAATTAAATAAATGTAAAACTCTAATTCCTATTCCTCCGGTGATATTGTTTTCCAATGAAAACATCTATATCAGAATACTTGTTCTTATCATTTGTTTCTTGCAAGGCTGAAAGGCATTTCAGGATTGCTGAATATTTTTTTATTCTAATTTCTTAACTTTTATTTCGTGTGAAAATAAGGAACTCTACAGGAAATAGGTTTTGCTGTAAAACTGAAGTATCTGTGTTCCAACCCATAAATTAAAACTCTAATACGAGGATATCTCACTTTTATTTTCTCATTTTCTGTAAGAAAGGTTGTTTTTTATTCTTTTCCTCAAAAAGTTTCTAAAAGGGTTGTTTTTGAGACTCTTCCTCTACAAAATTCTAAGAAAATATAGTTTTGAGTCAGATCCATTCTTTTCTAAAATTTAAAATTTGAATTAATTATTGCCGATTTGATTGCAACGAATATCCTTCATTCTAAATTGAGGTAATCCTATTTATGTGAATGATCTTTCACCATTGCTATGTGTTATTTGATTCTTTCTCAAATCAGTGAGGAAAGAGAGTGATAACGAGATTGTGCAGTTTTAATGACGAATTAGACTTCAATGCTCCATGCATGCATTGTTTATCAAAGGAACTATTTCGAAGTATGTGCTGACTAGGCTTCTAAGGGGGCACATAGATTCTAAGCTATTACATGCCACGTAGATGTATCTTTGAATAAAACACAAGAGGAAATAAATTACTTCCCAACAAATTTACAGTATTTAAAAATAAATAGAAACGGAGTTCGAACTTGCTGATTGAATGATTTGAATTCCGTAAGAATCATTCGGTCTTTATCTGCTAGAACTAGTCTTGTTATTGATCTGTTTCTTTATTCCTTACCATTTACTCAAGTTCGCTTTCATGTTTTATTTGTGCTTGTTTCCTGAATTTTTATATCTAATGGTTGAATTTTTGTTTTAGGGTCAAGGATAATCTTAAACCAGATGTTGGGGATATTGATGCTGCTGCAGTCCCATGCGGCTTTGGGCGTGCGATTGGTAACAAGGTATTATTCTTCCTTAAATTGGCATGACATGTAAATTCGTTCTGTGTAACAGAGATTTTAATAAATATCAGTATAGTTGGTATATAAGCATAATCATTTTCTTCATGAGCAAATATACATATTTATATTGGACTTGTTTTTCATACATATCATCATAAAAGTTTTAGTGCAAATTCTAGCTGCAAGGTATTTTTCATCCCTAAAGAGGCATGTGATAAGTGAATGATTTTCTATATAATGTAGATATTAATAAATCAGCCTAATATAATTTATAATGCTCAAGAATGTTTTCTGATGTTAGAAATGTATACAATGCATTTCGGCATAAAAGTTTTAGTGAATGAAATACTAGACTCAATGTTAAACTGAAATTTAGAGTGCTATGGAAATGGATATATGGTTTCTTCTTAGTATTCTAGTGATTCTTGGGTTAAAGTGTGGAGAATAGACTATAATTGCGTATGAGAACTTTGTCACTGTTTCTTGGTGCTACCTTATTTAGTTCCTAAACTCATAAGTATGATGGATTAGAGTCATTGAAAATGTTATACTTTCTCTCTAGATATTTGGTTTGCACATGGGGTTCTGATTGACTATGAAAGTTATAAGAAATATATTGCTTTTGGCTTGTGAACTAGTTGGCTTAGAAAAAATAAATTTTAACAATTGATAGGTTTTCGTTTAACAATATTATACATTTGCTTGTGCACCCAGGGAGCTGTTGGTTTAAGACTGAGAGTGTATGATAGAATCTTTTGCTTTGTTAATTGTCACTTTGCTGCTCATTTGGAAGCTGTCGGTCGTCGCAATGCTGATTTTGACCATGTATATTGTACAATGACGTTTAGTCGACAATCTAATCTCTTCAATGCTGGCGCTGGTATGGTGTTGTACCTGTTATTGTGTTGCACGCTTGCCTGCTCAATATATTTATTTTGGCTTGTTTATAGATCTAGCTTGCCATTGGTCCTTTCTATTGCAGCTGGTGCGTCATCGGCCGTTCAAATGGTTCGTGGAGCTAATGTATGTATACACCTTGGTTGCTATAATAGCCACCATTTTTGTTTCATTTTCCTTCTAAAATATTCATCCCTTCTGGTTAGTGTGTAAGGGTTGATGCTTTTACAGGCTACGGGTGCCAACTCTGTTGAAGGAATGCCTGAATTATCTGAAGCAGACATGGTTGTATTTCTTGGCGATTTTAATTATCGGCTTGATGATGTGTCATATGATGAAGCAAGAGATTTTATATCTCAAAGAAGCTTTGATTGGCTCAGAGAAAGGGATCAACTCCGAGCAGAGATGGAAGCTGGAAATGTTTTCCAGGGAATGCGGGAAGCAGTTATTACTTTTGCTCCCACATACAAATTTGATAAACATGTAGCTGGTTTATCAGGTATCTTGTATGTTAGTTATGAATTCCTCATCTTTTTTCTAAACTCTGTATCAGCTAAGTCACATGTTTGTTTTAACAATCCACCTTCTGCTGTGCATTTTATGATTCATAAAGTGGTTCAGCAATTGCTCTTGTTAAAGTTTGAAGTAGTCTATTAAGATGTTTTTCACTAGGGGTTCACGAAAAAGGTTTCTTGGTATGACTGGTATTATAATTTTTATTGTAATTTCACATATTTAATTGGCTAAAAGTACCTTTACAATGCTTAACTTTAAAGGCTACGATTCTGGTGAAAAGAAGCGCATTCCCGCCTGGTGTGACAGAATCTTATATCGTGATAGCCGGCGAACATTGGGATCTGAATGCAGTTTAGAGTGTCCTGTTATCTCTTCAGTATCACGGTAAGTTCTGATTGGTTTCTGTTTTGGCAATATTTAGGGATGGTTTAATTTCTTTCAAATAATTGCATGCTATGATTCTCTTTCATAATCTGTTGTGATCCTTTCTGTTGAAGGCAATGCTTTAACAGCCTTATGTGCTTATCAACTTTTTCAAAAAGGTTTTCACACATTGATTATTTTCTGATCCAGATATGTAATACCAGGAGTAAATTGCACCATTTAGCAAATTTCTTTTGTCTTCCATCTGAGATCTAAAATGACTTGATCATTTATTCACAGCTTTTTTAATTTGTTCCAAATCTATCTATCTATCCCATCAACCTGGTATCAGAATATGGACAGAAATTTCTACATGTTATGCCGACTAAGGTGGCTCATGGCAAATTCCATCCGTTTGCTGACATGTTAATGGACAGATGGATTTTGATAAATTCAAAGAGTCACATATTATGGCAGACTAATCAACTTGTGATTTGTTTTCCTGTAAATGAACATTGTGAAAAGGTCATGGCAGACTGGTTGTTCTCTTTCCTTGTCTCCTTTTTTCTCTTTTTTTTTGTTGTATGTGGAAAAATGGGTATGCTTGTTAATATTACCATTTCAATACACAGATTTTGTAATTTCAGGCCAGACTGCATTTTTTTCCCCCTTATCATCTATTTTTTTGTTATCAATAATTATCTTGAATAAATCCTGATATATCTCTTGAATAGGTACGAGTCTTGCATGGATGTGACAGACAGTGATCACAAACCTGTCATTTGCTTATTTACTGTTGAAATTGCTCATATTGATGAGTCAGTAAGGAGACAAGAATTTGGAGATATAGTGAGATCAAATGAGGAAGTTAGATGCAAGCTTCAAGAATTATGCAAAATTCCAGAAACAATTGTCAGCACCAACAATATTATCCTCCAAAACCAGGACACATCAATTTTGCGCATCACAAATAAATGCACAGAAAGCATTGCTTTGTTTGAAATAGTTTGTCAAGGTGAATCTACAATCAAGGATGATGGACAGGCATCATATCATCATCCAAGAGGTTCCTTTGGCTTTCCACGATGGCTTCAGGTAGGTTTTCTTTTTGATTGAAGAGAAATTATTTTACCCTTAATGGGGTAAGAATTGGTGCTGGTTCATATTGCTAGGGATTTGAAATCCTTTGTATTGAAAGAAAAAAATCAGTTGAGGGAATTGTCTTTGGAATCTTTCTACTAGGTTTTACTTTACTAGCAGTGAGCTTTAGGTGCAATTTTGATTATCTTTGGATCAAAGTTGAACTGCTGCAGACTTATGGAGCAAATTAAAAGTTGTTTATGGCCTTGGCAGGCTGCTCCTTGTTTTTCCTGTTTAAAGAAGGCCTTTTCTTTTAAGTTACTAAATATTTCATGCTTAGGGATCAATTTTGTTTGCAAACTCAAATTCATGTCCATCTTGTAATGTTGAATATGGTCAGACATGGTTACAAGCTTCAATAGGGCTTTATTTTTTTTATTGTTTTTTATTTTTTTGCAAAAATATGAAGTAAAAGAAGTTCATATTCATGATCTGGAGTGTTCTGCTTGTTAGTCTTTGGGATAAAAGTTATTAACATATATGTGATGTTTGGCCCAGGTTACTCCAGCAGCTGGCATAATTAAACCAGATCATGTAGCAGAGGTATCAGTTCATATTGAGGCATTCCACACCCAGGAAGAGTTTGTCGATGGTGTTCCACGAAATTGGTGGTGTGAAGACGACCGAGATAAGGAAGCTCTATTGGTGGTTAAAGTTCATGGCAGGTATACGATGGAGACAAGGAATCATCGGATCCGTGTTCGTCATTGCTGTTCAACCAAAATGAGAAAGACAGATCCTAAGCCTAGAGATTCTGTACAAACTCAAGGAAATCTCCTTCACCGTGCTGATTATCAAAAGCTTAGTGTTTCCTTTGATGTGGTTGATCATCTCCGGAATTTGCATAGTCCATAAATTAACAGTGGTAAGATGTCCACAAATCACATGCTGTTGCTGTGTGTTGTGGTTGATAATGCAGCTAATGGAAAATGTTCAGTCTTTTTTTTTTCTTGTTTTTCTGAATGATTTTCATATTTAGCGTGAATAGAAATTTTATTGAGTCAAGCTGGTGCCGATTTTTTATGTCACCAGTACTTTGTTTTTGTAAGAATATCATTTATATATTGTACAGTATGAAAGAATGCAGTGAGCATGAGAGAAGTGTGAAGCATTTCGCTTTTTTTTTTTTGTTATAACACTAATTTCCTTTTAATTTATGGATATTAATATTTATATGATGAATTTCTTCAAGGGGAAAAAAATGCTTTGATCAAGATTCTTGATTTCAATTGATAACTCACAATTATGGATGTGTTGAATAAAAGGTTTGATAATTGGAAATTTCAATTGATCTTAGTGCCACATTAGGTAGCTTGGTTGAGTCTAGGGCAGAGGCATGGTGGATCTTTGTTGGACCCTCGCTGTCCTGAAGTAGGGGTATTTCATCATAGCTATCTGGGTTGTGATGGAGGTCGCCTGGCTGGGTTTCTTCATTTTGGGGCTTGCTTCTTTTCGTTGCATCTTGGGTTGGCGGTGGCTGGCTTCCTTCAGAGCGTACAAGGATGGAGTTTTGACACCCATCTATACTACTGTCACGGTAATTGGGGAGTAGATATCTCTGGTAATTTTGTACCTGCGATGCCTCGTACTTGACTTGGATTGATGAGTGGAAAGCTGCATTGCTTTAAACGTCCATCTAAAGGCTGTTACGCTCCAAAGGGGTATGCTCCCTTTGTTTTGTTTTGTTTTTTGTTTGTTTGTTTTTTTTACTGTGTACAGAGCCTGGAAACCTTGGTTACTTGTTGGGCTCCCTTTTGTCTGGACCTAAGCTCTCTCGTAATCGGATCTTTATCCAATAAATTGCTCCCTTTTTTCTATAAACGTATACATAAGTAGACCTATTCATGAGTTGAGCCATCCGGCTTAGTCTGGCCTGAAAGTTCGCTTAAAAAGAGCGTGGATTTGAGTAAAAATATAAATTTGAAAAATAGATTTGGGTAAAAAATAATACCTGTTTAAAAAATAGGTCGGTTATTGGGTAAGACTTTTTCAGCCTAGGTTGGCCCGAATATGCAGTTTTTTTGTTGCTGTTTTTTTACTCTCTTTTTTTGTTACTATTTTCTTGTTTTTTTACTATTTTGTTATCTTTTCAATATTACGTTGCTACTATTTTATTGTTATTGTATCTCTTGTTTTATTGTTAATTTTGTTATTGTTCTATCTTTTAGTATTGTTGATGTATTATATTTTTTAAATAAAATTTATATTAAAAAATAATATAAAAATGGGTCGAGCTCAGGTTTCACATTTTTATCCGAGTCAATCTTGGGCAAAATTTTAGGTCCATTTTGAGTGTTGGGCCTAACAAATGGGCCTAAAATTTTGGTTTGGCTTGACTCGGCTCGGCCCATAAGCACCTCTATACATAAGTACTTGAATTTGACAACTTGTATTTATTTAGCACATTTTTCTTAGACTTGACTAGTGCCTAAATTTGAAAATCATAAGTTAACTTACACTATGTGGTATTGACGACCAACAACAATGTGACACGTGCAGCTTACATTTTGCTATGGCAAAAAAATAAAAATTATTAAAAAATTACCACATATTAAAATGTAAGATTACCATGTGTTATCATGCTATTGGTTATTAGCACCATTTCATTATACTTTAACAAAGTTAAGTACCTAAAAAAATACTAAATTAACTTACTATTTCTAAATTTAAGTACTAATTAAATTTAAAATTTAGGTGCTAAATAGGTAGTTGAAGTAACTATATATATTAACCTCTTATGAACAATAAATTACAGTTTGAAAATAAAAATAAGTAATATTAAGCTGACAAATCTTGAGTTTAGGTTTTTATGAATTGAAATTTGAGTTGGGCTTTTAGTCGGTAATTTCAAGTCTAAATTGTTTAATTTTAAAGTAAAATTATTTTAAATCTATTGTAAATTTGAAATCCAATCGTGAAGCTGGGGGATTCTTTTTCAATTAATTCAGGCTTAAATTATAAAATAGTATTTAACTCATATCCTTTTTCTCAAGTTGGTATTTTAATTTTCTTTTTTGTCAATTATCTAATTAATTTAGGTTTAAATCATAAAATGGTGCTTAATTTATATCATTTTTCTTAAGTTTGAATTTTTTTTTTGTCATAAGTGGTACCTAAACTATACTTTATTGTGTAAATTGGTTCCACTGTTAAAAGAATCTCTTAACTAATCCTTTTGTGATATATGACACTTTTTAGTTAATTTTTTTAAATTAAATATTATTTCCTTATAAATATATTTATTTCTTTTGTTCTTCACCCTAAAATTGTGGTGATGAAAAATTCAAAAACATGTTGAAGATCTCATCCACACTAGTTTTCAGCGACAAAATTCATATTCTGGCGAGTTTCTTTTTTGTTTTTAAACTTCAATTCCAATTCCTTTTTCACCTCAATTCAAAACTCATGTATTATTTTCTTAAAAATAATTTTCTCTTTTCCTTTTTTATATTTTGTATAAATTAGTTAATTGTTGGATAAGCCTCTCTAATGGAAATAACCCATATAATGCATGAAATCCAAATATTAAGAAGAAGCTAAGTAGCAAAAGAAAAACAAATATAAGAGGATTGTAAAAAAGAGTTATTTAACAATTAAAAAAAAGTTACTAAAAGAGAAGAAAGAATAGTGAGAAGAGTTGATGTAAAAAAAGATTAGTTTTAATTTAATTTAAATTTTTTTATTATAACAAAAGAAAAACAAACATAAGAGGATTGTAAAGAAAAATTATTTAACAATTAAAAAAATACATTAAAAGAGAAGAAAGAAGCTAGAAGAGAGGATGTAAAAAAAGATTAGTTTTAGTTTAATTTAATTTTTTTATAATTTAATTATGTTCTTTTAATTTAAAACTATTAAGTGTCACAAAATGAACAACCGAGGTAATTTAGGTAATAAAAGCATAGTTTAGGTACTATTTATGATAAAAAAAATTTAGATACCATCTTGAGAAAAATGATATAGTTTAGGTATTATTTTATTAATGTAATTGACATCAATTGAATTAACCTTAGTTTTTTTAACATTAATCTCATTATAGGTTATTATCTTGTTTGCTCTTTTTGATACAATGCCTATAACTACCCATAGCCCTTCTCCAACCTTTAAATAAGAAGATAATGTACTTTAGCGCACTCGAATCTATGTCCTATTGCATTGGCAACAATGCCTATGTCAATCGAATTAACCTTAGTCAAACAAACCATTTAAAATATTTTATATATTAAATACAATAAGCATTTAATAGAATATCTATTTTATTAAATTATACAAACTTTCATATAAGTTCATGTGTCACGAGCCAAGGTTCAAAGCTAGTTACCATAGCACAAAATGCGTCCCATGAAGGTTTATTGGTTAGATGATGCTCATTTGACCCATGAGAATTGGTCTGATTCAAAGAAATTGCGGAGAAACCTGTCTATTTGAAGCCTAGGTGGCCCAATGAAGCAAATATAGAAAATTAGGCTACATTGGTAAAGAAGGAAATTAATCTTAGAAGATTGAAAGGAATAAAATCTAATAAGATTAGATTTATTTTGATTGTGTAAATCTTGTAAATCTCTTAATTGAAAGGATAAACTTCATCTCGTTTATCGATGTAAATTTAGCTAGACCATTGGATTTAGGGGAGCTCAACTATAAATAGAGAGCCTTCCCCTCAGTTGTAAATCATCTATTTTATGGACCTATTGTATTCCGTTCTTTTGTCTTGAGTTGCTTCATCTATAATTTGGTGCATTGGAGGAATTTTGCAAGAATCCTCACTTTACGAAAGTTAGGTTGACTTAGGCGTATTTGAAGAGAAGGTATCACCTAAGGCCGTACAGATTGCAAAACTGAAAGTCTAGCCCTATGAAAATTGGTATCTAAGCAAGGTGTTGAAGGCACCATTGAAAGATGTTGAAAGAAGTTGTCGAGCAAGTTGAGCCAATGGAGACCCTTGGGAGGGCAAAAAAAGTAAACCTATTGAGGGACATGTTGTCAACTTTAGAAGAACGAGTAGTCAAGCTCGAGGAGTTCATAGGGGACATGATGGAAATGCTCGAGTTGGTCAAAAGACTCACAGGTGAGTTTGACTCAAGGAGGGAGCAGTTTAGGGATTTTGTGTTGGAGTCTCTCTGTTCCAATATGGAAAAGGTACAAGGGGTACTGAATTCCACTAGGAATAAGTTGATAGAGAGGAACGATGCATATGAGGCCATGGTAATAGCTTTGAAGGAGGAAACAATGGCCACGATGATGGCTTTGAGCACAATAATTGAGGAGCTCAAGGAAGAGCTTGCTTTGTGTTGAGTAGTTGTGGGCAAATAAGTGTTGGGTGCAACACTCGATTGTGAGGTAGATGTCCCAAAGCTGAAAGAGTTTGTGGGGACAAGGTCCGCAAGAGATGTGGACAACTTCTTGTACAGAATGGAGCAACACTTTCATGCCAAAAGCATCACAAACGGTGTTCTTAAGGTAAACATTACATCCATGTTTCTTCCTAATTTTGCACTTTTATAGTGGCGGAGCAAGTCCACAGATAAAAGGCATAGTAAGATTGAAACTTGGAAGGAGTTCTAGAATGAGTTGAAGGGGTAGTTTTATCCAAAATATGCCTAGGAGGAAGCTTGAGAAAAGTTACAACGAATTATACAACGAGGTATAGTTGGGGGGTATGTACGAGAGTTTAGGGAATTCATGCTCCAAATTTCAGATGCGAATGAGAATGAGGAGTTTCTTGCCTTCAAGAATGGGTTGAAGCCATGGGTTAGACGGGAATTAGAATGTGGAAGATTTCAAGAGTTATCAAAAGCCATGACGGTAGTAGAGTCCGTAGTCAAGCTGGGTATAGAGAAAGACAAGCTTAGGTCTTCCAAGTCTAAGGAAAAGGGGCAATGGTAGGGGAGACCACGAGGATGATATTGGCAATGGCAACGACAATGATAGTAATGTGAAAGCATAAAATGGGAAGAGGAAACCCAACAACCTGAAGGAAAATAGGAGGAAGGTAAAATGTGTCCTTTGCAATAGTTCACATATGGTGAAAAATTGTCCGATGAGATCCGTGCTTTCTAGAAATGACAAGCTGGAAGGAAAGGCCAAGAGATTTGGTTCGAGCACAATGTGGTGCTGAAGCCAAGAAGGCTAAAGAGAGCGAGAAAAAGCTAATGGAGTTTTTCTTGTGTCGTGGTCCACATAGGTTGTGGAACTGTCCGGAAAAGTATGTCATTGAAGGGGACAGTAGGTCAAACAGAGAGCCCATGGGACTTTGTTTGGAGGGCAAAAAGGAACAAGAAGAAGCAAGTGAAATGTTTCTTGTGTTGTGGTTCGTTTGAGTTGCGGAACTGTCCAAAGCAATCCAAGTTATCCATGGTCAAGAGAAAAGCAACGAAGCTTGTTAAGTCGTCGGAGAGGCTTCCACCCAAGGAAGATGTGAGTTGTGCATCAGACTTCGAGGAAAAAGTAGCGATGCAAACATTGAGGCTAGGATCAATGAGGCTCACTTCTAGTAAAGCATCAAAGCTTGTTGAGTCATCGGGAGAGATTTTACTCAGTGTAAGAACAAAACATCACACTAACGAGGAAAGTGCATGGACTTTTCGCAAGGAATCACGATCCTTTCTATAATGTTAAGGGTTCGAAACCAAATTTTTATTGTTCCTATTTATCTTGATATAAATTGCTCGATAGTTAGTTAGATCGTCTAGTTAGAAAATTTATCGAAATTGCCTTCGAGAAAAACTAGGAGAACTAACAAACCCGAACCATTGACAGCTACAAACCTCGCCAATTTTCCAAATCCAAACATTGAAAAATTATTTTAGAACTTCAAGGAAAGACGTTTATCTAAGAATGGGGCTTTAAATCTTCGGTGATTCTATATGAGGACATATGGCCACTGGTCCAATATCATAAGCAGGAATGTTTTGGCGTAACCCCTAAAGACTCTACTGTGGTCCTAGTGGTACAAGAATTTTATGCATCTTTTAGAGACCAAGAGTCTAGAAGATCATAAAGTGCATCGTGGGAAACAGTACTAGTATGATGGAAAAAGGTACGAGTCAACCCTCAGGCTATTTGTGAATTTTATAACGCTCTATATTATGAAAATGACTTTGGGGAAGAAAGTGACTTATAATATTTTAGAGACATTAATATGGATAACATTATAAATTATATAATGTAGGGTAAGGATGAATGTAAATGTCACCTCGGTACTGATACTCCCACATCTTTTAATCAAGCAATTATGTTCCCTATTGCAAATATGTGGTTACAATTTGTATGCACTCGATTTGCTCTTGCCTCAATAATTTTTGAGTAGTACTATTATATGTTGTTTTGTAAAAGAAATAGGTGTGCATCGGGACATGGATCTACCATTATATGAAACGGTGCATTAGTGGCCAGAAAATCGAGGTTTTCTTTCCCCACTTAGTGACGGCTTTGTGCAAAAAGGCTGAAGTTCCAATAAAAACCACTTAGCAATTCAAGAAACCATCCAAGAGTTTCACAGGAGATTCATTATATAAAAATATACGAAGCTTCAACGAAAGCAAACAAGGGACTGGAACAAACACTGAAATAAAAAGGTGGACGTTCCGGCTTCACTTAAACAAAAAAAACAAGACCGATGTCTCAAAAAAATTGGCGAGAGCAATATTCCACAAATGGAATGAATGATAAGATGGATGTAAGAGACAGACCGAGTTCTTCAAGAATTTGAGCAACAGAACAATATGAGAATACCAAACTATTCACCAAACATGTTTGGTCCGATACATTCCCATCATAAAGTAAAAGAGCAATAAGCGAAGAAAGGGAAGACAGTGAAGATAGGAAGGTGAAGAGGAAAGGGATGAGATGGATTCCCAAGAGGAGGAGGATGATTGACCAAATTTTTAAAATTTATTTTTGGATTGTAATTAAATTTTATTTTTATTGCTTTAGGAGTAAAAGTAACAATATATATTTTTTTGTTCTCGAATTTTCTGTGTAGGAACCTCACATAGAAGAAGCACGACATTTACGAGCTTTCAACGAATAAGGAAGCATCCACCATTAGACTACAGTAATGCCATAATTAATCGGGTAATTTCTTTCTTTATCTATTTAGGGTTGCTAATTAGGGACAATGTGTTATCTAAAGTGTGGGGGTTAACATAGGGAATTTTTATTTTTATGCTTTTTCTTCTATTTTTCTTGTCAAAGTTTGCTTGAGCTTGTAGAAATACGAGTGATTGGTTAGGTGCATATATATAGGTTGATTGTGTTTACTATAAATTTGGCATAATAGTGAATGATTTTCAATTTTCAATTTTCAATTTTTAGACTAATAAGTTCTATATCTTACACTGTAAATAAGAATTAAGTAATTAAATATACCAAATGACATAAAAAATATAGGGAAACTAGCATGCTAGTATGAATGATAAATTGTTAAATTTGTGACTAATTGATTAAATTTGTGAATATTGATATACCTTAGGATGACCTAAGGCATTGTTTGGTATAACCTAGAGAAAAAAAAACTAACCTTATTTATCAATCCTCTGTACCAATTTTGAGCTAGAAAACTCTTCTTGATGAACCTCTATAAAAAAACTAAGCCAAAACATCAATTTGTACTTACCCTTTTTCTTTGGCCCCAGAATCGCAAATTTAGACGTTTGGGCATATGTATTGAGGTTAAGTAGATATATCATGGTGAATTTTGTAAAAATCAGAGTGAAATAGGAAGAAAAAATTTGATATAGTGAGCCAACATGTGCGGAACAAATAAAAAAAATCAAAAAAGTACTTTTGCAATGAAAAACAAAAGCCTTGTGAATAAGATGCGTTGAAAAGAGTCAAAAGTGACAAAGTCATAAAAGTAAAAATAAACTCAATCATTAGTGCATAGAAAATCGTGAGCTAAGCCTTAGTTATTTTATCATATTGTGACTTCATACATGGAGAAATAAGGAAGGTGAGAAAGGAGAAATAAGGCGGTGAACGGGCAAGGGTTATTAAGGAGAATAATATGGAACTATACAATGTGCCAGACTACTTTCATGCTTGAAACTATTTTGAAGCTTCCTATTCTTGAATTCCATATCTGTCCTAAGCCTTAGAACGTTACAAGTTGAAAAGCCCTATCTAATCTAAGTAAATCTATTCATGAATTGACCTCATATTGAGTAAATATAATGATGACTATTTATATTTTGCTAGGATAATCAAAATACTTGTATAATTTATTGATGGATCCATATATTTGAGGACCTTACTATTTGTATACTTTGTAATATATTTAACTTATGTGTTTGAGATTGAAAATAGTAAGTCGTTTACATATCATGCCAGAATTATGTGTAGATATGAATATGCCTAGTTATGTGTTCCAAAACTAATCTTTTTATCATATTTGTTCAAAGTTCATTTTATTTTTCATTTTATCTTTCTTTGCTTGAGGACAAGCAATGACTTAAGTGTGGGGGAGTTTGATCTGCCGTAATTTATTGTAGCAAATTAAACTAGTTTTCATACTTAAAGAGCTTGAATACAAGCAATTCTATTATGTCTTAGTTAGTTTTTCTATTTTAATTGCAATTCAATAAAAAGTGTAATTTGAACTGTTTTATGACCTTAGGGGTCGAAAGAGACCTAATGGAGGACTACCGTACTTAATAAGTGTGTAGAACACCATTCAAAGGCATAAGAGCTTGAGGCTCGTCGCAATGTTGTAACACAAGAGTCAAATGTTACAACACAGTGGATAGAGTGCCAAAATTTCAAGACTACCTTTAGTGTCGCGACATAGCCAGTGGATGTCACAACACACCCCTAAAGCTAAAGCTGAACCTGAAGGCAAGCAAACTGCCTTCCATGTCGCGACACAGGCACTAGATGTCACGACATCGACCCTGTACGTGAAAACATTATTTAGTTTAGGGCATTTTGGTCACACAGTGAAATTAACTTAAAAGAATTAGCTGACCTAGGGTTAAAATGATGACCAACCCTAACACTATAAATAGACTCATAAGACATTTGAGAAAGATGACTTTCATCACTTAGAATTTTCTTTGTAATTTAGTGGTTAGTTTTCAGTTCTTTTTTGGCTTAGGATTTCTTAGTTTTTTCATTCATGTTTATCAAAAGATTTGATTTTTAGATCCAACATGAATTATATGGATTTTTGTACATAAATTAAATACAATTTAGGATTCTTCTTAAACCGTTACGCTTGATTCATTCTTTATGTTTATCTTATTTATCAAGTTTACTATGTTTATGGAATCCAAAAGGAACTAATCCTCTTATGTGGATTAGTGAGTGAAAGTGTGATTAATTAATTTCTATGTAGGGTTTTTCTTAAAGGATCAGCTGTTTGGGATAGGAAGAACTTAAACCGTAGGCTTGAAAACCTTAGGAAGTCATCTAGGTGGGAATTAACCCAAAATTGGTATTGCCTATCAGTAGTGTAACAGCCCGTTTTTAGGTCAAATCGAAACGGTGATTTTGAGACCACAAATTTAAAGTCAAAATATTTATTTTATTATTTTAATAAGCTTTACAGCATGATATATTAACTATGTGAAAGTTTTGTAAAGAAATTTTACTATTTAAATGCTTAATTCGATAAAAAGGACTAAACTGCGTAACGAGTAAAAGTTGAGTTCTATTATGTAAATGTGTTAAATAGCTATGGTTTATTAATATGGAAGTCTTTATAATGTTATTTTTCCAAGATTAAGGTTAGTGGACATTTATGTCCATGAATTATATGATATATTAATGTGTAATAATAAGGTTATAAGTGTAATTTAGTTAATTATGTTATTTTAAACAAAACAAAAACCATTTTCATGCTATCATCTTCTTTAATAGTCGAATGTGGGAATGGAAATAAGGGTTTTTAAGCTTTTAAGGTTTGGTAAGCTATTTGTGCTCATCTAGGTACAATTTTGACTCGATTTTTAATGATTTCTACGTTTTTGAGCTTATTGCAGCTTAATCTAGCTAGCCCGTACCTTCGTTTTTGAAACTGTTAAAGATTTTGAGATATTCCATCGTTGAATACTTGGGTATTTTGAAGTTTTTTGTTAGATTATTGATGGTTGTTAATAGATATACAAGTTTTATAAAGTGACTTTTGACAAATAATGAGAATTAGGGATTCAAATTGTGAAATATAGAAATGTTGTGGTTAAAAATGTGAATAAAATGAAAATATGGGATGCTATATAGCTATGTGAAATTCGGCTATGCATGGGTTAAAGGTAAATTGCATAAATTTGCCATTTTGTGTAAAAAGGACTAAATTGCAAAGTAGTCAAAAGTCTAGGGGTGTTACCTTTGTTGGTATCAGAGATACGGTTTAGTTGATTCTAGGACTAAAGTAGCATATGTGAGTCTAGCTATACATGTCATATATAAAACTGTGATAGTGTGATGACTCTTGACATTTCCAAATGTGTTTTTATATAGTAATGAATCCCAAACGAGCTGTTGCGGACGACGTAGAAAGTAATGCGCCAGCTCCCACTCAAGGGACAACGCCTTCTAAATTTAAACCTATGGCGAATAGTCACGGGGGTGAGGATAAAGAAGCCTTCTTTCAGATATTAAATGTGTGGTTCACACAGTACATTTGTACGAACCCAGCTGTTCCGCAACCTTCACCCCCGCCTATTCCCTAACTGATCCCTGTAGCTCCTCAAGGTACCGATCCTTTGCGATTAAATAAAATAGAATATGGAAACATGAAGCTAAAGAATTTAGAGCCACTACTAATGATGATCCTGAGGGAGCCGAGTTTTGGCTTGAGAACACTATTCGGGTATTCGACGAATTATCTTGCACACCCGAAGAATGTATGAAGTGTGTTGTATCCCTGTTGAGGGATACTATGTATTAGTGGTGGAATACATTGATATCCGTAGTTCCACCAGAAAGAGTCACTTGGGGTTTCTTTCAAGTTGAATTTAGAAAGAAGTACATCAGCCAAAGGTTCATTGATCAAAAGAGAAAAGAATTCCTTGAATTGAAGCAAGGTCGTACGATAGTTACAGAGTATGAGAGGGAGTTTGTACAATTGAGCAAATATGCTCGTGAATTTGTTTCTTCTGAAGCTATAATGTGTAAAAGATTTGAGGATGGATTGAATGAAGAAATCAGAGTATTGGTTGGAATTCTTGAGCTGAAAAAGTTTGTTGTTCTGTTTGACTGAGCCTGTAAAGTCGAAGAGCTTTGTAAAGAGAGTCTACAAAGTTTGTAACCAAAGTATCGAACCCCTTAGGCAAGTTTGTTTTAGTTGATAAAATTTGTAAGAATTGTCCTTTGATGATCCGGAGTTACTATTTTCGGGCTGACTTGATGCTTCTACCATTCGATGAGTTTGATATGATTCTGGGTATGGACTGGCTGACTATGCACGATGCAGTTGTGAATTGTAGACAGAAGACTATCGAATTGAAATATCAAAATGGTGAGATTCTTCGGATTGAGTCTAATGATTCGAGTGAATTACCTACTATGATATCGTCTATGTTAGTTCAAAAATATTTGAAAAAGGGCTATGATGCATATCTTGCATACGTTTGGATACAAAAGTGTCAGAATCAAAGATTGAATCCATACCTGTTGTTTGTGAGTTTTCGGATGTATTTCTAGAAGAATTACCGGGATTGCTTCAGGTCAGAGAAGTTGAATTTGGTATTGAATTAGTACCAGGAACAACTCTGATATCAATAGCTCTGTATAGAATGGCTCCAACGAAATTGAAAGAGTTGAAAGCTCAGTTGCAAGAATTGACAGAAAAAGGTTTTGTACAACCGAGTTATTCTCCCTAGAGTGCACCGATATTGTTCGTGAAAAAGAAAGATGGTACTATGAGAATGTGTATTGATTATACAGTTGAATAAAGTGACTGTAAAGAACAAATATCCTTTACCACGAATTGATGACTTATTTGATCAGTTGAAGGGAGCGTTAGTATTTTCAAAGATTAATCTATGATCGGGTTACTATCAATTGCGAGTTAAAGAGTCAGATGTGCCAAAAACTACTTTCAGAACAAGGTATGGACGTTATGAATTCCTTGTTATGCCTTTCGGTTTAACTAATGCTCCTGCCATTTTTATGGACTTGATGAATTGAATATTCAGACAGTATTTAGACAAATTTTTTGTTGTATTCATTGACGATATTCTGATCTATTCACGAGATGAATCTGACCATACCGAGCACTTGAGAATTGTGTTACAGACTCTACATGATAAGCAGTTATTTGCAAAGTTTAGTAAACGTAAGTTCTGGCTCAGAGAGGTTGGATTTTTGGGACATATTGCTTTAGCCGACAGTATTAGAGTTGATCCAAGAAAAATTTATGCTATTGTTGATTGGAAACCTCTGAGAAACGTATCTGAAGTCCGTAGCTTTTTGGGCTTAGTGGGTTATTATCAAAGATTTGTGAAAGAATTCTTAATGATTGCGACACCAATGACTCAACTGCTACAAAAAGATGTGAAGTTTGAATGGTCAGAAAAGTGTCAGCAGAGTTTTGAATAGTTGAAAGCACTATTAACAGAGGCACCAGTTTTGGTTCAATCTAAATCGGGTAAAGAGTTCGTGATCTATAGTGATGCGTCCTTAAACGGACTGGGGTGTGTTTTGATACAAGATGGAAAAGTTATAGCTTATGCTTCTCAACAATTGAAACCGCATAAAAAGAACTATCCGACACATGATTTAGAGTTGGCTGCAATTGTGTTTGCATTAAAGATTTGGCAACACTACTTATATGGTGAGAAATATCATATTTATACGGATCAAAAAAGCTTGAAATATCTGATGTCACAGAAGGATTTTAATTTGCGACAACGAAGATGGCTTGAGTTAATGAAAGATTATGACTTTGTGATTGATTATCACTCGGGAAAAGCTAATGTAGTTGCTGATGCCTTGAGCCGAAAATCATTGTTTACGTTATGAGCTATGAACACCCAGTTGATGATATGTGATGAAGGGTCTATTTTGGCTGAATTAAGAGCTAAACCGGTATTTCTTCAACAAATTTGTGAAGCTTAGAAAGATGATTGTGAACTACAAGCTAAAAAAATTCAATGTGCATCTAATTTTGATTCAGAATTTCATATTGGAACTGATGATTGTTTAATGTTCTGAAATAGAATTTGTGTACCGAAAAATACAGAGCTTGTAACACCCGTACCCGAGACCGTTGCCGGAGTCGGACACGAGGGGTTCACAGACTAAATTCGCTTACTATCGCAGTCCATTTTAAATTTTTCCAGACAGCTGGCTAACTGTGTCGCTGTCACCTTAAAAATCATATCTTGAGTTTCACAACTCGAAAATCAGTTTTGTGATTTTTCCCTGAAACTAGACTCCTATTTCCATCTACATATTTTTTTCTAGAATTTTTGGTCGGGCCAATTAGTACAGTTTATTAGTTAAAGTCTCCCCTGTTACAGGGTGCGACTACACTGACCTTCATGCATTACAATTCAGATATCTCCCTGTACAGGGCTTCAATACTGATTTCGTTTGTTTCTATAGAAACTAGACTCAGAGAGGAATCTATACATATATGGCATGACTCCTAATTATCTCTGGTTAATTTATAATAAATTTCCAAAGTCGGAACAAGGAATCCAGAAACCGTTCTGGCCCTGTCTCACGAAAACCTAATTATCTCTTAACATACCACTCATATGACCGTTTCGTTTCTTCCATATGAAAGTGGATTCATCAAGGTTCATTTAAATAATTTATTCACTATTTAATTCTATTCCTACTATTTTTAGTTATTTTCCAAATCTACATCACTGCTGCTGTCAGCATCTGCCTTTAAGGTAGACTTTACCTATTTCATAGTTTCCATGATTCAACTAGCCCTTTTAGCATAAATAGCACAAATTATGATAGTGATTGACCATTCCCATGGCCAATCCTTGTTAAGCATATCCACACCTCTCAATAACCATATCCATACTAAATGATTATAACATTATGCTCAAACATATATAAGCCATTTTCACATGGCTATCCAAAATTATACAAATCCAAAGGGTCCATGACCCACTACAAAAGGGTAGTCATATACATGCCATTTTCAGAGTTCAACCAAAAGTGTACCAAAAGGGCTTTGATAGTGTGGGCGACTTCGACTTCAATAATCCCGAGTCCGATAGCTGATAAACCAAAATCTATAAAACAGAGATTCAAAGAACGGAGTAAGCATTTAATGCTTAGTAAGTTTTAAGCAAGACAAAGTGTTCTCAATCACTATTATTGGTCATTCATTTCAACTGTTCGATGAAGTTAATCTGAGCTTCATCTCGATCTATAATATCATTAAACGCAACACTTGGCTGCCACATATATACTTTCGAATAATAATGACCTAGATGGTCAAATATTTCCAAAGCACATTCTCACATTTGGAGTTATAATATTAATCACATTTACCTACCTCTTTGATACTGATAATTCACCTCGAAATCACTCCACCGATGAGTAAGTAATACGTACCTGAACATCTTGAATACATAATACTTATTTGATGGTAACTTAATGCAGATACTCAATATCAAAGTCTTACTTGAATCCTAGCATTTAGCCGTCGGGTCTTTAAAGCTCGGATATAGTACGAGCACGAAGCCTACGGACATTAATCAGGATAATACTCTCGCATAAAGCCTGCGGGGTTTTAACCCGGATATAGTACTGACACAATTGCCCTTCGGGACTTATCACATTTATACACTTTCACATCCATCACGTTGGTCACTCGGCCCTGTCACATATATACACTTTCACATTCATCACATCGGCCATTAGGCCTCATCACATATATACACTTTCACATTCATCACATCGGCTATTAGGCCTTATCACATATATACACTTTCACATTCATCACATCGGCCATTAGGCCTTATCACATATATATACACTTTCACATTCATCACATCGGCCATTAGGCCTTATCACATATATACACTTTCACATTCATCACATCGGCCATTAGGCCTTATCACATATATACACTTTCACATTCATCACATCGGCCATTAGGCCTTATCACATATATATACACTTTCACATTCATCACATCGGCCATTAGGCCTTATCACATATATATACACTTTCACATTCATCACATCGGCCATTAGGCCTTATCACATATATATACACTTTCACATTCATCACATCGGCCATTAGGCCTCATCACATATATACACTTTCACATTCATCACATCGGCCATTAGGCCTCATCACATATATACACTTTCACATTCATCACATCGGCCATTAGGCCTCATCACATATATACACTTTCACATTCATCACATCGGCTATTAGGCCTGATCACATATATACACTTTCACATTCATCACATCGGCCATTAGGCCTTATCACATATATATACACTTTCACATTCATCACATCGGCCATTAGGCCTTATCACATATATATACACTTTCACATTCATCACATTGGCCATTCGGCCTTATCACATATATACACTTTCACATTCATCACATCGGCCATTAGGCCTTATCACATATATATACACTTTCCCATTCATCACATCGGCCATTAGGCCTTATCACATATATATACACTCATATCACAATTATCCAAATATACTTCACATATCACATATACTATCATGTATACACTTTGTCTTGGCCGAATCTACATTAATCATTTCCCAATGAATAATTCAATTTCACGCCATACTATCATTTCATATTCGAATACTCATAAACTTACAATTTCACAAATTTTAATATCAAAGATCCATCTAACACTCATGTATCGTTTTACAATATCACGATTTAGAATTCACGTATGGGTTTAATCAATAGCTTATGAGTAACTAAAACAAGTTTTA
Organism: Gossypium hirsutum; assembly: GCF_007990345.1. Lineage (NCBI taxonomy): Eukaryota > Viridiplantae > Streptophyta > Magnoliopsida > Malvales > Malvaceae > Gossypium > Gossypium hirsutum. The sequence continues at coordinate 81,258,300 of NC_053436.1, forward strand.
TCCATGTTTACAACAAAATCACATATTCACTACGAGCTGTTTTCCTGAGCAGTAGTCACTAAATTATTTATAACTGGAGCTACAAAACTCCAAATCACTTGCTGTTAATTTTCCCTGAATATAGACTCGTATATCTTCCATCTATAAAATTTCAGAATTTTAGGTTTGGCCAATCAATACCAGATTTTTCTTAAAGTTTCCCCTGTTTCACTGTTTGACTAATCTGACCACTCTTCACTACGAATCAAATTTCTCATTTTACAGAATTCAAAATGTGTTGTATTTGATTTCATTTGAAACTAGACTCATTAAGGAGTCTAAGCATATAAATTTTATCTTATAACCATTTTTGTACAATTTATAATGATTTTCTAAAAACAGAACAGGGGATTTCGGAGTCATTCTAACACCGTCTCACACAACTTTAAACATCTCTTTATAGGAAATTTGTTTGCTCACAAGGTCTCTTTTATAAGAAACTAGACTAATTAAGCCTTGATTACATATTTTATTCAGCCTATAATTCCACACCAACAATTTATAGTGATTTTCTAAAATCACGTTACTGCTGCTGTCCAAAGCAAATTATTACAATTTGCTCTTAACTTTCCAAGTCCAAACACATATGAACTTACCATTTGAGTTTAAGACATATCATGGCCACATCATATCTTATTAAATCAACTCATTATGTCCTATTATGATTGAATTTACTCAACGTTTAATCACTTAAAACTTACCTCGGAAGTGGTCGACGACTAGATATCCACGGCTATTTGTTTACTTTCTCTTTTCCCCCATCCGACTTTGATCCTCTTTGCTCTTAAGCTTAAGTAAAACAATAGATTTGCTTAAGTACTTAACCAATATTATTCACTTAACTATCACATTGGGCAATCACATATCATTTAATCTATATCTAAAACAATAGATTTCAATATGTATCATATTCGATAAAACATACCATGACTCGATTTCATGCTTATTTAATTTAGCTAATTTCATAGCCGATTAATCACCTTACCCCAACATTACTCAATGCCGAATATTAACCCAACATCACAAGCATAATCACCATGAAACTTACCTTGATACACATTTTATCCCATTGCCAAATATATATATATATCACCAAACAAATTTTTATTCACATCTCTATAATTGATCATAATCGGACATTATAAACAAATCAACTAGTTTAGCATTCAAATTCTTCTAATCATTCCTCAATCACTTACTCAATGAACAATAATTCAAGCACATCAAAGCATAGTCGAATGTATCATTCTTCTTAAATTCATATTCGAACACTCAATTAAATACTTACAATTTAGCACTAATTTGGCATTTCAACATAGCCAATTGTCATTAAGCAATTAAGCCACAAATATTCAATTTTACCAAGCTCAACTCATCTATAATCAACCCTCAATACACCTAAGCATCAAAAACAACATCAAAGAAATACAAACATCCATGACCGAATGTCATCTTCATAAATTTACAAAAACATTTGCCATGAGTTAGCTTCTATACTTGATGACCACTCCAAATATACAAAGACTTTCAATGAAAGAGCATTAACATACCTCTTCCTAAACATCAACCAACCCATCATGAAGCAAGAAAATCCTCTTCTTCTTCCTTCCTCAAGTCACGGCAATAGGGGGAGCAAGGATGAGACAACTTTGTTTTCATCACCCCTCCCTTTTTATTACTTTATTACTAACCTTTTATTTTATTATTTCTAACATAAATCACTAACACAAAAATGTTTATAATAGGCTTTAACCCATAGCATGGCCGGCCACTACTTGTCATAGGTGGAAATTTGACATGCAAGCCCATTATTTTCATAACATGCACTAATAGGTCCTTATAGATTAACCTATCACCTTTTAAAAGTGCCACACATAAGTCCTATTATTTGCAATCGACTAAATCGAAGCTCAAAACTTTCACACATTCATATTCACATATTTTAGACAATAAATATCATATTCAAATAATTTGGTGACTCGGTTTAGCGGTCCCGAAACCGCTTTCCGACTAGGGTCATTTTAGGGCTGTCACAGAACTATTCAGAAAATCCTGCATGAAGCACATAGTAATTGTTTTTCTATTCATCCGGGTAGTACCAAAATGTATAATGATCTGAAACAGATGTATTGGTGGTCGGGAATGAAACGGGATATAGCGAAGTTTGTATCGAAATGGTTGATTTGTCATCAAGTCAAAACTGAACATCAAGTACCATTAGATTTACTACAGTCTATATTGATTCTTGAGTGGAAATGGGATAGAGTCACTATAGATTTCGTATCAGGATTACCCCTAACTCCGAAAAAGAAAGATGTTATCTGGGTTGTCATAGATCGACTAACAAAATCTGCTCATTTCATACCGGTACATACAGATTACTCTCTGGATAGACTAGCTAAATTGTATTTTTCTGAAATCGTACGATTACATGGTGTACTACTGTCTATTATCTTCGATAGAGACCCAAAATTTACGTCAAGATTCTGGAAGAAATTACAAGAAGCTCATAGAACGAAATTGAATTTCAGTACAGCTTTTCATCCCTAAACTAACGATCAGTCCGAAAGAATTATACAGATACTTAAGGATATGTTGCGTTGTTGCATTCTCGAGTTTGAAGGTAGCTGAGAGAAATACTTGCCTCTGATTGAATTTGCATATAACAACAGTTTCCAAATGAGTATAAAGATGGCACCGTACGAAGCTTTTATGGTCACAAGTGTCGAACACAGTTATACTGGACTGAATTGAGTGAGAAAAAGATTCACGGGGTTGAATTAATCAGAGAAATTGAAGAAAAAGTGAACACGATTCGAGATAGTTTAAAAGAAGCTTCAGATTGATAGAAATCATACGCTAATTTGAAACATAAAGAAATAGAATTTTAGGTTAGAGATCGAGTATTCTTAAAAGTGTCACCGTGGAAGAAAATTATTCGATTCGGTTGTAAAGGAAAGTTGAGTTCGCGTTTCATCAGCCGGTATGAGATTGTTGAAAGAATAGGGCTTGTATCATATTGACTATCGTTACCATCTGAGCTTGAAAAGATACATAATATTTTTCATGTTTCGATGCTATGTTGATACAGATCGGACACTTCACATGTGATTTCTCCCGTTGATGTAGAGATACAGTCTGATTTATCGTATAACGAAGAACCAATCAGAATTCTGTCTCGTGAGATCAAAGAATTGAAAAATAAGCGCATAGCCTTGGTAAAGGTTCTTTGGCATAAACATGGGATTGAGGAAGCTACGTGGGAACCTGAAGAAGCTATGAAAAAATAGTACCCTAACCTATTTATCGGTAAGATTTTCGGGGACGAAAATCCCTAAGGGAGGAGAGTTATAACAACCCGTTTTTAGGTCAAATCAAAATAGTGATTTCGGGGCCACATATCTGAAGTTGAAATATTTATTTTATTACTTTAATAAGGTTTACAACATGATAGATTAACTATGTGAAATTTTTGTACAGAAATTTTACTGTTTAAATGTTTAATTCAGTAAAAAAGACTAAATCGCGTAACGCGTTAAAGTTGAGTTCTATTGTGTAAATGTATGAAATAGATATGGTCTATTAATATGGAAGTCCTTATAATGTTATTATGCCAAGATTAAGGTTAGTGGACATTTATGTCCATGAATTATATGATATATTAATGTGTAATAATAAGGTTATAAGTGTAATTTAGTTAATTATGTTATTTTAAACAAAACAAAAACCATTTTCATGGTATCATCTTCTTCAATAGCCGAATGTGGGAAGGAAAATAAGGGTTTTTAAGCTTTGAAGGTTCGGCCAAGCTATTCGTGCTCATCTAGGTACGATTTTGACTTGGTTTTTAATGATTTCTACGTTTTTGAGCTCGTTGCAGCTTAATCTAGCTAGCTCGTACCTTTGTTTTTGAAACTGTTAAAGATTTTGAGATATGCCATCATTGAATACTTGGGTATTTTGAAGTTTCTTGTTATATTATTGATGGTTGTTAATAGATATACAAGTTTTATAAAGTGACTTTTGAAAAAAATGGGAATTAGGGATTAAATTGTGAAAGATAGAAATGTTGTGGTTGAAAATATGAATAAAATGAAAATATGGGCTGCTATATAGTTATATGGAATTCGGCTATACATGGGTTAAGGGTAAATTGCATAAATTTGCCATTTTATGTAAAAAGGACAAAATTGCAAAGTAGTCAAAAGTATAGGGGTGTTACAAGTAGACCCTTTACCCAAATCTGGTTTGGACTTTGAGGCCAAGAGATAAGTAGTTCTTGCTGACTCATTAATTTAGTTGAAGAACGAGAGATCTTATTAGGGCATTAACTAGTTGATTGAGTAGAAACCTGAAACAAGAATTAGTTATGGCCACTGAAGCGAGTTAATCACCCATGCCTTAGATTTGGTTGATTTACATCTTAGTTTTCCGTGTTCACTTTATTTTGCATATTTATTTCTTTTCTTATAAAATCTAAACTTTTTTATTTATGTGTAATCGTAATATAATTTATTTAAAGTACTAATTAGATCTATTTTTGTTTATGTTAATATTAATTTAGTACTTACCTCCCTTGGGTACAATCCTCAGAGTACTTACCAACTCTGTTGTAAACTATATTACAACCTGACCCGTATACTTGTGAACACCATCTCAAATTTCATATATTTAGTTGAAGTATTCACACTCTAGACGTTAGTACGTTCAGAGGCGGTTAGATTCTCAGAATACTTATCGGTGTTCCATTGTAACACTTCCATATTACAATTTAACTCTTACGCTTGCGGACACCCCCGATTTAATTTCTTATATTTTTTGTTATGATCTTTTTACTATAAACGATAACATGTTTAAAGGAAATCAAGGATCAAATTGCTAGATCTGATACGACTCCACATAAAGGTAGATGACCTAGGAACAATAGAAATGTTGGACCGAACCAGGGAAAAACTACTGATACAATAGATCAATCAGAAGCTAGAGCACCAGCAAGGGCTTATGCCATTAGAGCTTGCAAGGAAGGTTCTGCCCCAGATGTTATCAATGGCACTTTCTTTCTTTTTGATGTTAATGTATATGCATTAATTGACCCTAGGTAAACTCATTCCTTTATATGCACTACATTAGTAAAAAAATAAAAGAACATACTAGTAGAGTTAACTGATTATACGGTCAAGGTAACAAATCCTCTAGGTCAGTATGTCTTAATTAATTAGACTTGTAAAATGTGTCCATTGAGAGTTCAGAGTTATGATTTTCCCGTTGATTTGATGCTACTATCATTTGATGAATTTGATATCATTCTAGGTATCGAATGGTTAACTGAACATGATACGGTAGTGAATTGTAGATAGAAACAAATTATGCTGAAGTGTTAGAGTGAAGAATCTATTTGTGTTGAAGCTAGTGGAACAGATAGCTCAACTAATATTATATCAACATTATCGACCTAGAAATTGATCAAAAAAGGTTGTAAGGCGTATCTCGCTTATATCCTTGATATGTGAGTGTCAGTGTAACGCCCTCTAGCCGACCTGATTTGTCAGGTCCGGATCTTAGGTGTTACTGCACATATTATTAACAAATTTAACAAAACATTCTAATATTTCTCATTATCTTAAATATTTTATTTATTATTCTAACTAAAAAACTTAATGTTCTAAAACAAGAGAAATATTTTAAAATAATTAGTTGAAATGGACCTGACGTGAATCATTACAAAATAGAGGTTTATTAAAGACATATACAGATGGTGTAAATCTTAGGTTACGCCACTTTTCCCTTTTTTATGCATAATAGCCCATCTGACACTATCTTGTTGTGCTCCTTTCGTTGTCCCTCTAGGGAAAGCCTCTTCATATATACCTAAGAAACAATAACAAACCTTGTAAGTACAATAGTAATTAGTGAGCTTTATTACAGAGATACTGTAACACCCCAAACCTGGCCTAGACGTTATGGCCGAATTTGGCGGTGTCACGTTGGAGTGCTTTTCGAAAACTTGCTCTTGCTGATGAAAACTCGTTTGGAAATTTAAAGCCTCTTTGTTAGAACTCAAATCATTCTAGCTATTCGTAGTTCATTTTAAATTGATATTACTTTTAAAACTCTGTTTTTTGCGGAAGCATTTCAAAAGTGTTGTGAAAACGTAGTGTTTTGAAAATAGTTATCGTTTTGGAAAATCGCGTTCTACTTTTAACATATATAAATCATGATAAGCAAAAATCCCAAATTAAAAGCTAGAAAATTAGAGAGGCCTTATTACATAATTCAAAACCCAAAATGAAATCTAATAGCAAATGAACGCAAAATAAAAGAAAACAGGAGCAATAGTGTGGCCATCTCCGAGTCCCTCGCAACTCCGATCCGCCTAATGCTAGGGATTACCTACATAGTCAAAAGAAAGAGTGAGTTTACGAAAGCTCAATGTGTAATCCCCTATCAGTCAATCGGCATATAGCGTACAGTGATAGTCTGGGCCTGAGCCCTATTTAGAAACAGTATAGAGTGGGCCTTAGCCCAATACAGTATCAATACAGTACAATAATGCAACCCATCCCAAACCAGCCAACATACCACTCCGTACCACCAACACACCATGCGGGGACAAAGTCGACACACCCAGGCAACACACCAATATCGCAGCAAGGCTGCTGATAACAGTATCGCATCAAAGCTGCCAGTATCAGTATATGTGGCAAAGCCACCAGTAGTAGTATATGTGGCGAAGCCACCGGTATAATACACTTCCTCCTTAACAGTATCCCAACCCCATGTAGAATGTCATGTCTTAAATCATACAAGTATGTTGAACGTCATGCTCAGTACAGTGAAATCATAGCACAAATCAGTCATTTACCCTCAATAGGTAAAATAGTCATTTTACCCTTTAGGGGTATTTTGGTCATTTTACTAGTCTTAGGGTCTAGGTACTCTTATTGACCCATCAGAAGGTCTACAATCGCCTCAAGTGACTCGTGTAATCTTAACGGTCCTAATAGTGTAAATGGGCCCAAGGCCCATTATGCGGCCCAAGTAGGCCACACGCCTGTGTGGCCCATCGAGCCCAAAAATTACCACAACCATGCGAACTAAACAGCCCAGTCTAATAATTACCATATACTGTGGAATTTATTCGTCTAGAGCCCACAAGCCCATTGGGCCCACACGACCCATTTTGGCCTATCGTAGCCCAGAACAGCCCAAACCCATGAGAATGCTCATGGCGGCCTCTACAGTCGAACACCCATGTTCCCTGGGCTTGGTTTACCATATTTGTGTTCGCACACCCATGTGGCCAGAAGGCCATTCTTTTGGCTTTTCAGCTTATTGGCTTTTGCTGTTCTTCAGTCTATTCAGTGTGTGAATACACACCTGTGTGCGAAATCGAGTGAACTGCTCACGAGTCCAAACCTATATTCCAATAAAACATATTGTTAGCCTTCCAATCGTTACGGTTCACAACATTAAATCCCTAGACTTTCAATTACTACTAACCTTGATTGACAGCAATACAACATATTACCTTAAGATCACTGGCTAGAACCAAACGGACGCTCCTTGTCGATTAGCTGCATAACAACAGATCCTGTTAGATAGGATTGATCACAGATATGGCTTAGATCCACAACATCAACTTACAATCTATAGGGATATTCGGCCTAACCCAACAGTAAGGTAACGTTCTTACCTTATTCAATTAATAAGAGGAAGGGGGTTGCTTCAAGGCCACATGCACTACTCCACTCCTCGAGGGACCTGACAACCCAACGAGCCACATATCATGGGGAAAAGATCATCATTCGGCTATCATGAATAGAAAGGAGGCATTCGGTTTAAAGAAAGAGGATGAGAAAGAAGAAATTGAATAAGAAGAGCCAATATGAGCACTTACCGTTCTAGTCAGGAACTCTTGCCGAAAATGAATTAATAAACTAATAGCAACGTATGGAAGCAATCGTTCAAGAATAGGGAGAGAAAAGAAGGGTGAGTACCATCGGTATTCCAAATCAAAAAGAAGAACAGAGGGAAGAGAAGAATGGGGAAATAACAATTGGATAGGGAAAAAATCCAGAAGAAAAATAATATGGTGGAAGAGGAGATGATAAGAGGAGCGACTGGAAAGGAAAGAAAAGATCAGGGTGTTCGGCTACTTTACAAAGAAGAGAAAAGAGAAATGAAGGAATAGATGATATTGAAATAAAAGATTATATTCGGCCAAAAGAAGAAAAATAAAGCAAAGTAGAAGCAGAAAACCAAAGTCCCCAGCAGTAATCGGTATATTAGCAGAAGACAACCAAGGGTGTTAACAAAACCTAAAATGAAGAGAAAAACCCAGAACCCTAAAACATGCACAGCCCCTATCGCTTTCCCAAAGCCGAATTTCCTCAAAGCCAGAGACCAATTTCGGCACACACTCCCCTTCTCACTCAAACTCCTTAATTTTATCCAAATATTTCTCCCTTTATCCCTCCACAATTCTCTCCATGAAATCCTCCTTGATTTTCTCCATTACCCATTCAAATTCCAACCTGCAGAGTTCTAGTCAGACTCCACTTCTCATGCAACAAAGAAGTAAAATAAATACTCCTTTGTGCAAAAAGTGACTCAAACCCCCAAACTCCTTAGAAGCACAACATGCCACTACCACTACACCACAACTCTCTTTGTATATTATATCACCTAATTTAATATAAGAAGCCTACTATCTAGAACCAAGGGCCCTGTTCACTAAAAATTAAAAATTTTGCTAAAGCCCAGGTTTGAACTCAAGACTTCTCCAACACTTCTCAGGACATTTAACCACTAAAGCTAGCATGCATTTATGCTATTTTCTTGCACAACTAAATACTTACATGCAGTTTCCTAGTTGTTCCCATGCTCAAGGCTTATTCCTTCTAGGAACAAATCCGGGGCGTTACAGATACCTTAATGAATATTTTGCATTCTGGTATGAATTATTGTGCGCCAACCATTCTTCTTAACCATTTATTTCGAGCTGATATCATTATAGTTTTAACATACACTTATACGCCAACTATCATGATCTTATCATCCTCATATCTTTCTTATCTAAATAATTGACAATCCTTCTAAACATATTCCTACGTCTCTTTAACACACATATATTTCTCAACAAAACATATCTTCCGACTCCACTTTTAACAACCCACGCTTTAACACATATACTTATCTCAAACGGTTGTTCACAGACATTTGTTATAGGCAGATACATATATTTTTGGTGAATACTTATGCAGAACCAGATACCGTTAAATTCAAACTCAGACATACCCTGATTCGATACCATACATACTCATACTGATAATGTACCATAAACCACTCATGTGAATTCAATATCATTTTATCTCAGAATCCAATAAGCTCAAGAAAATACTGACTCAGATTCAGAATAATTTTACAAGAAAATACAATTCAATTCGGATATAGTGAATACCATATAACTCAGATTCAACCCTTACATAATATGGATCAACTCATTTAATAATTTTTTAAGACTCTCATAACTATGAGTACACCCATTTTCAATATTTACAGTCATCACGGCGAATGCTCTTCTTATCATATAGATATGCATCCCTTAATGCGAAAATGCTTAAGACTTATTCAATTGTATCATAGATCCTATTCAACTTTTAACCCTAATCATATTAATACCTTGCTTTAACATACATATTATAGAACTAACATAATTTATTCATATCTTGCTAGTCATTCATGATAGATTATGCCACATAAACCAAACAGTACACGTCATAAAGTCTGATAAACCGTAATTTATACATATTTTTATCCCATGTTTAACTCATTTTATGGATGATTTCCCATTAGAATTGGTGAATTCGATGCTCCTAATGCTTTAATTTCATGTTTTATACTTAGGAGAGCATAGGAGAGCAAAAAGAACTAGAAACGGGCCAAAAACGGAGAAAATGGGCCAAGGTACAAAATCAACACGGCCTGGACCTCCTAACACGGGCATACCACACGGTTGTGTCAATTTGGCAGGCTCAAGCACGACTTGAACTAACCGCACAAGGGCGTGTCCTTGCCGAGCCCAAGTTGAGTCCAATTCTGAAAAGGCTAATTTAGAGGGCTCTTAGGCATTCCAAAGCCTATAAATACACCTTAGAGGAGGAAGAAAAGGGAGACACAGAATAGGGAGTAAGGAATTACTCCAAGGAAGTTGATTGATCTATCTCAGAAGCCGTATTCACCATCAAGACTGAAGATCTCTCCTCAATTTCCCCTACAGGAGTTTTGGTTTTTCTTTATGTTTTGTATTCTTTATTATTCTGAGATATTTTATTATTTAGTTATGAACTAAAACCCCTAAATACCTAAAGGGAATGAAACCTAAGACGAATCTTGTTATTATTTTCTTAACTTGTTCTTCATTATGTGTTCTTAATTCTTGTTTTGATATCCCAGGATACTATTCAAGATAATCCCTTATTCAGAGGAGGAATAGACCCTGTCTAATAGTACATTTGTCATAATTGAGCGGAGTTGATTGCGGGCCTAGACATAGGGTGACAAGATTTTTTCGGATTAAGGTGAAACCTAATAAGGGGATCCATAGATCGAGTTAATGCAACCCTAGGGTGTTAATTAGAGAAAGGTCTCAATTATTCAACCTAGGGATTAGATGTTATTAGTCTTGAATAGGGATAATAACATAATTTAGAGATCTCTACGGAACAAGTTAAATGAATAAATCGTCGGATTCGGAGCCAGAATAACATGTGCAGTCTAGGTGGATTTTTCCTTAGGTATTGTCTTAATTCAATCGATTTTCCCAAAAGCAATTCCCCAATTCTATTTTCTGTGTGTTCTTAGTTTAGATAATTAGTTAGTTAAAACAAAACCTCTTTATTCTTAGGCTAGATAATAAAAAGACAATCATTACTAGTACTTTTAGTTCCTTTGGGTTCAACAATCCGGTCTTACTAAAATTATACTACTGTTCGATAGGTACACTTGCCTACATCGTGATAATAGTTAGTTTCAGGAATGATTAATTATAAATATTTAAAACCTATCGGGAAATCACGCGATCAAGTTTTTTGTGCCGTTGCCAGGGAACTAAGATATTAGGAACGCTCAATTTTTATTACTTTAGCCATTTATTTTTCTTGCAATTTAATTTAATTTTTTTATTATTATTTATTAATTTACTTTTTCTTTCTCTTAGCAGGTTTTTATAATTTATGACTAGAAGAAACCCGTCAGGACCACTACTTTTTGAAGAAGAAATCGATCGCATAGTTCGCAAACACCAAAAGAAATAAGGCAAAGCTTAAGATACATAGAGAACGAGCAAGAGAACGATACTCAACCCCTAACCGAAGAGATGGCTGAAAACCAAGACAATCAGCTACCTCCTGCAATTGTAGTTAATCAAAATCCTGCTCCACGCACTATGTATGATTATGTTAAACCTTCTTTAACAGGAACTGAATCGAGCATAGTTAGACCTACTGTAGCTGCAAATACTTTTGAACTAAACTTAACACTATTCAAATGATACAACAATTTTTTCTGTTTGATTGTTTGCAGGATGAGGATCCCGACGCTCACTTAGCAAACTTCTTAGAACTATGAGATACATTTAAAATTAATGGTGTTTCTGATGATTCCATTCGTCTTCGGTTATTCCCTTTTTCATTGAGAAACAAAGCTAAACAGTGGTTGAACTTATTACCACGAGGGTCAATCACTACTTGGGAAGAAATGACCGAAAAATTTCTATTAAAATATTTTTCACCGGCTAAAACGGCTAAATTACGTAATGATATCTCTTCATTTGTGCAGATGGATTTAGAAACTCTTTATGATGCATGGGAGAGATACAAAGACTTACTGAGAAGGTGCCCTCACCATAGGTTACCGCTTTGGCTATAGGTTCAAACATTCCATAATGGCCTGAATCCTTCGACTCGACAAATGGTTGACGTAGCTGCTGTCGAAACCATCAATAATAAAACACCTGAAGATGCCTATGATTTTATAGAGGAGATGTCACTGAATAACTATCAGTGGAAAGTCATGAGGACTAAGCCAACTAAAACAACAGGTGTTTATAACACCGATTCGGTTACTATGCTGTCAAACCAGGTAGAACTTCTAAATAAAAGATTGATGGTTTATTTGGTTCTACTCAGGTACATCCAGTAATGAGGTGCAAGACGAATGGAGGAGGAGCATGAACAGAGTATCAACCCTTCAACCCTAGCATCGAGGAGGAACAAGTCCAATATATGGGTAACAATAACTCTCGACCCCAAAATAACCGATATATTAACACTTACAATGCAGGTTGGAGGAACCATCCCAATTTCTTGTGGGGCGGTCAAGGAAATCAAAGACCACAACATCTTTCGGGTTTTCAACAACCACCCTATCAACAGGAAAAGAAGCTGAACCTTGAAGAGATGCTCTCAAATTTTATATTGGTGTCAGAAACCCGTTTTCAAAACACCGAGACAACACTTAAAAATCAACAAGTGTCGATCTAAGGGCTTGAAACTCAGATAGGCCATCTTTCCAAACTAATCTCCGAACTACCACAAGGTAGCTTGCCAAATAATACTAAACCCAACCCAAGGGAATAGCTCAACGCAATTAATATTCAAGATAATGAAGGAGTTATTGAGCCTAAACCAGAACTGAGGCAAGAAACTGTAGTAAGCAAAGGTCAAGGTGAGGTAGGTCATAATAAAAACAAATCAGTGAATGTCGAATATAAACCTCATGTGCCATACCCCAACACGACAAGGAAAGACCGCCCAGATGAACAATTTGGTAAATTCCTTAAACTCTTAAAAAATTACACATTAACTTACCGTTTATTGAAGCTCTATCGCAGATGTCAAACGCAATGAAATTTTTAAAAGAGCTTTTAGCAAATAAGCGGAAGTTGGACGAGGCGTCGCATGTGGAGCTAAACGCAGTTTGCTCAGCTATTCTCCAAAATAAACTACCCAACAAACTTAAAATGCAAGGAGTTTTACGATTCCTTGCTTAATTGGTAGTTTAGATGTTAATAATGCATTAACTGATTTAGGGGCTAGTATCAACGTCATGCCTTACAAGATGTTTAAGCAACTAGGTCTCGGGAAACCCAAACAGACTAGGATGAGCATTCAATAAGTAGATAAAACTATAAGATTCCATAGGGGTATTATTAAATATGTGCTAGTTAAAATCGATAAATTTATATTTCCCATTGACTTCATTGTTCTAGATATAGAGGAGGATAGCAACACTCCTTTAATTTTAAGAAGGTCCTTTTTAGCAACTGCTAAAATAATTATTGATGTTGGCACAGGTGAACTCACACTCCGTGTGGGAGGCGAAACAATCACCCTTCAAGCTCGTAAATCTGGCAACATATCGGAAATTGAAGGTGATCGTTTAACCTATTCTACTAAAACTGACAATATGGTACAACCTACTTTGCAGGAAATGAGCCTGAAAGAAGTACATGAGCCATTCTCAAACAATAGTAGAGAACTTATTCATGAAGAACGAAGGCTACAAATCGAGGAGCTAGATGAATGGCATACGCATAAACCAAGAACACACGATAAACCAAAACTACACCAGGACGAGCTCAATACCTTTCCAAATCAACTTAAGGTTGAAGATAGAGTCTTATTAAATGCCGCAGATCCCTACATTGTCACTACTACACCAAATGAAGAAATCCCTCTTACAGTACTCAGAATTTTCCCATTCGGTACGGTTGAGGTGAGTCATCCCATGTTCGGCACTTTTAAGGTAAACAACACCCGTTTAAAACCTTATTTTGATAGCAAGAATGAGGAGTATAAACTCCTCAAACCACCATGATCATTCAATAAAGAGGTAATTCGAGCTTAGACTATAAATAAGTGCTTCTCGGGAGGGAACCCGAGCACTAACTCTATTAACTTCTTTAAAATTTAGTCTTCAACACCTAACTTACTAACGGACTCTTGAATACAGGTTTTCCACAGAGACACGGCCAAGCACACCGGCGTGCTTAGGGCCGTGTGAAAATAGGGCAAATATTTCCCCAAACACGGGCTACGATAAAATGCCACGGCCATGTGACATGGCAGTGGTCGAGCTTTCCAAAACAACACGGGCGTACGACACGCCCTTGTGGAAGAACTATGGGCGAACCTGTTAAAACAACACGGGTGTGCGACACGCCCCTTGTCTAGCACCCGTGGTTGAACCTGTTAGATTGACACGGGCGTGGGTTTACATACACGGGCGTGGGAGAAGCGAAAAATGCCAGACACGGACGTGTTGCACCCACACACCCAAGGAACACGGGCGTGGACTAAATGTTAGACGCACCCACATTCAAAATTTACGAATCACACAGGCTGAAATTGGGGAACACGGGGGTGTTACCTGGCCGTGTGCCCTAAAATCTATAAATACCTTGCACTATTCATTGTCTTCCCCTCTCAAAAACCCTAACCCTAGCCGCTACAATTCCACACGGCCTCCCTGCCACGACCGTGCGCCGCCTCCAACTCTATTTTTAACGCTCGATTTCTCTCCCTTAGCATTTGTTTACTCCTTTCAACTCTATTCTACTTACTTTTAATGTTTATTTTTAAAAAAAATGTTTATTTTTCTCTTACTATTTCCATTATGTTCATTATTTCTGCATTATTAGATTATTTATCATACATTTTATGTTAAATTGAGTTGTTAGGAAAGCCTCACTCTTTTATCACACACATGCCATTACTATGCCCATTCTCATGCCATTACAATAATAATGCCACGAAATTATGCTATCAAAATAATTATGTTGGTTATGTTTGGTTAATATTAGTAGTTGTGGCTGAAATTCTGATTTTTATTTGAAAATTGTCTTCATTTTACTTTGATCATTCCTCAAGATGAATTAATGGTTTTGATTGCAGGTACCATGTCATCTTCATGAGGAAAGAAAATCGCCGTACCTGTTTCAAAGAAGAGGAAGGGAGCATCATCTTCCGCGGGTCCAACCACAGAAATTCATCACCCTCTCCTGCAGTTCCCCCGAAGGCCCCAAGAAGAACTTTTTCAAATACTTTGGGCCCGACCTTTAATTGCGGGCCGCTGCATCGACTGGGCGGCTGTAGAACAAGTTCAGTTGGCTGATGCTATTCGGGCCCTCCTAACCACCGACCCTTGGGAGCTATTCTTTGGGATCATCGAGCCAACATACCTCGAGCTCACTATGGAACTATGCTCAACATTCTATCTTCAGGCCGTAATGACGAACTACGATGAACCCGGCACGGTCCAATTTCGCCTAGGCCGATTAATCCTCCAGTTAAGCGTCCCAGAGTTTGGTGCTGCACTAGGCTTATATACGGAGGAGTTTAAGGAGGAGAATGAACTACATGCTCTCACTCGCCACATACACTTCTCTCCCTCGAAGTGCTGGCACACTTTGGTCCCTAGCGCTGCCTCCTACAATCTTGGCCGCTCCAAGGCATCAGTTCTCCCACCATCCCTGAGGTACTTAGACGCCATTTTGGCTCACACGATAATGAGGAGGCGAGAGAGCACTAGCGTCGTCAATACGCACGACGCATACTTTTTAAGGTGTATGTCACAAGGGCACGTCATCGACTTTGCCTATTTCATTGCCTTCGCAATTCAGCAACAGACAGAACGACATAAGAATGGGGTCATCTCCATTGGCTCCTATGTGACACGATTGGCTCGACACTTCGGGCTCTTCAGCACCGCAGCCCAAGAATCATCCTTAACCTTCATTGGTCAGATGTCTCCACAAGGCATCTCGAGCATACTTAGCATGAGGATGATCGAAAAACACCAAGGAACCTACCCTCCTCAATATCGTCTCGCCCAATCTACCGAGGAGAAGGCCTACGAGGACATCCCTGATGATGTCCCTCCACAGCACGAGGACCCATCGACTCAGCAACCACCACCCTCTCGTCCAGTTCATGCGGCAGCTTCATATGCTGACATCTCTGAGCGCATCACTCGATTCGAGCAGCAATGTTTTCAACGATCTGACAACATTGATGCTACTGTACAGTAGATTTGTCAGCACCTCCGCATCTCATCGCCAGTCCCACCTCGCGAACCATCCAGCGATGAAGATGTTTAAAAACATTTATTTATTATCTTATGTTTTTAATTTTTATTAAAATTATTTTTAAATTATTTTTATTTTTATTAGATTTTAGAATTTTATTTTTAATTATCAATTTCAGTTATTTCTTTATGAGTAATTATTCTTTCTAATATCCCCTAAAAAGTTCTTGATTTTATCACAGTTATATAGAGCTCTTAAGCTCATCATCGCATAGGAACTAAAAACTCCACTGGGAAAGGTTCTCCACGACTGCCATGTCTTGATCGACCACGACCAGAGCCGCTACTATATATAATATTATTTTGGTGCAGGACTTATAGACTAATGAACCTCTACCACCGTCGGAGTATCCTCCTCCACTCTCGCACCAATTACTCTCTAAAACTCCAGTTTGAGGAATTCGTCATACAGGAAGTTTCACTTCTCTCCCTATCTTATTTTTATATTCTAATATCTATCTTTGTACATTGGAGGCAATGTACATCTTAAGTGTGGAGGGTATTTATTTCATTATCAGAAAAATCGCTGAATGACTGCCTTGTTCTCTTGAAAAGCTCTCATATTGTATTTAGGATAAATTTTGATTGATTTATGATGTTGATTGATATATCTTGAATTAAAACATAGGCATTTATGCATTGATTGTTTAAACCTCAAGACATTAGAGAATCAAGCATGATAAGTTGATTTTTAAGAATTTAAAATCTTAGGTTGTTTCCCCAAAGTTTAGGTATTACTTTGAGTTGGAATTCACAAGTTTTAAACATCAAAAAGCCATAATTTTTGTAAGATTTTTTAGCCTTTTGAGTATCTATTTATTCTTTCATGCTCACTTGTATTATTGCTTTGAGTGCGTTAGTATTGAACTGTTATTCTAGAACTTGCTTGATTATGCATGTCAAGACCACACCATTTGATTTGATATGTCAAAATGATTAAGGCACTAGGGATTAACCCACTCATGCCATGAAAAGCCTACCTCCACGATTAACCCCTAGTAAACCCCATTGAGCCTAACAACTCATTTCTTGTATTACCCTTAATATTAACCCTTAACCCATTTTTTGTTGAAATCTCCTCAATTATTTTTTATCCCTATTTTTGTCGAGATTTGAGTTGAATAAATTTCTTAGCTATGTCCTGTTCTTAATAGTTAGTCTATGTTATTTAACTTCTTCTTAATTTTAAAAACAAGAAGAAAAAAAACATATATTCTTTGTAAGCTTCAGTATTTAAATTCCATATTCTGAGAAAAGCTCTGTTGTACGCAATTGATGACTAGCTATTTTTCTAGTTAAGTAATTTTTTTCAACTCAATCTCGATTCTAACCCTTTCTTTCAGCTTATGACCACACCTCCTAACCAAGCCTCATTACAACCCTTTAAAGACCTTTTGATTGATGTATAATCTTAAATTATAGTGGTGGAGATTTGATTTTCATGCAAGCCTATGGTAATGACTTTTCATTATTGACTATTGAGTGCTTCATTTATTTTCCTTAAACACCTCGAGTGATTTGAGTGAATCTTTAGTGAGGATGTGAAACTCTGTGATATTCTGAATCAAAGGTAATTACTTAGATGAGGGGAAACACATATGTTTGCATGATTAAATACTCAACTTGGAATGTTTGAAACTTTTATGTTCTTTTAGTTGAATTCTCAATGTATGATTACCTATGGATTATTTTGAGATATTATCGATAGAAATTATAAGTTGAGAAGAACTTATTTTGATTATGAGTTGAGAATTTTCCTTGAGGAGAAGCAAATGCTTAAGTGTGGGGATATTTGATAAACCGTAATTCATACATATTTTTACCCCATGTTTAACGCATTTTATGGATGATTTCCCATTAGAATTGGTAAATTCGATGCTCTTAATGCTTTAATTTCATGTTTTATACTTAGGAGAGCATAGGAGAGCAAAAAGAACGAGAAACGGGCCAAAAACAGAGAAAATGGGCCAAAGTACGAAATCAACACGGCCTGAACCTCCTAACATGGGCATACCACACGGCCGTGTCAATTTGGCAGGCTCGAGCACGGCCTGAAGTAATCGCGCACAGGCGTGTCACACGGGCGTGTCCCTGTCAAGCCCAAGTTGAGTCCAATTCCAAAAAGGCTAATTTAGAGGGCTCTTAGGCATTCCAAAGCCAATAAATACACCCTAGAGGAGGAAGAAAAGGGAGACACAGAATAGGAAGTAAGGAATTACTCCAAGGAAGCCGATTGATCCATCTCAGAAGCCGTATTCACCATCAAGACTGAAGATCTCTGTTCAATTTCCCCTTCAGGAGTTTTGGTTTTTCTTTATGTTTTGTATTCTTTATTATTCTGAGATGTTTTCTTATTTAGTTATGAACTAAAACCCCTAAATACCTAAGGGGAATGAAACCTAAGACGGATCTTGTTATTATTTTCTGAATTGTATGATAAATAGTTAACTTGTTCTTAATTATGTGTTCTTAATTCTTGTTTTGATATCCCAAGATACTGATTCAAGATAAGCTCTTATTCAGAGGAGGAATAGACCCTGTCTAAGAGTACATTTGTCATAATTAAGTGGAGTTGATTGCGCGCCTAGACATAGGGTGACAAGATTTTTCCGAATTAGGGTGAAACCTAATAAGGGGATCCATAGATCGAGTTAATGCAACCCTAGGGTGTTAATTAGAGAAAGGTCTCAATTATTCAATCTAGGGATTAGAAGTTATTAGTCTTGAATAGAGATAATAACATAACTTAGGGATCTCTATGGAACAAGTTAAATGAATAAATAGTTGGATTCAGAACCAGAATAACAAGTACAGTCTAGGTGGATTTTTCCTTAGGTATTGTCTTAATTCAATCGATTTTCCCAAAAGCAATTCCCCAATTCTATTCTCTGTGAGTTCTTAGTTTAGATAATTAGTTAGTTAAAACAAAACTTCTTTATTCTTAGGCTAGATTATAAAAAGACAGTCATTACTAGTACTTTTAGTTCCTTTGGGTTCGACAATCTGGTCTTGCTAAAACTATACTACTTTTCGATAGGTACATTTGCCTACATCGCGATAATAGTTAGTTTCAAGAACGATTAATTATAAATATTTAAAACCTATCACGAAATCACGCGATCAAAGTCTTTATACACAGCATCGTGTTTACTATCTTGATGGACTTCACAGATACTGTCATGGGTTTCTTCCTTATGGACTTTTTTGAAGTTTCATGTATCATGATCAACCAATTGAATTTTCTCATTATAGAAGGCTACACCATGAACATTCATAAAGTCATATCTTATCATGCTATGGGTCTTAACCAAATGGTCTTATACACATTCATGTATCATGCTTTGCCATTCCAGTTTCATCTTACTAAAAGCTACACCATGAATGGTTCCAATTCATACCAAGCTGCCATGGGCTTATACCTAATGGGCTTCCACCTGTTACTAATATGTCATATGCCAGTTTACTTAGAAATATAACTGCCCTACCAAAGGCTTCCCAATGGAACATATCTCTTTTCTTACTTACCCAGTTGTGATCTTATTTTGGAATGACATTCTTTTTATATCACAACTATACTTGCATTCTTACCAATCAGTATTCTTCTCAATAGAACATTACACATATCACCTAACACTACCTCACCTCTACTATAATAATGCATTTATTGATTAATATAGATATCATCATGTTTTGTATATAAATGCTTCTACTTGAAAAGTTTACACAAAAGATTTAGGGTAGAGACTCACCTAATTCTCACCTACTACAATTCTAAGCTCCAAACTCAATCATCCCTCTTGAACCAGCCGTAACCACTACTTAGAAATAGAATTTCACTATTACAACTCATATACATACAATTTCCTCATCATCTCAATTGCTAAAAACCTCATGCAATACCTTGCACTTACAACTTATTGTTCAAATACCACATACAGACTTACTCATTCAGAACTTAGCATGTAGAGCTAAATTACTTACCTTGAGATGGAATAACTACTCATGGTTAAAGAATCATAGCTTCTAGATTATCGAAGAAGAGATACATTTAGATTTAAGGAATGTATCAATGAATACAACTTAAGAAAGAAGAAGAAGAAAAGAAGAACCTCCTTCAGAACTCATCTTACGCATATAAATATGACTTAACTTACTTAGTGGAATTTAACAAGTGTCATACATTTCAGAATTTGCATTAGCATACAGTTTTTGAGAGAAATATAAAACAAAAACTCAAACATTTCCTAAACACTTTTGCTGAATCATTCGAAATCCCTAACCTCTTTTCTGCTCAATCCTTTATTTTTTATCATCTTCAATCTCAAATTTCTTAAAGATAATCTTATCTTCTCTTCACCCCCTTTCGTTTTTCCCAATTACATTTTGTGATGTCTAGAAAAAATACTCGAGATAGAGGTTGAAACCAAAGTAGTTGAATCACCACTCCTAGAATTTCCTCCTCTTTCGGTCCACAAGGTCCCAATGGTACTCCTCCACACACATCAACTCCCTAACATGCCAAACCCCATCCTTTAGAAAGATCCAAGTATGACGTATCACTACGTACTAAACAATTTATATCTAAAATGAGTTCTAGTGTAAACTTTGCATAACTTCAATTTTTAAATAAAAACTTTAACAGATTAAATGTAGCAATACATAAGCCATATGGCATGTAAGTTTGAGTATGATATTTTCATCAAGTAAAGTATAATTCTTTGAAAACAAACCATAAAAATTTTAAGAGACTTCATTAAAAACATAATTTAACATATATTTTTTCTTTATACAAGTTCTTCTCAAAATACGCAAAGATATCACCCTCACATATCATGTAAAATACCAACAAAATAGATATCTCACAACAGCAATAGCGCTCTTACGTAGTCCTTCAAAAAGATCTTCCTCCAAACAAGCCTGAGAAGGAAAAGGTATTGGTGTAAGTTCATAAGAACTTAGTGAGTTTCGAAGATACCTGAAATAAGAATACTAACTAAATAAATGGGCCTTTCAAAAAGGATTTAACAAACAATAACACAAAGTATGCCTAATGGCATGTATAGTTCACAGACAGACTCAGTACGTCGACGGCGTATCATATAGGCAAATTCTATACGCCAACTCAACATAACTCAAACAATCCATTTTCATGTTAGCCGCATACTCCATTTGTAGAATCAAATACATAACATACATCTCCATTTCATTCCTAAAAATTCTCCCCCCTTAACTTCTAATTTCAGTATCATATGGTATAACATGTTTTATCGTGATCTTCCAATCTAGTTTGCAATAAATCTTCCCTATCGGAGGCTACACAAACATATCTCCTTATCTTAATCTCCTCATATTAGATCATTTCATATATTTCCTATCAGAAGCAGAAGGTAGTGGCTTAACATGAGAATGACTTTCACTTCATAACACAAACATACTTAACTCAAACTAACAACTTTGGACAATCAAAGTTCACACACACATACACTTTTCATTCCGCACAAAGAAAGAGTATTTACCTTAATCAACTATCAAATAAAGAAAACCATAACATATGGAAGTAAGAAAGAACTCACTAAAAATAATACCAAAGTCTGTAAAATAGGTCATTTGCCTTTATCACTCGGACCTTCAATAGCTTCTTAAGCTAAAAATAAGGATAATTAAACATATCAGACCACTGATCTATCAAATCTAAATATACATGCAAGAAACATCAACTCTTAAACCAGAACTAGAGAGCTTCTTTCCTTACATACCATTATAATATTTATGCATGCAGAACCACAAACACGTTATTTAAGAATATTATAGGGTTCATTAACAATTACTAGTGAGCTAAAACGAATGTTTAAGTTAGTTGAATACAACGAACCCAACTGGAGAGGTTTTTTGGACTTAAGTTTTCAAAGAGTTCAAAGAAAATCAAGGGAATGAAGAAAATAAAGATAACGCAAAGGTTTTCAGAGAAGACACTATTATTGTTATATACTTAAGCTCAGAGACAAGGTTTAGTGGGAAAATTAGATGATTCTACTAACACTATTGATTCTCATGATTAAGTGTGCTTATAATAATTTAAGTCTTTTCATCTACAGTAGCTTAGTTCCATTCTAACTAAACCTCAACTTAACTAACTGAATTACCTTACTAAACTATTAAAATAATAATTAAATATATTCAACTATGAACCTAATGAGTTCGTTAGGCTATCTGGGGTGGCATATTCTTAACAAAAGGATCCATTAAACCACATATCTCACCAAAATTAAGAGTTCGCCAAGTGGCGCATGCATAGAATCCTATACTTAGTCAAACAAACACTTTACTTACTCATCTCTACGCTTATTTTTCCAAAACGCACCAAACAATAACCATATATAGAGATTTCGCCAGGTAAGCTGTTACAATTCTTCCCCACTTAGAAAATTTCATCCCCGAAATTCATACTTGTAAATAATTGAGGATATTTCTCTTTCTCTGACTTTCTCTTTCGCATGTAGCTTCTTCTATACTATGATTTCTCCATAATACCTTCAGTAATGGAATCATCATATTTCTTAGATCTTCTACCTCTTTTGCTAAAATACGAATGGAGTCTTCTTTATAAGATAAATTCGGTTTAACCTCTAATTCTTCAACCTTCATAACATGATTTAGAGTTGATCTATATCTTCTTAGCATAGATACGTAAAATACATTATGAATCTTTGATAACTCAGGAGGTAGAGTTAATATATAAGCTACCGGTCCAATTTATTCTACAACTTCATATGAACCTATAAATCGTGGACTCAACTTTCCTTTCAGACCAAATCTGATGATCTTCTTCCAAGGAAAAACTTTTAAGAACACCTTATCACATGCTTCAAAAGTAATTTATTTTCTTTCCAAATCAACATATGCTTATTTTCGATCCTGTGCAGCTTTTAAATGACTACGAATAACAGAGACTTTTTCTTTTGTTTCACACACTAACTCAAGACCTATTAACTTTCTTTCATTGAGCTCCATCCAAAAAAATGGGCAATTTACATTTTCTACCATATAAACCTTCAAAAGGAGACATTTTGAAACTAGCATGACAACTGTTGTTGTAATCAAATTCAACCAAAGGAACATACCTTTCCCAATTCAACCCAAAATCAATTACACAACTTCTCAACATATCTTCCACAACTTGAATAACTCTAAACTTGATTTGAGGTCTGGATATTATCTAGTGAATATCAAAGGTAATGATGTGCCTAAACCTTCTTTTCGATCGTGGTATGGTCACTATGAGTTTTTAATAATGCCCTTTGGTTTGGCTACTACTCCTGCAATATTTATGGGCTTAATGAAAAGACTATTTCAACTATATTTGGATCAATTTGTAGTGGTATTTATTGATGATATTTTGGCCTATTCTAAGAACAAATTTGATCATGCAAAATATTTGAGAATTGTACTGAAAAGTCTACGTGATAATTAGTTGTATGCTAAGATCTTTCTGGTGTAGAGTATACAATTTATACAAATGCATCTTTAAATGGGCTAGGCTGTGTACTTATGCCGAAGGGTAAAGTTATAGCTTATGCATTGATCTTTCATAATATAGTGTAGCAGATTAAATTAGTTTTTGTACTTAAGAAGATTAAATACAAGCATTTTTATTATGTTTTAGTTAAGTTTTCCATAATTGCTTTGAATTTAATAAAAAGCTTATTTTGAGTCTTTTTATGACCTTAAGGGCCGAATGAGGCCTAAAGGTGAGATAACTTACTTAGTGAATGTGTTGGATACTATTCAAAAGCATAAGAACTCAAAGTTGGTCGTTGTGTTGCAACATGGAAAGTTTGATGTCGCAACATAGGGAGTAGAATACAAGAATTTCAAGTCTGCCTTTGATGTTGCGACATGCCCCTGAAGCCAAACCTAAACCAGGCATATTACCTTCATTGTCGCGACACAGACATTAGGGTGTCAGACACCGGCCCTATACGAAATAATTATGAGTGATGGGAGTTTTGGTTAGCACAATGGAAATTAACATGAAAACATCATCTAAACTAGAGTTGAGGACGACAACCAATCCTAAATCTATAAATTGGCTCTTCAAACACTTGTTTAAGATAATTTTTCTCTATAATTTTAGTTTCAATTTTCCTTTCTTTTAGGCTTTAGGTTTATTTTTAGTTCTTTTATGTTCATGTTCTTCGAAAGAATTTCTTCGTAAACACGATCAAACGTTTCAGGATTATTACACTTCATTAATCAAATACAAATAGGATTCTCTAAACTCTATTCTTGATTTATTCTTCATGCATATATTTGTTATCATGTTTATTATGTTTATGGATTCCTCGAAGATATAATCCTCTTACAGGGAATTAATGAGTGGAGGTGTGATTAACTAATTATTATGCAGGGTTTTCTTAGTGGATCAACTATTTGGGAGAGAAAGAACTTAAACCCTAGGCTTGAAAACCCTAGAAAGACATTTCGATGGAAATTAACCTAAAATTTGTATAGCCTATCTGTGAACACCTTAGCTCTGAACCGGTCTAAACTGTGAGGTTGAGAGATAAGTAGTTCTTGCCAACTCATTAGTTTAGTGGAAGATTAAGAGATCCTGCTAGGGTAACGATTAGTTGATTGAATAGAAGCCCGAAATAGGACTCAGTTCTGACCATTGAAGCGAACTAATTACCCATGTCTGAATTTGATTAAATTTAGAAATTAGTGATCTGAAGTCCATTTTATTTATGCGATTTATTTATTTATAAAAATCCAAAAAGATTTTTTTTATGTTTTATCATAATATAATTTATTTAAATTACTAATTAATTCTACTTGCGTTTAGGTTAACTTTAATTTTATAATTGCTTCCTTTGGGTACAATCCCCGGATTACTTACCTACTTTGTTGTAAAACTATATTACAACCTGACCCGTATACTTACGGACACTGCCTCAATTCCATATCTTTAGTTACAATATTTACACTTTGGACGTTTGTACGTCTAGAGGCGACCATGCATCACATCAGCTTAAATCTCATGAGAAAAACTATCCAACACATTATTTGGAATTTGCAGTAATGGTATTTGTATTGAAGATATAGAGACATTATTTACATGGAGAGAAGTGTCATAAGTTCTCTGATAATAAGAGTTTTAAATATTTGATGACTCAAAAGGATCTAAATTTTCACCAAAGAAGAGGGCTAGAACTATTGAAAGATTATGATCTGACTATGAGAATCATTCATGTAAGGCAAATGTAGTGGTAGATGCTTTGAGTAGAAAGACAGTGGTAGCACTAGTATCTCTCTGAGTGAAAGTAAGTATGATTGATAATTGATCATTATTAGCAGAATTAATTGTGAAGCCTACATTTCTTTCTTAGATTTTATAAGAGTAGATAAAAGATGCACAGTGTGATTTGTATAAACAACAAATGATATTTGGCCAAGCAACAAATTTTAGTTTAGGTAAGGATGGTGAGTTAAGATTCATGGAATGAATGTTTGTACCACCTAAGAATGATTTAATAAAGAATTTGTTAAGAGAAGCTCATCAGGGACCCTTTTTACTAAATCCAGGGAGTATCAAGTTGTACCGAGATCTGAAAAGTTGTATTGGTTTCCTGGGATGAAAAGAGAAATTGGAAAGTATGTTTCAACCTGTCTGACCTGTCAAAGAGTTAAAGAAAAGCACTAAGTTCCCTCGGGTAAGTTGTATTCTCCAGAGATACCAGAGCAGAAATGGGATAGAATTAGCATGGATTTTGTGTCAAGGTTACCCCTCAGCCCTTCAAAGAAAAATTTAATTTGGATAATAGTTGATAGGCTTATTAAGTTAGCTCATTTTCTTCCAGTAACATTACTTATTCTCTGGACAAGTTAGCTAAACTTTATATTTCTGAGATAATATGCTTACATGAAATCCTATCTTCCATAGTTTCAGATAGAGATCCAAGATTTACTTCAAGATTCTGGAAGCAACTGCATGGATCATAGGGAAATAAGTTGCAATTCAGTATTGCATTTCATCCTCAAATGGATGGTCTATCTAAAAGAGTTATTCAAGTTTTGGAGGATATGTTGAAAAGTTGTGTAATTGATTTTGGATTGAATTTGGAAATGTATGTTCTTTTGGTTAAATTTGCTTACAACAACAGTTATCAAATCCAGATCATGTTGTGAAGATTGAAGAATTAGAGGTGAACTGAATTTATCTTATGACGAAGAGCTCATTTTTATTTTCGCAAAAGAGGTAAAAGATTTGAGAAATATGGGGATTCCATTAGTAAAGGTATTATGAAGTAATCATGGTACAAAAGAAGCTACATGGGAAAGAGAAAGTCAAATGAAAGAGAAATATCCTCAGTTATTTATAGGTATGAATTTCGGGGACGAAATTTTTTAAATAGGGGAGAATTGTAACAGCCCATCTGATGAAGTCTCTTTATATGGCTACTGTTTGGTGCATTTTGGTAAAATAAGCGCAAGTAAAGTGTTTGTTTCACTAAGTATAGGATTCTATGTATGCGCCACTTTGTGAACTTTTAGTTTTGGCGAGATATATGGTTTGATGGATCCTTCTGTTAAGAATATGCCACCCTAGATAGTCTGACGAACTCATTAGGTTCACAATTAAATAGATTTAATTATTATTTTAATAGTTTAGTAATGTAATTTAATTAGTTAAGTTGATGTTTAGTTAGAATGGAACTAAGGTACTATAGATAAAAATACTTAAATTATTATAAGCGCACTTAATCACGAGAAACAAGAATGTTAGTAAAATTATCTACTTTTCCCACTAAACCTTGTCTCCGAGCTTAAGTATTTAAGAATAACGATGTCTTCTCTGAAAACCTTTGCGTTATCTTTATTTTCTTCTTTTTCTTAATTTTCTTTGAACTCTTTGAAAACTTAAGTCCAGAAAACCTCTCCAGTTGGGTTCGCTGTATTCAACTAACTTAAATGTTCGTTTTAGCTCACTGGTAATTATCAATGAACCATAAATATTCTCAAAGTTATTTATGTGTTTATGGTTCTATATGCATAAATATTAGAATGGTATGTAAGGAAAGAAACTTCTTAGTTCTGGATTAGAAGTTGATGTTTCTTGCATGCTTGTTTAGATTTGATAGATCAATAGTCTGATATGTTTAATTATTCTTATTTTTATCTTAAAGAGCTACTGAAGGTCCGAGTGATAAAGGCAAAGGACCTACATTATAGGTTTTGCTATTAGTTCTAGTGGATTCTTTCTTACTTCTATGTGTTGTAGTTTTTTTTATTTGATAGTTGATTAAGGTAAGTACTCTTTCTTTGTAAGGTATGAAAAGTGTATGTGTGTGAATTGTGATTGTCCAGAGTTGTTGGTTTAAGTTAAGTATGTTTGTGTTATGAAGTGAACTTCTTATGTTCAATCGCTACCTTCTACTTTTGATATGAAAGACATGAAATGATATGATATTAGGAGAAAAATAACAGAAGATGTGGTTGTGTAGCCTTCAATAGGGCAGATATATTGTAAATCGGATTGGCAGATCAGAATAAAACATGATATACCGTATGATATTGAAATGAGGAGTTAAGGGAGGGCAATGTAATAAATGAAATGAAACCGTATGTTATGTATTTGATTCTGTAAACAGGGTATATGGCTAACATGAAAATGGATTATCTGAATTATGTTGAGTTAGCATATAGAATTTTCCCATATGACACGCTCGGCGTATTGAGTCTATCTGTGAATTGTATATACCATTAGGCGTACTCTGTGTTATTATTTGTGAAATCCATGTTGAAAGGACCATTTATACAGTTAGCATTCTTATTTAATATCTCTTTGGAACTCACTAAGTTCCTATGAACTTACAACGTTATCATTTCCTTCATAGACTTGTTGTGTGAAGGAAGATCTTTTTGAAGGGCAACACTAGAGCACTATTGCTACTTTGAGATATCTATTTTGTTTGTACTGTGGATGATATGTAGATGTGACATCTTTGTGTATTTTTACAGGAACTTGTATAAAGAACAATTATCTGTTAATTTATGTTTTTAATGAAATCTCTTAAAAGTTTTATGGTTTGTTTTCAAAGAATTATACTTTAGTTGATGAAAATACCATTATCAAACTTACATACCAAATGGCTTATATATTGTTATCTTTGATCTATTAAAGGTTTTATTTAAATACTAAAGTTACACAAAGTTTACACAAGAACTGATTTTAGATTTAAACCGATTAGTAAGTAGTGAAATGTCATACTTGGATCTTTCTAAAGGATTGTAACGCCCTCCACCTGACCCAATTCGTCGGATTTGGATCCCGGGTGTTGCTACACATATTATTAACAAATTTAACAAAAGATTATAATATTTCTCATTATCTTAAATATTTTTATTTATTATTCTAACCGAATAACTTAGTGTTTTAAAATAGAGAAATATTTTAAAATAATTAGTTACAACAGACTTGACATGAATAATTGTAAAATAGAGGTTTATTAAAGACATATACAGATGATGTAAATCTTAGACTACACCACCTTTTAGCTTTATGTACAATAGCCCACTCTGACACTATCTTGACGTGCCCCTTTCGTTGTCCCTCCAGGCGGAGTCTCTTCCCATATAACTAAAAAAAATAGCAAACCTTGTAAGTACAATAGTATTTAGCGAGCATTATTACAGAGATACCTTAATGGATAATTTGCAATCTTGTATGAATTACTGTGTGCCAACCATCCTTTTGAACCATTTATTTCGAGGAAATATAACTATAGTTTTAACATGCACTTATATGCCAACTATCATGCTCTTATCATTCTCATATCTTCCTTACATAACTAACTAAGTATCCATACAAACATTTTCATACGTCTCTTTAACACACATATATTTCTCAACAAAACATATCCTCGGAGTCCACTTTTAACAACCTATGCTTTATCACATACACTTATCTTAAACGATTGTTCATAAACATTTGTCACGAGTAGATACATATATGTTTGGTGAATACTTATGCAGAATAGGATGCCATTAAATTCACACTCATACATACCCTGATTCGATACCACACCTACCCATACTGATGATGTACCATAGACCACTCATGTAAATTCCATATCATTTTATTTCAAAATCCCATAAGCTCAAGATAACACTGACCCAGATTTAGAATAATTTTAGAATAAAATTAAATATAATTCAAATATAGTGAATACCATATAATTCGGATTCAACCTTCACATAATATGGGTAAACTCATTTAATAATTTCTTAAGACTCTCATAACTATAAGTACACTCATTTTTAATATTTATAGTCATCACAGTGAATACTCATGGTGTAACACCCCGTACCCAAGACCATTTCCGGAGTCGGACACGAAGTGTGAACGAACTTAACTCATTTATTTATACAGTTCATTTAACCATTTCCAGACAAGCTGGCCAACTGCGTCACTGCCACCTTAAAAATCATATCTCGAGTTACAAAACTTAAAAACAAGTTCCGTAAATTTTTCTTGAAACTAGACTCATGTTTCCATCTACAAATTTTTTTCTAGAATTTTTGGTTGAGCCAATTAGTACAGTTTATTAGTTAAAGTCTCCCTTGTTTCAGGGTTCGACTACTCTGACCTCTGTGTATTACGAACCAGATATCTCTCTGTACAGAGATTCAATGACTATGTAGTTTGTCCCTAATAAAAGTAGACTCAATATGGAATCTGTACATATAAATTATGACTTCTAATTATCTTTGTAGAATTTATGGTGAATTTCTAAATTCGGGACAGGGGATCCAAAAATCGTTCTGGTCCTATTTCACAAGATTTTAAATATCTCATATAGTATAGCTCATATACTTGTTTTACTTCTTCCATGTAAAAATAGACTCATCGAGCTTCGATTCCATAATTTATCCATTATTTAATTTAATTTCTACTATTTTTAGTGATTTTTCAATTTCACAACACTACTGCTGTCTGCCTCTATTATTAGAGTAAATTTAGCATGCATATCACCAAGTATAATCATGACTAGCCATACCCAAGGCTAATCACTACCAAGCATTTCCTTACTACTCAATAACCATATCATGAGTGTAACACCGGAAATGATTAGCCATGACAAACGGCATAATAATTAAATAGACTTTAACCGTTACTTATAACTAAGTATCATAAGACCCAATTCAACTTAACATTTACGCCATTTTCGCATGGCTAAAAGTATACATACCAAAGTTCAAACAAAACATAATAGCCTATACATGCCGAAATGTTCTCTTAGACCAACTAAGAAGAAGATACCAAAAAGTTGCAAGCTGGTGCGATGACTTCGACGGTGATCCCGAGCACACAAAAATGGATCAAAGGAACCTAAATAAGTGACAAATAAACACACCAATGTGTATATAACTCAGTAAGTCATAAGCATTACATACCGTATAATTATAAGAGATCATAAGAGAAGCAAATAATGCAAAAAAAATCAGTTACTCCAACTATACCGAGCTACGCTATCATTTCTTAGAATTTCGATTCAATCTCATGCCAATTCCTACAATCAAATCAAACACCAAAACAACCCAATTGATTTAGACCCGATCCCTCAAAGCATGGAATTTTGATGCACTAGATAAATTTGTACCTACTCAGTACATGCCTCAAGTTCGATACTTTAGTTACTAGTTCTACCACTTCGTTCTTTCACGCTCATTTTATATTATTAATCGAATTTGCACACATAGTGCTCGTCACACTCGCACACATAGTGCCATAGCACACCGCACACTCAGTGCATTGGATTTTCTCTTATACTTCAACACCCAAATCGGCACACATAGTGCTACTTAATTCCACACACATAGTGCCACATGTTAACTCATTTTGATAAGGAAATTTACTTAATTTAAATAGCACATATGGTCATATTAATAAATAGGAAATTATTCCAAGAGAACTCCTAACGAAAGGAATCCCTTTTATGATTCACTAATATTATTTATATACAAGCTAATCAACCTCACAGGAGTGCTTAAGGACTTACCTTATATTGGATGAAATGATTCCCAATCGACTACTCGATTATCTTTGCTTTGCCTTTGTTTGATTCTCCCCCTTTGATGTCTTGATCTAGAATAAACACATTTAGTAGTTTAATTTTCTTGCTGGATACTTATGTGTATAATTAAATGGTTTTCACTCCATTTCACAACTATCCTTGTTCAAAATATCAAAACCTTAACCAATATTCGATTAATGCTTCATGGCCGAATGTATTATCACTATTAAGGTAACCTAGTCTCAAGTATTTTTAATTCTAATATACAACATCATGAATCAACTCAACCTTATAAGCCAATATTACTCCTTCAATCGATTATTGAGAGTTAACAAAAAATATTATCACAAACATATACACCTATATGGCCGAATATTCCAAATTAAATTTAACCTTACTTATGTAATTACCTATAAGTTATTATACATCAAATTTCATACATTTAACCTTTTAATGCCTATTAACCATTCTTTTGATCTTAACCTAAAATGACAACTCCCATACTCAACATTTCAACCGAATTATCCCTATCACCCGAACTAAAATTCGCACCTTAACTTCATACATTTTTTTTTATTATGACTTTCATAATTCATTCGGCCCCATCAAAGGACCCCTTTAACATACAAGGAAAATAATCATAGAGAAAGAAATTAACATTCTAATTAGACTCAATGTAACCGAATGTACCAAGTGCTACTAACCTACTTATTCAAAAATCTTCATTCCATACTATCATCCCCCTTTTATCCCATACAACATGAAAATGACCTCCAATGGTAACACTTAGATTCACGGCATGATGCCCAAACCACCATAAAAGCTCCAACTTTCTTAACATTACTAAGAGTGCATCCAATTACTAACTTAACCTATCATAAAACTAAATCAACAATTCAAAACTTACCTTTTACTAGCTAAAGAAGAATGCCGAATTTCTTTTGGCAAGTTCCCCTTATTTCTTCATCTCTTCATTCGGCCAAGAAGAACCGATTTCTTCTTTTGTTTTCATCACATTTTCATTCTTTTTTTTCTTTTATTATTTCCTTTCTTTTACATAAAATAATGACCACTTCATGGAAATTTACCACATATTCTAATATATGCTCCATCATGGCCGGCCACTATGTATAAAAAAGGAGTATTTGACATGCAAAACCATTATTTTCACTACATGCTTTAATAGGTCCTTATAGATTAACCTATCACATTTCAAAAGTGTCACACATAAGTCCTATTAACTAAATTCACATGCAATCGACTAAATCGAAGCTTAAAACTTTCACACATTCATATTCACATATTCTAGACAATAATTATCACATTCAAATACTTCGGTGACTCGGTTTAGCGGTCCCGAAACCACTTCCCGACTAGGGTCAATTTAGGGCTGTCACAACTCTCCCCCACTTAAAAAATTTTTCGTCCCCGAAAATCTTACCGGTAAATAGGTTTGGGTATCGTTCTTTCATAGAGTTTTCGGTCTCCCAAGTAGCTTCTTCCATCCCGTGTTTTAGCCATAACACTTTTACTAAAGGAACCCTTTTGTTTCGTAACTCTTTCACTTCACGAGCCAGAATACGAATCGGTTCTTCTTCATAACTCATATCGGGTTGAATTTCAACCTCTGGTGGATTAATTATATGCGATGGATCAGATCTATAATGTCGAAGCATTGAAACATGAAAGACGTCGTGAATCTTTTCAAGTTCAGGGGGCAAAATCAATCTATACGCAACTGGACCAACTCGTTCAGAGATTTCGTACGGCCTAATGAATCTCGGACTCAATTTGCCCTTACGGCCAAATCTGAGTATCTTTTTCCAAGGTGAAACTTTAAGAAACACTTTGTCTCCCACCTGATACTCAATGTCTTTTCGTTTCAAATCCGCGTACGACTTCTGGCGATCTGTGGCTGCCTTCAAACTTTCACGGATTACTTTTGCTTTCTGTTCAGCATCTTTAATTAAATCAACTCCGAAAATTTTACTTTCATCGAGCTCGGTCCAAAACAATGGTGTACGGCATTTACGACCGTATAAAGCCTCGTAAGGTGCCATCTTAATACTTGATTGAAAACTATTATTGTAAGCGAATTCAATCAAAGGTAAATACTGTTCCCATGAACCACTAAACTCGAGGATGCAACATCTCAACATATCCTCAAGTATCTGAATTATCCTCTCGGATTGACCATCGGTTTGTGGATGAAAAGCAGTGCTAAAATGCAGCTTGGTACCCAAAGCTTATTGCAATTTCTTCCAAAATCGCGAGGTGAATCTCGGATCTCTATCCGACACAATAGAAATCGGTACCCCGTGTAATCTCACAATCTGAGAAACATACAATTCAGCTAGTTTATCCAATGAAAAATCCGTTCGTACGGGGATAAAGTGAGCCGACTTAGTCAGTCTATCAACAACAACCCAAATCGCATCTTTCTTACTTGCCGATACTGGCAACCCAGATACAAAATCCATCGTGACTCGATCCCATTTCCATTCAGGTATCATGATCGGCTGAAGTAAACATGTAGGCACTTGATGTTCCGCTTTCACTTGTTGACATATTAAACACTTCGATACAAAATCAGAAATGTCTCGTTTCATACCATGCCACCAAAACTGACGTCTCAAATCGTTGTACATTTTCGTACTCCCCGGGTGAATTGACATTCGGCTACAATGAGCTTCGTTCAGAATCATCGAAAGGAGTTCTGAATTTCTTGGAACGCACAAACGACTCCTGAACCTCAAACAATTGTCATCATCAATTTGAAACTCTGATTCCATATTCGAAACACATTCAGCCCGTTTTGCAACCAATTCATCATCGACTTTCTGAGCTTCACGAATTTGATGAATCAATAATGGTTTGGCCTTTAATTCAGCTACTAACACATTGTCGGGTAGAACAGACAAGTGTACATTCATCACTCGTAAAGCAAACAGTGATTTCCGGCTTAAGGCGTCCGCAACCACGTTAGCCTTTCCCGGGTGATAATCAATGACAAGCTCATAATCTTTCAACAACTCAAGCCAACGCCTTTGTCGCAGATTCAAGTCTCTTTGAGTCATCAAATATTTGAGACTTTTGTGATCCGAATATACATGGCACTTCTCACCAAATAAGTAATGTCGCCATATTTTCAAGGCGAACACAATGGCAGCTAGTTCGAGATCATGGGTTGGATAATTCTTCTCATGTGGCTTCAGTTGTCTCGACGCATAGGCCACAACTCGACGTTCTTGCATCAATACACAACCCAACCCAAGTAGGGATGCATCACTATAAATGACAAACTCTTTGCTTGATTCGGGCTGCACTAGAATTGGAGCTTTAGTCAAATAAGTTTTCAGTTGATCGAAACTTTTCTGACATTTTTCCGTCCATTCGAACTTAACATCTTTTTGAAGTAGCTTCGTCAGTGGTGTGGCTATCATCGAGAAACCCTTTACAAACCGTCTGTAGTAGCCAGCTAGTCCCAAAAAGCTCCGAACCTCAGTAATATTTCTCGGAGGCTTCCAGTTAAGTATGGCTGAAATTTTGCTCGGATCAAATCGAATACCCGATGCAGATACCACATGACCCAAGAAGCTAACCTCTCTTAACCAGAACTCACACTTACTGAACTTGGCATATAACTGCTTATCTCGTAAAATCTGCAACACTAATCTCAGGTGCTCAGCAAGTTCAGTCTCACCTCTTGAATAGACCAAGATGTCATCAATAAACACAACTACAAACCGGTCCAAGTACTGTCTGAAAATTCGATTCATCAAATCCATAAATACCGCAGGGGCATTAGTGAGCCCAAACGGCATTACTAAGAACTCGTAGTGACCGTACCTCGTTCTGAAAGCAGTTTTGGGTATATCCGAATCTCGAATTCACAACTGATAATAACCCGATCTCAAATCTATCTTTGAAAACACCGAGGCTCCCTTTAGTTGATCAAACAAATCATCAATACGCGGTAACGGATATTTATTCTTTATTGTCACCTTATTCAGCTGACGATAGTCGATGCACAACCTCATGGTACCGTCCTTCTTTTTCACAAACAATACTGGAGCACCCCAAGTGAGAAACTTGGTCGAGCGAAACCTCTATCCGTCAACTCTTGCAACTGAGCTTTCAACTCTTTTAACTCGGTTGGTGCCATACGATACGGAGCTATCGAAATCGGGGTAGTCCCAGGTACAAGCTCAATACCAAACTCTACCTCCCGAACAGGTGGTAAACCCGGTAATTCTTCGGGAAAAACATCCGGATATTCACAAACCACCGGTACCGATTCAAGTTTCTTTTCTGGCTCTTTATTATCAAGCACGTATGCAAGATACGCTTCACACCCCTTTCTCATATATTTTTGAGCTAACATCGAGGATATTATTGTTGGCAATCCATTCAAGACAGTAGACTCAGCTCGGATTATTTCATTATTTGCACACCTCAAATCAATAGTCTTGCTTTTACAATTCACAACCGCATCATGCACGGTCAACCAATCCAAACCGAGAATAGCATCAAATTCATCAAATGGTAAAAGCATCAAGTCGGCCGGAAAACAGGAATCTCGGATCATCAGAGGACATTTCTTACACACTTTGTCAACAAGTACATATTGACCCAAGGGGTTTGACACTCGAATTACGAACTCAGTAGACTCAACAGGTAGAGTCTTACTGGATGCTAAAGTCTCGCATACATATGAATGAGTAGAGCCAGGGTCAATCAATGCAATCACATTAGTATCAAAGAGAGTGAAAGTACCAGTGATAACATCAGGGGAGGACGCCTCCTCTCGTGCGCGGATGGCATATGCTCTAGCGGGAGCACGAGTCTCAGATCGAACAGCCGTATCAGAAGTCCCTCTCTGGCCACCACCCCTACCTCCTGAAATTCTCGACGGTCTACCTCTAATCGTTGTTCCACTATGTCTTGCACCTTGCATCTTATTT
The DNA here is from genome assembly GCF_007990345.1 of Gossypium hirsutum. Lineage (NCBI taxonomy): Eukaryota > Viridiplantae > Streptophyta > Magnoliopsida > Malvales > Malvaceae > Gossypium > Gossypium hirsutum. The sequence goes on from NC_053436.1 coordinate 81,294,523, forward strand.
TTCTCATCAAGTTCCGTGCAATCTCTAATGAAGTGATCCTTCGAACCGCATCTGTAACAGGCCCTGTTAGTAGACTTACCCCAACATTTGCCTACGTGTCGTCTTCCACATTGTGGACATTCAGGTTTTTCTTGACGATTATTACCCACACTAGCAACTGAAGTAGCTCGAGAGTTCGTTGATGGTATAGAAATTCCTGCAGTCGTCTTCGATTTATTAGTATCTTCCCTGAACTTCTTTACGGCCGAGAACGAAGTTTTTCCCGCCAATCTTTTACGGAAGTCTCTAGTTTTAAATTCAGCCTTCTTTTTCTCCTTTCCAAGTTCTTCTGCCTTACAAGCCCGTTCAACTAGTGTTACAAATTCTTTTATCTCCAAAATACCCACTAGTAGCTTTAAATCTTCATTCAATCCTTCTTCAAATCTTTTACACATAGCAATTTCATCAGCTACAAACTCCCGAGCGTATCGACTGAGTCTTACAAATTCGCGTTCGTATTCAGATACTGTCATACGGCCTTGCTTAAGTTCCAAAAACTCTTTACATTTTTGATCGATAAACCGTTGACTAATATACTTTTTTCGAAATTCCGTCTGGAAGAAATCCCAAGTAACTCGTTCCTTCGGGACTATAGTAATCAAGGTTCTCCACCAATAGTAGGCTGAGTCTCGTAACAAAGATATGGCACACTTTAAACACTCATCAGGTGTGCAAGACAGCTCATCAAAGACCCGGATGGTGTTATCAAGCCAAAACTCGGCCCTTTCAGCATCATCAGTAGCTATGGCTCGGAATTCCTCAGCCCCGCACTTCCTAATCAAATCCACAGGAGGTTTACTCGGCCTTACAGGATCAGTATCTGGTGGTATTATAGGCACCTGAGGTGAATTATTTAAATTCGGGAATGGTTGAGCAGTCGAGTTAGTTCGGGCATATTGTGCGACCCACTCATTCATCATGGTAAAGAAGGCTTGTTTTGCCCTATCATCTTGATTATTCACGGATGATTGAGGTTCAACAGGCAGTGTCCCTTGCGCAGGAGTAGGCGCTACACTTTCAACGTCATCCGCTAAGGTTCTCTCTAGATTGGGTTCCATTTACTAATCAAAACAAAAAAATTTCGACCGTGAGAAGTCATCACACTATCAAACACTAACATTAAGGCATGTACAGCTAGACTCATAGGCGCTATGGTAGTCCTAGAACTGACTAAACCATAGCTCTGATACCAATTTAATTGTAACACCCCGTACCCAAGACCGTTTCCGGAGTCGGACACGAAGTGTGAACGAACTTAACTCATTTATTTATACAGTTCATTTTACCATTTCCAGACAAGCTGGCCAACTGCGTCACTGCCACCTTAAAAATCATATCTCGAGTTACAAAACTTGAAAACCAGTTCTGTAAATTTTTCCTGAAACAAGACTCATGTTTCCATCTACAAATTTTTTTCTAGAATTTTTGGTCAAGCCAATTAGTACAGTTTATTAGTTAAAGTCTCCCCTGTTTTAGGGTTCGACTACTCTGACCTCTGTGTATTACAAACCAGATATCTCTCTGTACAGAGATTCAATGACTATGCCGTTTGTCCCTAACAAAAGTAGACTCAATATGGAATCTGTACATATAAAGTATGACTTCTAATTATCTTTGTAGAATTTATGGTGAATTTCTAAATTCGGGACAGGGGATCCAGAAATCGTTCTGGTCCTATTTCACAAGATTTTAAATATCTCATACAGTATAGCTCATATACTTGTTTTACTTCTTCCATGTAAAAATAGACTCATCGAGCTTCAATTCCATAATTTATCCATTATTTAATTTAATTTCTACTATTTTTAGTGATTTTTCAATTTCACAACACTACTACTGTCTGCCTCTATTATTAGAGTAAATTTAGCATGCATATCACCAAGTATAATCATGACTAGCCATACCCAAGGCTAATCACTACCAAGCATTTCCTTACTACTCAATAACCATATCATGAGTGTAACACCAGAAATGATTAGCCATGACAAACGGCATAATAATTAAATAGACTTTAACCGTTACTTATAACTAAGTATCATAAGACCCAATTCAACTTAACATTTACGCCATTTTCGCATGGCTAAAAGTATACATACCAAAGTTCAAACAAAACATAATAGCCTATACATGCCGAAATGTTCTCTTAGACCAACTAAGAAGAAGATACCAAAAAGTTGCAAGCTGGTGCGATGACTTCGACGGTGATCTCGAGCACACAAAAATGGATCAAAGGAACCTAAATAAGTGACAAATAAACACACCAATGAGTATATAACTCAGTAAGTCATAAGCATTACATACCGTATAATTATAAGAGATCATAAGAGAAGCAAATAATGCAAAAAAAATCAGTTACTCCAACTATACCGAGCTACGCTATCATTTCTTAGAATTTCGATTCAATCTCATGCCAATTCCTACAATCAAATCAAACACCAAAACAACCCAATTGATTTAGACCCGATCCCTCAAAGCATGGAATTTTGATGCACTAGATAAATTTGTACCTACTCAGTACATGCCTCAAGTTCGATACTTTAGTTACTAGTTCTACCACTTCGTTCTTTCACGCTCATTTTATATTATTAATCGAATTTGCACACATAGTGCTCGTCACACTCGCACACATAGTGCCATAGCACACCGCACACTCAGTGCATTGGATTTTCTCTTATACTTCAACACCCAAATCGGCACACATAGTGCTACTTAATTCCGCACACATAGTGCCACATGTTAACTCATTTTGATAAGGAAATTTACTTAATTTAAATAGCACATATGGTCATATTAATAAATAGGAAAATTATTCCAAGAGAACTCCTAACGAAAGGAATCCCTTTTATGATTCACTAATATTATTTATATACAAGCTAATCAACCTCACAAGAGTGCTTAAGGACTTACCTTATATTGGATGAAATGATTCCTAATCGACTACTCGATTATCTTTGCTTTGCCTTTGTTTGATTCTCCCCCTTTGATGTCTTGATCTAGAATAAACACATTTAGTAGTTTAATTTTCTTGCTGGAAACTTATGTGTATAATTTAATGGTTTTCACTCCATTTCACAACTATCCTTGTTCAAAATATCAAAACCTTAACCAATATTCGATTAATGCTTCAAGGCCGAATGTATTATCACTATTAAGGTAACCTAGTCTCAAGTATTTTTAATTCTAATATACAACATCATGAATCAACTTAACCTTATAAGCCAATATTACTCCTTCAATCGATTATCGAGAGTTAACAAAAAATATTATCACAAACATATACACCTATATGGCCAAATATTCCAAATTAAATTTAACCTTACTTATGTAATTACCTATAAGTTATTATACATCAAATTTCATACATTTAACCTTTTAATGCCTTATTAACCATTCTTTTGATCTTAACCTAAAATGACAACTCCCATACTCAACATTTCAACCGAATTATCCCTATCACCCGAACTAAAATTCACACCTTAACTTCAAACATTTTTTTTATTATGACTTTCATAATTCATTCGGCCCCATCAAAGGACCCCTTTAACATACAAGGAAAATAATCATAGAGAAAGAAATTAACATTCTAATTAGACTCAATGTAACCGAATGTACCAAGTGCTACTAACCTACTTATTCAAAAATCTTCATTCCATACTATCATCCCTCTTTTATCCCATACAACATGAAAATGACCTCCAATGGTAACATTTAGATTCACAGCATGATGCCCAAACCACCATAAAAGCTCCAACTTTCTTAACATTACTAAGAGTGCATCCAATTACTAACTTAACCTATCGTAAAACTAAATCAACAATTCAAAACTTACCTCTTACTAGCTAAAGAAGAATGCCGAATTTCTTTTGGCAAGTTCCCCTTATTTCTTCATCTCTTCATTCGGCCAAGAAGAACCGATTTCTTCTTTTGTTTTCATCACATTTCATTCTTTTTTTTCTTTTATTATTTCCTTTATTTTAAATAAAATAATGACCACTTCATGGAAATTTACCACATATTCTAATATATGCTCCATCATGGCCGGCCACTATGTATAAAAAAGGAGTATTTGACATGCAAACCATTATTTTCACTACATGCTTTAATAGGTCCTTATAGATTAACCTATCACATTTCAAAAGTGTCACACATAAGTCCTATTAACTAAATTCACATGCAATCGACTAAATCGAAGATTAAAACTTTCACACATTCATATTCACATATTCTAGACAATAATTATCACATTCAAATACTTCGGTGACTCGGTTTAGCGGTCCCGAAACCACTTCCCGACTAGGGTCAATTTAGGGCTGTCACACATGGACATATTCAAAGTTTCTTGTATCGTGATATACCAATTCGATTTTCTCATTATCGAAGGTAGTGCCATGAATATTCATACTATCATATCATATCATGCCATAGGTTTTAACCACATGGCCTTACACACATTCATGTATCGTGTTCTGCCATTCCAATTTCATCTTACTAGAGGCT